>NW_027397072.1:85037908-85190975 GCF_003265705.2 Callorhinus ursinus
ATATATATATATATATATATATTTTTAGCTCTAGAATTTCAAAGTACTCTTTGATTCATTCTCTCTCATTGGTTCATTGCTAATTTCACAAATGAAAAACTCAAGAAAAATGAATTTATAACGGTAAAATTAAGAAATATGGTTTGTAAGTAGAACCCTCATTTGGTTTTGGCATAGTTAGGTTATTACCTGTATTTAAGGTTCCATGTTGACACTCATGGGCTGGCTCAAGGACAGTTGTATAAGGGATTCAGGGTCTCTTGGATTGAAATTTGGGAGGAGAGGATTCTGGGCCAGATGGCACTGAATGCTATAGGGTATTGGACAATTGCAACAGATCTTACAAATATAATTAAAGAAGTGAAAGTTTATTGGATGATGAATGTGTGTTATCATTTTATCGAGCACCTGCCATGTGGCCAAGCCATATGGACCTCAGCATGTGGAGGTCCTTTCCTAGAGGCTCTTCCTGTCTAGATAGCCTTTAAATAGGGGAGTTTATGATTATAAAAGAATGATTTCTGCAGGAACATCCTCCATTTCTATAGAATGTCCCCAAACAGGGAACTGGTTGAGTTCATTTCTTTTTATTTTATTTTATTTTATTTATTTATTCATGAGAGACGGAGAGAGAGAGAGAAGCAGAGGGAGAAGCAGGCTCCCAAAGAGCAGGGAGCCTGATGTGGGACTTGATCCCAGGACTCTGGGATCATGACCTGAGCCGAAGGCAGACACTTAACCATCTGAGCCACCCAGGCACCCTGGTTGAGTTCATTTCTGAACAATGAGTTGGATTTAGCTGGACAGTGGCTTTGAGAAGCTGGAGCGATAAAGCTGTCCCAGTGTGGGGAAAGAAATAGTAGACATAAAGTCACAGAATTGTGAAAGCATCTGGCGTTTGGGGAAAATGTGGCTGAAACACACTTTGACCATTTTAAGAATATTTAAAAGTAGCTAAGGATACTTTCAGAACACAGTATTAATAAAATTCCTGTTCATTTGGAATAATCATAAATTTGTTCTCTGTAAGCTAAACTTTATAACTATTAGCCCCTTTTTTGGTGGCAAAATTTAACTTACTCCCTTTTCGTTACATATTTTATGGAATTTTATACAATAGTTTAGGGGATACTATAATACGTATATGAGCATCACCCCTAAAGTGGGGAAAACAAATCAAGTTTATTCAGTACCCATCAGGAGTAAAATAGGATAATGTGCAGTGAGATGTTTTTCCCCACAGTTTTTTAGAAGCAAATTCATTCTGTGGGAGGCTTCTCAGTTACCAGTAATATACAAAATTCAAACAAACAACCTTCCCACAAAAATCTTTCTCCAGAACTTAATGGTTCTGTATGCTTCCAGGGACTTCTCAGGGGCCAAAGGTCAGGGACTGTTGCCAGTGTTTTTTAACTCATTACCTTTATCTAATAGTTGTAAAAGTCATGTTCCCCACCCTCATGTTGAGAGTTCTGTTTTGGTTTATTAAAAGGCCAGTGTTGTGATCTAGAACAAAGATGGGGTCTGAGTAAACACTAAATCCCTGGAATAGTGAAAATCTGCATCAGTACGTGTAGTTCACTCGGTCGTGGATACGACAGTTTAATCCTGAGTTAATTAGAACCCAGACCTAAACAGCTCTCTCTGGTTGCTTCCAACCCGTGATGCCCATGCGTGTCAACTGCAGGCTTAGGAGATGTAGTTTTCTCTCTAAAATTAATGTGTGGTGCTAAAACAACACCGAGGTGTTGAACTTAAAGGGCGAGGGAAATAAAGGATTTGAGGTTTCTGATTTGATTAATTCTGGGCCTAGATTTATATAAAACAATTGAAATGTTTCTTGTAGGGAAAAAAAAAAGGATTCTTGTTTTAGAGAAATACAGGGGAAGCATTCTCAGTAGGGTAGTTTGGGGGCACGAATGCTGCCTTTCTAGGGTTGTGTAAGAATGTCCATCAGTGAAACCAAGCCACCCTGAGCCACTGCTCAGCAGGACTCATCTGCCCCACCAGTGGTTATTTTTCTTAAACTATTTTCTTTAAAAACCAGAAGAACATCATTCAGTGCTTAGACTCTTTTATAACTTTGAGTCTTAAGTATTATATACCTATTCCCAGTTGAAGAAGGAGAACAGGACCTTTTCTTTCTGAAGGGCCCAGAACTGGAGAAACGCCATACCCTTGATCCCAAGGAGGATCATGCTTGAAAATGGGACCAGTGGAAAGGACGGAAGCAGAGAAGTGCACTGATAACATCAGCACCTCCAATCTGTTTTGTCATTTACTGAATCATTGATTAATTGGGTTGCTCTCTGGTACCAAGTACGGGGTCAGCACTGGGTCCCTGCCCTTGAGAAAGTCTTCTCCCATCTGATGAGTCCCTTGCTATCTGCCCATTCACTGGAAGTGCTGGGGTGGAGGAAATGCTGTAAAACAGCATCAGGGGGATGAAATTTACAGTGTCCGGAATGCCGGGTATTCTGCAGGACAAATGACTCCCGTTTCTTCGACAAATCATCCTTCAAATAAAATAGATTTAAAGTGACTTAAAAGACATGCAAGACATTGTAATTTATGGACATTATTTGGATCCCGATTCAAATAAATCGGCTATAAAAAGACATTTATGAGAAAATTGGGAGAATGGGAACACTAAATACGAGGTTTATATTAGGGAGCTAATGATTACTTTAGGTGTAATAATGGAGTTATACTTATCTGTTGGTGGTATACACTGAAGTGTGTACAGATAAAGTAATTTTTCTGTGGGATTTGCTTTAAAGTCACCTAGTCAGGGTTGGGGCCTGGTTGATTGGCCTAGGCCAATAAATGTTGAGGTTGAGTGTTAAGGTAGCTGGGGAGATATATCCTGGTTATTTTTGTAAATGGTTAAATATCTACATTAAAGTACAAAGTACAATGGCTGTGGTACGGTATGGTGAATGCTGCAATAGGACTTTGCACTGAGGAGGGAAGGCAAGACTCGGGAGCATGTTCCCAGAGGTGGCAGTATTTAAACTGGGTTTTAACAAAAGTTCGAAGACTGGAGAATCTGTTCCTTTTGTGCCCAGAAGGAAGGTGGCAGGGAGATGCTCTGTGGATTTTCTGGTGGATTTGTTACTGACTGGTTCCTTCCATTCATTCATTCCTGCATTCATTTAGGACGTATTTTTCAGGTTCCTGTTGCATGTGTTGTATGTGGTGAGAATTTGTGGGCTAACAGTTTGGTGAAGGAGATGGTATATTGGTTTGCCAGGGCTTCCATGACAAAATACCAAGACTGGGTGGCTTAAATAACAGAACTTTATTTTCTCACAGTTCTGGAGGCTCCAAGTCCAAGATCAAGGCGTTGGCAGGTTTGGTTTCTCCTGAGGCTTCTCTCCTTGTCTTGTAGATGGCTGCCATCTCGCTGCCTCCTTGCATGGCCGTCCCTCTGTGCTTACCCATCCCCTGTGTCACTTCCTCTTCTTATAAGGACATCAGTTATATTGGATTAGCCCCAGTCTCCATTTAATCCAGTGACTTCATTAAAGATCCTGTCTCCAAATACTGTTACATTCTGAGGTACTGGGGGCTAGGCCTTCATACGAATTTGGGGGGACAAAATTCAAACCTAGAGGAAGAGTGTTTAACGGACTCTGGAGACATCTAGGAACTCTTCGCAGAGGAGGGGCCTTGAACAGCCTCTTGAAAGAGGGTAGGATTTCACCCCTCCACTGAGCACTGGGGGCAGGGTGGGGCGGGAGCTGAGAGTCTGCAGGGAGTTCCCAAAGATGAGGTGTGAAGGTGGGGGAGAGAGCTTTGCAGACCAAGATGGTGAGCAGCCGTTTCCGCAGAGGAGATCTGGAGTCGGGGAGCCAGGAATGGAGAGGAGGGCTGGTGGTGAGGGCTTGTTCTGGGCTGGGTGGGGGATGAATGAGAGCGAGGGGAAGGCGCACGTGCCCTCGGGCAACCAGGCCAGGCTTCTCCGCAGAAGACCAGGCCGTGAGGAGAAATGAGGAAGAGGTTGGAGTTTTCATCTAATAGCTTAACATGCTAATCACCGGAGTAAGATGCAGTTGTAAAAATGTTACAGAAGAGAATGAAGTTAAAAAGTAAAATCATACTCCTCACCCTGGTTTTACCAACAGCCTGTGCTTGGCCTTGCCTGCTTTTTAAGACTATTTAAAAAAAAAAATGTGAGCAAGTGTGTGTGTGTGTGTGTGTTCATGCACACACGTGAGAGAGAGAGGGGCGGCTGGGGGGGGGGAGAGGATTTGCTTGCCCTGACCCCATTTGTTGACTTTGGCCTTTCTTGGCGTTTCCCTCATTCTTCCAGTCCTTTATCCCCAAAAGGTAAGGGACATGAACTTCAGCAAAATAATCAAAATCATTCTTACATATATTCAGAGTTAAATATTTTGGATCATATATATAGATAATTTAATCTCAGATAAGATTTCAGAGCAAGCCTGCCTGCCCGCCTGCCTGCCTGCCTGCCTTCCTTCCTTCCTTCCTTCCTGCCTTCCTTCCTTCCTGCCTTCCTTCCTTCCTTCCTGCCTGCCTTCCTTCCTTCCTGCCTGCCTTCCTTCCTTCCTTCCTGTCTTCCTGCCTGCCTTCCTTCCTTCCTGTCTTCCTGTCTTCCTGCCTGCCTTCCTTCCTTCCTGTCTTCCTGCCTGCCTGCCTTCCTTCCTTCCTGCCTTCCTGCCTGCCTTCCTTCCTTCCTGCCTGCCTTCCTTCCTTCCTGTCTTCCTGCCTGCCTTCCTTCCTGTCTTCCTGCCTGTCTTCCTTCCTTCCTTCCTGTGTTCCTGCCTGCCTTCCTTCCTGTCTTCCTGCCTGCCTTCCTTCCTTCCTGCCTTCCTTCCTTCCTGCCTGCCTGCCTTCCTTCCTTCCTTCCTGTGTTCCTGCCTGCCTTCCTTCCTGCCTTCCTGCCTGCCTTCCTTCCTTCCTTCCTGTTCTGCTGTCTTTTTAAATAAAAGAGGTGTTTGCACAAGTTTTATTCAGTAGTGCATTTTAGTGTTTAAAGTTTATGTTGTCGGTATGCTTTTTATTGGTGGTGTAACTGCCTGGACAACAACTAAACCCTGTGTCATGAAGAGTGCTAGTGAGCCTTCTGAAAACGTTGCAGCCATACCTCATCCTGTTGCCCTTCGCTCATACTGCGTTTTTTACAGATTGAAGCTTTGTGGCCACCCTGGGTTGCTCAAGCCTATTTATTGGTGCCATTTTTCCAACGGCATTTGCTTACTTCATGTCTCTATGTCACATTTGGTAAGGCTTGCAGTATTTCCAACTTTTGCATTATTATTACATTTGTTATGGTGATCTGTCATCAGTGATTATGACTCACTAAGAGCTCAGATGATGGCTAGCATTTTTTAGCAATAAAGTATTTTTTAAAGCATGTGCATTTTTTTTTAGACCTAATGTTATTGCACACTTAGTAGACTGCATTCTAATATAAACAAAACTTTAAATGCACTGGAAAGCCAAAAAATTCATGACTTGCTTTTTGTAATATTCATTTCATTGCAGTGGTCTGGACCTGGAGCCACAGTATCTCCAAGGTATGCCTGTATATGTAATTAGATTGTCTAGTTACCGCATTGAGATGTGTGGCAAGGGTTTTTCATGCTGTTTCTGAAAACTGATTTGGACTAGTGGGGAGATCTTAAGAGTAACACCTTATCAGACCTTTTGGAGAATGGAATATTGTTGTATTGAAGAGGCTACCATCAAATGTATAAACAAAATCTTTATAAACCATTGGAAATGGTGTTACTAATCAAATTTCTATCTGTTAATTTTTCAGCAGTGGACTGTAATATTTAAATTCATATTAAGATTTTCATTATGACTTTTTTTGTCACGGTATTTTAGATAAGCTTTAATCATTTTTTTTGGTACTGCATCATCAATTTTTGATAATTATTGAATCCATTTGCATGTCAAAGCTGCTGAATCAGAGCTGAGGGACCCTGGTTCTGGTGGAGGAAACAGGCAGAGTCATACAGTACAGGGCACTGGGCTTGCTGAGCCGAGCCTAGAACCCTCATGCTCCTGTCCCGTGGTCTCTTGCCACTTTCTCTGGCCTGTTTATCTGTGGTTGACCCCACTGCCTGCGGTTTTGCTCTTTTTCTCAGTCCTGGAAGGCAGAATTCTTTGTTATTTTAGAACCTAGAAACCTCAGAGCTGAAAATCTGACCATTTACCCTCACCCCCGGACACCCGCCTTAGCCACGTGTGATGCCTCTTGGAAGCTGTTTGGAGAGTTAGAAATTAGTACTTTTTTTTTTTCCATTTTCATTAACGAACTTCTAATCAACAGAATCAATTGAGAACCAGCTTTATCATTTAGAACTGTTGTAAATCTAGCCCAGTGCAGAAAAACTTGGTATCTGTCCTGCTTGGGACTGCTTTATCTTGAGTAAAAATCCTAATTTCATGGGACTTTTTGAAATTTTGGAAACTAGCTTATGGCCTTTGGTACCCTCTGGGCCCTGACTGGGAACCACCATGCACGAGGGGAGAAACCAGGCTTGAGTTTTAGCCAAGCCATTCAAGGAGACTTTTGTGTAGCTTTGTTCAGTGTCTGAAATGAGCACCTTTCCACCAGAATAAAGTTTTCCGCCAAGTAGTTTGGTAGGAATGAAATATAGCTTGTTCTGCCAGAAGTCAACAAGATGGCCTGGCCCCATGTTGTTCTGGTCAGGCGGTGACCCTCCATGTTCGTTCTGGGCTGGATGTCCCTTAGGCCACTTGGGACCTGTGTGCTCTGAAGAGGGGTCTCACATGGGAAGGGCGAAGAGGGGAAGAAAGGACAAGATGAGGCTGTGGCATTCGTGAGCCCGGAGGCCTATGATAGTCACGTGACCCCCCTTTCTCGCTGTCTACAGATTAGGGGTCTGTGGGGTTCTCTTGGTGTGTTTGGCATATGTAAGTTTTGGTTATGATGCACACCTGAGGGGGCCTGTGAGTCTTTACGTTGTGTGCCGTACCCAGCCCAGTCAGATGGTGGCTTTCAGTAATTCTCTGTTTGCTGCATTAACATCTAAGAGAAACAGTTCCTTTGAAAATAAAGTGGTATGTCCCTTCATGGGCTGGCTTCTTTGCTACAGCATTGTGCTGTCCCTACCCGCTTTGAGAGGCCGAAGCCAGCCTCCCGGGGTAGCAGAGACTCCTGACAGAGGGCAATGGCCGACAATCTTCGCCCGAGTCTCCAGGCTCTGCCTGCTAGGGGTGATCTTTTTAGAGAAGAAGGAGCGAGGCTGGGCTTTGAAATCAGACCCAGGGTAACTTCAGATTCCGGCTGGGGGGCATCTGGTGGTTTAGTTCCTGAGCTGAATGATAAGATTTATCTCCCAGGGTCGCTGTGAGGGTGGAGTACCAGTGCCGTGTCTCACTGGGACCCGTACAAACCCTTCTCCTCCCTGCCTTTTATGTTACTCAGTTCTGTGAATCAAAGGAGGCGAGGTGGTATCACCTGAGCACTTAGTCTGAGGCTTTGGGAGATTCGAGTTGGCCGGGAACTTTGGCCACCTGTAAACAGGTAGAGCTGTTGTATCCAGCACATCACCATCAGCGGAATGGGGCACATAGCCTCTTATTAACCCTTACTGACTCCTCCAGAGTAAAGTGCATTCGTGACGGACATCACCCCTGGACCTCCATGCAGGTGTGAAGGAACTGCCTGGGACCATCCAGAAGACGTGTGTCTGGTGCTGCAGCAGGCACTGGAAGTTTAAGTGAGACTAAGATAGCCACACGGGGGCATCTCAGTGCCAGGCTCTGGCCCCAGGACGGGCAGTGCTCCCAGAGTTGCATATCGAGGCACTGAGGCACGCAAGCCCAGAGCATGCCCTCACAGTGGAAGCAAGTGCTACAGCCAGCTGACCCCCATAAGACCGGGGAGAAGCCCCGAGTTGTGGCTCGGGTTTTTCAAAACATAGTTGAGAAAAAAGAAAACATCAATGTTACAGAGAATTCAGATAATCCTGTGGATTTCACAATGATAAAATTTTGTGTTATTAGGGGTCCAAAATAATGAAGAGAGGGAGATATGTTTGGTATTAGTGTTAATTCCTTTCTAGTCCTACCTCTTCCTCTTGTGTTTCTAAGGCGAGATGCACAGGGAGCTAGTGGAGAAATACTTTCAAAGGAAAACATAGACCCGTTTCATACAGTCCCATCTGCCTGAACAGCACTGCGTAGACCATCCTTGAGTGAATTTTTTCTTGGGTGAGAGCCTTCTACACTCCCAACTGACCGTGTACCTGGTAGTGTTTGCAGTCTGTGGTGGTTTTTGCACAAGAGTGTCTGCTTTCCTGATGGGTTTAGATCTTTGTACTTAAGATCTGATTTGAAATGTTTGTCCTTAACAGAGGTTTTGAATATGCTCATAACCACCACGTTAGACATAGGCAGTGGGCAGGCTACCTTGAAACCCAGGGTGACACAAGGTTGATCCCTCTGTTTATTTCCATTTGAGTCATATGCTGAGTGCATGGACGACAGTTCGTCCATGAAATGCTTTTCTCCAAGAAAATGCTGCCATCTTGAATCCCAGATAGCTATGGGCACCTTTAAACGAACTTGAAATGGTGTCACTTTGATTGGAGCTCCTCCATGAGTTCAAATTCTGTTCTATTCCATCTGGCTTTTCCATCTTTCCCAAGACACTGAGTATCAAAGGACTGGGCTTCCAGATCCAGCCCATTGTTCTTCAGCTGCGGGCTGGTAAATAAGTCTGCTGTGGCACCAGGCTTGCCATTGCTGTGGTGGGTCTAGAGCTTTGGAGGCCTGTGTTCCTCACTGAAGGCTGTTAAGGAAAACCCTTCACCTCCCCGAGAAAGTTAACTCATTTGAAAAAGAGGGTGTTAATAGCTATCGTGGAAGGTTGTTGAGAGAATTAAAAAAACCTCACTGGTGAGAGCACGATGCGTCCAGAGGGAGGCCCATGTGCAGACAGCTCTACTAGCTGCCAGACGCCCCCCTCACAACAGCCCAGGGGATCTGACTCCAGGCAGATTCACTTTTCAATTAAAATTTTAAAAAATCCAGCTTATACTCCTGAAAATACTAATATGGAGGTGAATTTTTTGGGCATGACTGGGTTTAGTTGGTGGCTTTCTTCGGTAAGCACAGTAAAGTGAAATAGAACACTTGGTCGGGACCTGAGTCCAGATACCAAAACTTCTATTTTTGGAAACCCTGTCATTTTATTGTAAACATTCAGCAGAGGGAAGGGTGTAATTGTCCAGGTACACATTTACTGTCTTGCCCCCGTCTAGTATTCCTATTGTGTTTGGGCATCACCTTTTCCCTGCATTAAATCGTGTAATTTTTAAAAGTCACGCAGCCTTTGGGGCTCCTGGGTGGCTCAGTTGCTTAAGCATCTGACTCTTGGTTTTGGCTCAGGTCTGGATCCTGGGATCGTGAGCTCGAGCCCCACAGTCAGCGCAGATGCTGCTTGAGACTTTCTCTCCCTCCCGCTCTGCCCCTCCTCCCTCCCCTGCTCTCTCTCTCTCTCAAATAAATAAATCTTGAGAAAAAGTCATGCAGCCTTTAAAATAATGCTAGAGAATGCACAAAGAGGAATTAATTTTTTAATCAAAATTTATGAACTTGCTGTATAACACTTTTATGAAAGTCCTACTTGAATTATCTTTTTCTATTTGGCTAAAATAGAATTTGATTTTTCTATGGAGTATTTAACGTTTTGGGTCATAATCATGCCAGGGATGAATTAATAGATCTTCTCTGAGTGAACTGTCAGGACAGATCCCCTCTGGGTTTGAAATGTAATTAAAAATGTCAGTGAACTCTCTTGGAGGTCCACAGAGCTTCAGGGACCCCTAACCAACGCCGGCAAGGACTGACAATAGCCACCCAAGTGCAGAGAACATAAGGCAGCTGCAAACTCTCCAGGAGCAGGAGGGAGAGGCTACCCATCACCTCTGTCAGGCTTTTCTTGTCTCAACTTCCTTGTAGTTTCAGGATATTATTCTCAGATTTCCTGCAGGGATGTTTTTAGCACAAGGCAGTGGGTCCAGTAGGGGGCCTCTCTCAATAAATGGCCAGTGCAGGAGATCTCCAAAAGAGGAATGAGTCTCTAAATTTAAATATCCATGCTCTCTGCAACCCTTCTCCCTTTAATTAGGCTCTCAGACTTGCTTCCTTTCCACTTGGCACACCTTTCTTTTGTTTTTGGCAGGCTTTGAAGGGTGTGGGGAGAAGTTGTAGAGAGGAGGGCTGGAAGAATCTTGTTGGTGGCCGCCTGTCCCTACCTTCCCCATCTCTTCCCTCCACAGAGGTACCTGACTGCCTCAGAGCTGATAACAGTGAGCTGAAGGTAGAGGAGGAGAACAATTTTGTTTGGGTAGAGGTCAGTAGGTACAAAGCAACTTGTTTCCAGGGTGTATTAAAAATACTGGTTTCATGCAAATAAATAATCATGCAGTTACTTATAAGCAGGCAGTCGTAATATATGTTGTTTTTTTTTTTTCTGTTTCCCTTCAGATTTCCTGTGTTCCTTTTATACAAGTGATTGCCCAGATCATAATTCTCTGCTGAGATTTGGGTTGGATTCAAGAATTTGGAGAATTCCTGCAGCTTTGTAACTTCAGGCGTGTGACCAGCTGAGAACTTCACCTTTTGAGTTCTGCATTTTGCCAGTCATCTCTTACAACTGAGTGCCAAAGGTAAGTCTGCAGTGCCCTGCTTAAAACAAATGCAAGAAATTGGTGCTTTTGCCTCAAATGCTTGATTTGCAGAGTAGGTTTTACATGAATTAAGTGGCAGTAAGTGTGGCCCCGAAGTGTTGAGCCACATCCAATTGAAGGTTTCAAGGGCTCTGGTTCAAAAATTAGATTGCTGTTCCTGCATCAGCACATGATGGCACGGAGTAGCTAGAAAGCAGAATGGTGGGTGTCCCCCACTTGTAAAATGCCCTGATACTCCAGCTCTGCAGCCCAGTAGGTGGTCTTGAGCCAGGCCTTTTGTGCGCTGCTTTGGGAGCATGAGATAAACAAGAATTGCCTTTAGGCTACTTTTAGTCTTGTAAAAGTTCCTTCCGACTTTGGTCTTGGGAAGATAAGTCTACATGAAAATATGCCAACAGATAAAGGATTCTGGGGAATGCTGTGCTTGTTTGTATGAGAAATCTGCTCATGTGTGTTAAAATTGTACCGGTAATACAGCATGTGGGCTCGGAGATCCAGGGGTCCTATAATAACAGGTACTGGACAAAAACATGTGTCTGTATAACAGAGATATTTCTCAACCCTAAAAAATCGTTTGGGACATTTGATTTAAATATATGAGTTGTGGTTTGATAGTCTGATTAATCTGGTGGTGTGTCTCTGGCCAGGCAATAAGGAGTGCTTTATGAGAAGGGACAGTTTCATCCCCAGTAGGGAGAGCACCCAATTCATTAGCTTTCCTTCAGAACCTTATTTTGCCTGTGTTATTCACAAATTGTTTTAAACTATTCTTGGATCTATAGCTTTGGACTATAAAACCTCTTGGTGTGATATCTGTAAGTTTATTAGTTTAATATAAATTAGAATTGTCTTTCATTTGGCCTAAAACTACTACTAAACTTCTTGTGAGTGGGTTTCCCCCGCCCTTGACCACTTTTTTTTTTTCTTCTTTGGAGGCTTCTTAATTTCACTTATGTTCCTTATTGATGTGTGGTAACCAAAACAGCACAGAAATAATATGTAGTATTTCATAAGGGTAGGATTAAGTGTCTGGGTGTCTTCACCTTATTATCCTTTATGGTTTCATTTGGTGGAAATGATACATCTCATTTATTTAGAGTGTTGTGATTTCCAGATCTACATCCTGGTTTGGAATCGAAAGCTTGGAGGTCATATTGTGCAGCCTGATTCTATGCCCTCCTTCCTTCCTCCCGCTATGCTCAAAGTTATTCTGACCTTGCTCCCTGGACCTGTTTCTTTCTAGCCTTACACCCCCTCATGCATTGGTGGGGCACTCCCAAGTTTCTCTTGCAGACATGATATAAGATAAACACCATTGGGGTATTAGACATCCAGTCCTAGGAGATTTCCATTACACAGGAAAGCTCTTACCCGTCGCAGATCATTTTTTTTTAATAGTCATTGAAGTGGAACCTTTTAAGACTTAGTATTTTATAAATGCAGTCATGTATTTCATGGCAATAAGAGAAAAATAAGCACAAATCCTCAAATCTGATTGTCAGAATTCATCAGTAATTCATCAGTGTCAGCATCTGACAATGATATTAACACACTTAATCATTTCAATTATTCTGAAAGTTTCTCTTTCGCAGAGAGTGGGAGGCAGGGTAGTAACATGCTCACTCCCAGCAGGGTATTCATGCACAAGTGCCTGGCAGCTGTCAGTGACTGTTGGGCAAATGGCTGATTCCTGGGTACAATTAGGTAGAGAACCATTCATAACCATGAAAAGATACTTACAAAAATATCCATACCCATATTATTTTAAAGAGTTAATTTTTACAAGCTCATGACATCCATGGCCAAAACCCTGTAACTTCTTAAAAATTACTTCTGTGGTTTAGATAAATGTCCAGTGGGAAAATCATTAGATGTATCCATTCATATACTAGATATTGTGAGCACCAACTGGATTCTAGACTACTTTTTCTTACAGTTTTAGCACTGTGTTTTAGCAGCTACAAAAATAGATAAAATAAGCTCTAGACAGCATTTCTCTTGCCCTTTTGGGATGGGGGCAGGACTCTGACAGCTCTGGTTGAGGTTCTTAAAATGAGTCCCTGGTGCCCAAGGCAGAGTGGACTGCCCCTCCGAAAGGAGTCTGGAAAAGCCACGGGAAGCTGTGTTTGGAGTGAATTTTAGAGAATGAGGGCATGTGTGTGCAGAGGCATAGTGGGTCCCTTTGGTAAGGACAGGCTGGGTGGATTCGCTGGGTAATGGCTCTTAGAGTCTCCAGATCATTTAAGCAATAATGAGTGGGGACCCAGCATGCTCTTTGGTCAGTGGTCTTTCACGCGCCAGCAGGAAAAGTGACTTTATCCAAGGGCATATTTTGGAAAGAAATGGAGGCTGCGCTAGCCTGGTAAAGTGGTGAGTGGGATGTCAGCCTCTGATGCATTTCCCAGTTATTAGGACTCAAAGTTTGCCCTGTCCCAGCTGAGACCTGTACCTAAGCCTGGGCTGTGGGGAGCAGTTTGAGGAGGGTGGAGTGTCCCAGCTACATCTCAGAGGGGCCTGAGTGGGGTCCCGAGCCCCTGTTTCTAGGTGGTATGCTTCCCTGCCCTGTATTCTTGTCTTCCCTGGAGCCTCCCCGACTTTGAAGTTGAAGAGCAGTCTTGGGAACTCCTTAGCCCTGACCCTGCCTGATGTGGGGAGTGGGGATCATGGGAGAAGCATGGTAGCAAAGCCCCTTCCATTTACACTGGCACTGGTGATGAATGTAGAGCCTGCACTTAATTCTTCCCATGTATCATTGAAAATTGACTCTAGTTCACTGTCATTGGAGGCTGCCTGATGTTTACTGGGGATGGAAGATGTGAAGGGCCTTGTACACTGTGCTGAAAATTTATTTTTTGAAAAACTACTTGGAGACATTTTCAGGACAGAAGCCCAAGGGGTAGAAGAATGTTGGGGTAACAGGGGAGGAAAGACCATGGCTTAGGTGATAAGACTCATGAGTGAAGGGAGGGAAAGGAGGCCATGGATTTCACAAACTGTCAGTTGCTGATATGAGTATTGGAGAGCAGATGTTAGCAGCGATCCTGTAATGTCGTTTCCGTCTTTGCTTTTTTTAGCTTCATGGAGGTATGATTGACAAAATTGTAAGAGACTGAAAGTGTATATTGTGGTGATTTGATACATCACATACACCATGAAAGAATCCTGACCATCTAGTTAATTAACACATTCCTCACCTCACATATTTATCTTCGTGTGTGTGTGTGAGAACATTTAAATTTCCTCCTCTTAGCAAATTTCAATTAAATAATGCAGTGTTATCAACTGTAGTCACCGTGTTATACATTAGATCCTCAGGCCTTATTCATCTTACAGCTGAAAGTTGTACCCTTTTATCAACCTCTGCCTGTTTCCTCCAGCTTAAGCCCCTGGCAACCCCTTTGCTATTTTCTGTTTCTACGAGTTTGACTTTTTTATTTTTACGATTCCACATATGAGTGATACCACGCAGTATTTGTCTTTCTCTGGCTGGCTTATTTCGCTTAACATAATGCCTCGAGGTCCATCTGTGTTGTCAAGAATGGCAGGATTTTCTTTCTTCTCACAGCTGAACAACATTCTGTTGTACATATATACCACATTCTCATCCATCCATTCCTGGACCGACACTTAGGGTGTTCCCATTTCTTGGCTATTGTGAATAATGCTACAGTGAACATGGGGGTGCAGATATCTCTTCGAGGTCCCATTTTCATTTCCTTTGGATGTATACCTAGAAGTGGAATTGTCAGATCATCTGGTAGTTCTATTTTTAGTATTTTGAGGAACCTCCATCCTGTTTTCAATAGTGGCTTCACCAACCTACCTTTCCATCAAGAGTGGGAAAGTGCTCCCTTTTCTCCACATATGTGCCAATACTTGTTATCACTTGTATTTTGGCTACTAGCCATTCTCACAGGTGTGAGGTGGTATCTCATTGTGGTTTTGATTTGCATTTCCCCAATGATTAGTGATGTTGAGCGCCTTTCCATGTACCTCTTGGGCATTTGGATGTCGTCTTTGGAAAAGTGTTCACATCCTCTGCCCATTTTTTGTTTGTGTTTTTGCTGTTGAGTTGTATGAGTTCTTTGCATATTTTGGATATTAGCCCTTCATCAGATATATGATCTGTAGATATTTTCCTTCATTCTGTAGGCTATTTTTCACTCTGTTGATGGTTTCCTTTGCTGTACAGAAGCTTTTGAGTTTGTTGTCATCCTACTTGTTTATTTTTGCTTTTGTTGCCTTTGCTTCTGGTGTCAAATCCAAAAACTCATTGCCAGGAGTGATGACAAGGAGCTTACTGCCTGTGTTTTCTTTTAGATGTTTTATGGTTTCAGGTCTTACATTTAAGCCTTTAATCCATTTTGAGTTAATTATATCTGTGGTGTAAGCTAGTGGTCCAGTTTCATTCTTTCACATGTGGCTGTCCAGTTTTCCCAGCACTATTTATTAAAGAGACTATTCTTTCTCCATGTGTATTCTTAGCTCCTTTGTTGGAAATTAATTGACCATATATGTATGGGTTTATTTCTGGGCTCTTTGTTCTGTTCCATTGATCTGTGTGTCTCTTTTTATGCCAACACTGTACTGTTTTGTTTATCATAGCTTTGTAGTATACCTTGAAATCAAAAGTCTAATGCCTCTAGCTTTGGTTTGTTTTGTTTTTTTTCCTCAAGGTTGCTTTGGCTATCTGGGATCTCTTATGGTTCCATACAGATTTTTTTTTTTTAAGATTTTATTTGTTTATTTGATAGAGGGAGAGCACATGAGCCCACAAGTGGCGGGGAGGGGCAGGGAGAAGCAGACTCTCCACTGAGCAGGGAGCTCGACTTGGGGCTAGATCCCAGGACCCTGGGATGACCTGAGCCAAAGGCAGACACTTAACCAACTTAGCCACCCAGGCACCCTGGTTCCTTACAAATTTTAAGATCGTTCTATTTCTGATAAAAATACCATTGGAATTTTGGTAGGGATTGCATTGAATCTGAAAATGGCTTTGGGTTGTATGGGCATTTTAACAATATTAATTTTTAAATCCATGAGCATGAAATATCTTTCCATTTATTTGTGTTTTCTTCAATTTCTTTCATCAGTGTCTTAATAGTTTTCAGTGTACAGATGTTTTGCCTCCTTGGTTAAATTTATTGCTAGGTATTTTATTCTTTTTGATGCAGTTGTAAATGAGGTTGTTTTCTTAATTTCTCTTCCAGATAGGTCATTGTTAATGTACAGAAACACAACTGATATTTGTATATTGATATTATATCTTGCAACTTCATTGAATTCGTTTATTCTGACACTTTTTTGGAGGAGTCTTTGGTTTTCTATATATAATATCATGTCATCTGCAAATAGTGACAGTTTTACTTCTTCCTTTCTGATTTGGGTGCCTTTTGTTTCATTTTCTTATCTAATTGCTCTGGCTAGGACTTCTAGTACTACGTTGAATAAAAGTGGCAAGAGTGGGCATTCTTATCTTGTTCCTGATCTTTGAGGAAAAGAGGAAAAGCTATCAGCTTTTCACTGTTGGGTATGATATTAGCTATGGGCTTTATTATGTTGAGGTACATTTCCTCTATACCCAGTTTGTTGAGAGTTTTTATTAGTGATATTGAATTTTTTCAAATGCTTTTTCTGTATCTCTTGAGATTATCATATTTTTATTCATTTTCTTAATATAGTACATCCCACATTGTTTTGCACATTTTGAATTATTCTTGCATCCCTGGATAAATTCCACTTGATCATGGCGTATGCTCTTTTAATATGCTGTTGAATTTGCTAGTATTTTGTAGAGGATTTTTTTATACTTGTCAGTGATATTGGGCTGTAATTTTCTTTTCTTGTAATGTCCTTGTCTGGTTTTGGTTTTAGGGTGATGCTGGCCTTGTAAAATGAGTATAGAAGTGTTCTCTCCTCTTCTGGTTTTCAGAAGAGTTTGAGAAGGATTGGTATTAATTCTTCTTTAAATGTTTTATAGAACTCACCAATGAAGCCATCTGGTCCTGGACTTTTGTTTGTTGGGAGGTTTTTGAATATTGATTCAATCTTCTTACTAATAATCAATCTGTTTAGATTTTCCTATTTCTTTATAATTCAGTCTTGACAGTTTGTATATTTCTAGGAATTAGTCCCTTTCTTTTAGGTTATTCAATTTGTTGGTATACAGTTTTTCAAGGTAGTCTCTTATGATCCTTGTATTTCTGTGTTATAAGTTATAATGTCCCTTTTCATTTCTGATTTTATCTATTTGAATTCTCCTTTTTTTCTAGGTGAGTCTAGAAAAGGTTTATATATTTTATCTTTTCAAAATACTAGCTTTTAGTGTCATTGATCTTTTCTGTTGTCTTTTTAGTCTCTGTTTTGTTTATTTCTACCCTGGTCTTTGTTATTTCCTTCCTTATACTAACTTTGGGTTTCATTTGTTCTTCTTTCTCCAGTTCCTTGAGGTGTAAAGTTATGTTATTTGGGAATCTTTGTTTTTTTCTTAATGTAGGTTTTTATCACTATAAACTTACCTTTTAGAACTGCTTTTGCTGCATCCCATGACTTTTGGTGTATGGTATTTCCATTTTCATTTGTCTCAAGATATTTTTTGATTTATCTTTTGATTTCTTCTTTCACCCATTGGTTGTTCAGTGGCATGTTGTTTAGTCTTCACATACTTTTGTGGATTTTTCCATTTTTGTCTTGCAATTGATTTTTAGTGTCATACCATTACAAGTCATAAAAGATGCTTGGGATGATTTCAGTCCTCTTAAATATATTAAGACTTGTTTGTGGCCTGACATATGATGTATTCTTAAGAATGTTCTGTGTGTGTTTGAGAAAAATATTCTGTTGACATTAGGTGGAGTCTTTTGTAAATATTAAATCCGTCTGCTCTAGCATGTATTTTACATACAAATTTCCTTATTGATTTTCTGTCTGGATGATCTATCTATTCAACTGATGTAAGTGGGGTATTAAAACCCCCCACCATTACTGTATTGCTCTGTATTTCTCCCTTTGCATCTGTTAATATTTGCTTTATATATTGGGTACATAAATATTTACAAATGTTATATCTTATTGGATTGACCCCTTTATCATTATATAATCACATTTTCTGTCTCAATTACATTTTTTTGGCTGAAATTCTGTTTTGTCTGGTAGTAAGTTCAGCTACCCCTGCTTTTATTTATTTATTTATTTTTTGGTTTCCATTTGCATAGAATATCTTTTCATCCCTTTACTTCAGTCTGTGTATGTCCTTACATCTCAAAAATGTCCCTTGTAGGAAGCACATAGATGTGTCTTAGGTTTCTTATCCATTCAGCCACTCTAATAGCCCATCTTTTGGTTGGAGAATTTTAGTCCATTTACATTTAATGTAATTATTGATAGTTATGGCTTACTATTGTCATTCTGTTAGTTGTTTTCTTGCTTTTTGTAATTCTTTTGCTCTTTTCTTCTCTTTGTTCATTCCTTTGTGATTTGATGATTTCCTCAAGTGGTATGCTTAGATTGCTTTCTCTCTCTCTTGTGTGTGTCTATTAAAGGTTTGTGCTTTGTGGTTACCATGAGGCTTCTATAAAACATCTCATAACAGCTTACTTTAAGCATCTGATAACAAGTCTGTATGTATTATTTTCCAGCCTACCATAGAAGCAGCAATGATTTGTTTAAGAATGCATTGGGCAGGAGAAAATGAAAAGCCAACCATATCTGTCACTCTTACATTCATAAAAATCCTATCCAGTAATACTACTTTTAGTAAAGGAAAATTTTTATTTCTTGTCTTTATATAAGCCTCAATTTGTATAATAACACTTTTTCCTGAGTTTATATACCTAGTAAAGTTGCCTTAATTTTTCTCCTCACTTTTACCATATCCCAGCTTTTTTACGAGACTGCTAGTAACTCACTTGGCCCCCACAGGGATTATTTAGAAAGACCTTTTACATACAAAACCCATCTCTCAGTCATTAAGTTTTTATTTTATTTTATTATTATTTTCTTTTATATAAGTCATTAAGTTTTTAGGGCTATAGCTGATCTTGGGAGGTGGAGATATCTGGAAGTAACTTGTTGATTTATGCCAAAATAGAAGGGACCATCTTGGCCCTCTTACTGCGACTCTCCTCTTCACTGCGACTCCTGAGGAGTCTGGGGTGGGGACTCTGCAGCTGGACTAATAGGGTTTTCCTTAAGGGATACTGAATGTCTGGGGAGAGCAATAGCCTTTGATGTTCCAGTTTTTATAGCAGCTAGATCTGTGATAATCAATTAAATAAATGATTAAATAAATATCCAGTAAGTATTGGCAATTGCTAAAAATGTTGCAGTGTTGATTCTACCACAATTAACCTGGTGGTATTGTCAGTGAAGACACTTGCCTGGTACCTGGCACAGGGTTTGCCACCTCTACTGTTATGTCTAATCTGAAACACAGACCTCATTACTTCCACTTTATAGGCAGAGACACTAACCCTCAGGAGAGGTTAAGAGGATTGCTTGTGTTCATGGAGTTGAAATTACACACTAGCATTTTGGCCAAGGTCATGTTCTTTCTCTTCCCCATGACCCTGACATACCCTGGCAATGATATAGTAATGACCTGTGGTTTGAGCACTTACCTTGAACCAGGCACCACTTGACAGACACTCCAAGAGATTAAACAGTTTGGCCAAAGCTTAGTGCTCATAAGGGCAGAGCAGGCTGCGCATCCACATCTTCCTGACCCAAAGTCTTTCATTCTTATTAGACCATGAATTTTATTTATTTGCTTATTTTTTTCTCATAGAAAAGTCGCCAGCAACTAAGTATGGTTTGGGAACAAGTCTCTTTTGGAAATTTAAGGAAGGGAGCAGGAAGAAAAGCTTTGGGAAGGACTGGAGGGGTGGGAGGCAGGAACCTCAGTCCCCTGGAGGGCCTTGTACCTTCTGAAGTCCCCAGGGTGAGCTCAGCAGCTCAGGACCAAGCTGAGGCCAAGATGCAGGCCTTGGACTTCCCCTTGTGCAGTTCCCAGACTACATTCAGAGTCACCTTGTACTGGTGACTCCAAACTTACGAACAGACCTTTGGAAAAAGTCATTTGTGGGAGCAAGAGAACCTTGTATACTTGCCGTGTGCTGGGTCCTCCCCATGGTCCATTATACTTCCACAGCACCTTTGTACAGAGTGATAAAATTTCAGTTTAATGTTGTTGTTTTTTTTTTTTTTATGTAGCCAATGATATCATCATTTTCTAGTGGTTGAAGTGATGATTGAAGTTTAGTCAATCATTTTTCTTTTCTGTCCTTCCTAACATGCCCTAGCAGTATGGCTTCTTAGAAAGCTGGAAAAACCAATTAAAAACACAAAAAAACAAGTCCTTGTTCCCCACCCCCCCCCTTCTTTTCTCTCTGACAGATTGTAGAAGCAGAGTTCAGGACATTCCTGTCCTTTCTCCACTGTTCTCTGAATTGTACCCTATAGTTTACAAAAGAATTTCCATGTAAACTTGCATAATTTCTCTTTAAAACCAGAGGACGTGGCTCTTCTCTCTCACCCCACACCACCACCATTTTATAAAAGAAGGAAATGAGCCAGGAGTCATGGGTTGTAATTAGTTGTGCACGCTTGATTGCACAGTGACCTAGCGGCACTGTTCCTTTAAGAGCCGCTGGACTGGGCATGTAGATGTGACAGAACAGTATACTAAGACACAGATCATAGGGAGCTTTGAGTGAGAGCATTGCTGCAGTCAAGGTTCCAAAATTAGGAGAGTGTTTTTTTCTTGACCTTCCTTCAGAAAAACAAAAAGTACATTCCCACCATGTGCGTGTGTCGCAGGGGAGGGAGGTAGAGGCTTTTAGCAGATTACAGATCATCCATGACTTAGAATACGTTTACATCCCAATAAACCGTAAGTTGAAAATATTAAGTCAAAAAGGTATTTAATACACCTGTGACCATCATCCGTTAGCTTCACCTTGTTAAACGTGCTTAGAACACTTACGTTAGCCCACAGTTGGGCGGGATCATCTAACACAAAGCCTGTTTTCTAATAAAGTGTTGAATATCCCCTGTGACTGATTGGATACTGTACTGAAAGTGAAAACCAGAATGGTCATCAGTGTACCGGTTGTTGATCCTCTTGATTGTGAGGCTGACGGAGACTGTGGCCACTGCCCAGTATCAGGAGAAAGGGCTGGAGCACGTATCGCTAGCCCAGGAAGAGATCCAGATTCAGAATTCAAAGTACAGTTTCTACGGAATGTGTGTTGCTTTCAAGCCATTGTAAAGTCAAAAAGTCCTCTGTTGACCCATTGGAAGTTGGGGGCCATCTGTAGACCCAAAACAGGTAAATCTGTTGGAGGTGGTGGACGTGTTTATTACCTTGTTTGCGGTGATGATACCAAGGTGTGTGCATATGTTCAAACTCATCAAATTGTACATATTAAATATGTGTGACTTTTTTTAATAGTAAGTAACCCTCAGTAAAGTTGAAAAATAAATTGCTGTGTCAGTGTGAGAATCCTTTTTACGGACCTCCCACCAGCGTGTGCCAATCTGAAGGGGTATGTGGGAGACCGCAGAGCTGTCTTGCACAGGCAGCATAGTCCTGGAACACGTGGGGGGGGGCGGGGGCGGGGGTCCTACAGACCTCTTAGCTTCCACCTTCTCATGTCACTGGTGTGCCTTAGTGTGGAGAGCAAAAATGCAACCTGAGTTTTAGATTTCTGCTCATCTGAATGGTTTTTCCTGTTCACTTTTATTAGAACATGGGAAAAGTTTTCTTTGGAAACAGTACTGGCTCCAAGAAGTTAAATAAAAACTTTGTATGACTAAATCAGACCATAGAAGATCACTGGAACTGTGTTCATGCACAAAATAGTAACAGAAGCAAGTTTTGAATGGAAACTAGGATCACCCAGTGCTTATTGAGGGGACGGTAACTGTGTCCATCTGCCAGGTCTGTGACTGTGGGGGCCCACCCTGCATCTCACTGTGAAATGACATGTGTCTTCTCACCCACTCAGAGAGCTGGACTTGACCAGCAATAACATTGACAAGTTCATTGGTTAGGTTTGAGCATGACTACTTTCTGGAAGAAGTAGGGGAGATCCCAATTTTGGAATCCATTGTGGTGGTTCCCTGCCCAGAGCCCTTGGCTCTCTGACCTTCCTGGTGTGGAATGCTGCGCAGGCTATGGTGTGGGCAGGCTGCAATCAAGAGCAGCCCAGGGCCACCATGGACTCCAGGCCAGACCCAAGCCCAGTGGGGGAAGCAGAATGCTTCGTGCGCAAGGTGGGATGTTTCCACAGAAGGCTGTGCTCATGGGGAAGGAGTGGGGAGTACAACAGATCTGAGACCCCCTTCCCCAGATTTGTTTTATTTAGCAGGTTTGGGGACTTGCAGCTTATGATTTTACCCGGAGGTTTTGTTGTAGATTCTGTGGTGCTTACAAAGATTATGAGAGACTTTCCACACCAAGATCAGAGGATCTGGAGAGAGCCGTTGATCCCAGGAGCCTGAGATAAGAAGTCTTTCCTGTCAGCAGCCTGGGTCTGGTGGCCGCCTCGTTGTGGGAAAAGCTATGTACCGGCCATCGTCAAATGACTACGTCTTATCATCCCAAAACTCCATAGTGAGCACAGTTTTGTTAAACATTGGCCCTGTCTTCTTGGTGTTTGGATTCCAAGCCTCTTTGACTTGTGCTCGGAACAGAGGCCTCTGGAGAAAGTCGTGTATGTGCGGGCATGGGGTTGAGGACCTGACATCCATTCAGTTGTGCTTCTCACGGCCGTGTGTTAACATCTAGGCCTTGGTTTCTGGGCCAGGGACATGGAGGGACCCAAGGAGTGTCAGGGCTGTGATTTGGAGTTCAGGGATAGTGCCACATGGACAGTTTTATACCACAGTCCTGGCCACCACACCCCACAGAATTCTGTGGGAAGAACCATTTATGGTGTGTACAACACTGGAGGCTCCCCCTCCAGCCCCAACTGGCAGGAAACACAGGAGCTCATCTCCCATTGGCCTCTCACTTCCAGGAGAGGGGACCAGGGGTTCCCCCGAGCTACAAGCTGCCTGTGCCGCCCGCCTGTTGTTGGCCGGGTGGGCTGGGCACAGAAGGAGCTGGTCACCTGAAAGGTGCTTGGCGACCAGAGGAGACGGGTGTGCCACAGCCTCTGCCTCACAGTTTTCTTTCCAGAAGCAAGCTCACAGGCCTCAGGGAACTCTTGAGTCAGTGCCTGCTGGCTGCACAAGGGAGCCACCAACCTGGAGGGGCTGATGGGCCCTGGCATCTCCTGCTGCAAGCTCGCCGGGGTTTCAGACATGCTGACGCAGGGGAGAATCGCAGGTACAAACATTTTCATCAGAACTCTTCCCAAACCTGCTTCCCCCTCCTGGAGGCTCTTTTAAAAAAAACAGACCCCAGGCCCAGGTCCCAGCTCTGGGGATTCGATTTTGAGAAGCCTGGACCTTTTTGCTTTATTTTAAAGCTTCTCAGGTCTTTCCGATCAGCCAGTTTGGGAACTGCTAATGTAGGCCTTGGATTTTATTTTAGCCCTGGGCAGATAAAGGGCCAGTTTGGGATTGCGAGCACAGGTAAGGCAGGACAAGAGGGGTAAAGAGGATGTCACAGGACAGTGTTCCTGTTTCCTAGATGGGCCTGACTTGCATTTATGCCAGCTCACCACCCCTCTGTGCTCTGGGCCACTTTGGAATGTGCATTTTCCTCACAGAGCCACTAGGGTGCTCAGACTGGAATCTAGACCGCCCTGGCCTGCACGTCTGTCTGTTTTTGCATCCATCTTCCTGCAAGAGACCTTCTACTTTGAAGTCCTCCATTTGAGAATGTTCATGTATTCACGCTGTAGATAATCTGAGAGACTTAAAGAACTCCGTTCCACAACTGATTACAGTGTTTATTGGCAATTCTGAGTTTTGATCTTTACTGTGAGCTACCCCTCAAGGGACACTGGTCTTCTACACAGAAATCTTAGAGAATACAATAGACAGGAAGCAGCACAGGGCTCCTTGGTGTGTTAGAACATACCAGAAATAGGAGGGCTGCTAATACTTTGTCTCCATGCCTTATGTTCTCTACTTTGGAGATTTCAGCATGAGGGATGATGGGTTCCTGCAAAATGGGGCTCAGGGTCAGTGGAGAAATCACACAGCAGATTCTATATTATTTTGTGTGAAAAGGAAATTATTTTCTTCTAGGGACTTTTTACAGAGCCTTGACTTTTGCCCAGTGGAGCCAATATCTGGGTTAGCTGTGGAACATAGGAAAGGTGTGAAATAGTTACAGCTTTATAAAAGGCAACACAGCCAAAGTCGGTTCTGGTGTCAGTGGTGTCATACGATGTGTTTGGCTCCAGACCCACACCCTCTAGCCTCAGGATCCAGGTCCCTTAGGTCTAAATATCCTGGTGACCAGGACTGGAGCTTCTAGTGCTGCAGGATCCCGATGGATCGGCTGGTGAACCAGATGATTGCATTGTGTCCTTTGTGACTCTAGAGCTGTGAAGATGTTTTGTGTCCCTTGGGGGCTGATCCGTGAGGCCCAGTTCTGTCCCCTCAGGTGTTTTGCTTGTAGTGTGAATGCTGTTTGTGGGGAAGCTCGTCATTTTGACGGTCTCAGGAGTGGAAAATTCAAAGAGACTGCTGTAGAGAATACCTGATCACTTGGGTTATTCCCCTGAAAAAATATAACTAAATAAACCAGAAATGTCTTATTCCCAAATTAGAGCTGGATTCCACACGGATTACCTAGTAGAGGGTTCTGAACTCTTTTGTCTAGTGGTGGGACCCCTGGGTTTGGCCCGTTCCTGACTTATGCCTACAGTACCCCTCCATTTTAGCGCAAAATACTGGCCACGTAAGTGTCCTATCCTCTGAGGAGCTTCTGTCTCTCCCGTCATATCCTGGAACACTTTAGAAACAGTTGATATGTAATGTGCGTATGTTGACAATAAAAGGATGGAAAAATATATACTATGCAAACATTAATCATTATCAAAAGAGAAGCAGGAATGGTTATATTAATATCAAAGTATACTTCAGAGGATGGAAAATTCCCAGGTACAAAGGGTCCTGTCCAGGAGAGCACATTACATTTAGTCGTCATGTGTCCTAAGACTGTGACAGTTCCTCATACTTTCCTGTTTTTGGTGACCTGGACAGTTTTGAGCACTTGTCAGGTGTCCCTCAGTTGGGATTTAGCTGATCCTCATTTTTTGGAGACCATAGGTGCAAAGCGCCATTTTCTATCACCTAATATCCAGGGTGTGTATTGTCCATCTGCCTTACCAACGTGACCTCGGCCTTGACCAGCTGGCTCCAGAGTTCCTCCTTACGCCCTTCCCGTGCTGTCCTCCTTGGAAGGAGGTCTGAGTGCAGCCCACACTTAAGTGAGTGGAGTTAAGCTACCATTCCTTGACAGAGAGAGGCTACATAATTTATTTGGAATTCTTCTGGGGACATTTGTCTTTTCTCCCTCATTTATTTTACCCAACTGCCCATTCTCTTGTTCTCTTGCTTTTTTATTCTTTTTTTTTTTTAAGTAACCTCTGTGCTGAATGTGGGACTTGAACTCATGACCCCGAGATCAAGAGTTGCATTCTCTGCCGATTGCGCCCGCCAGGCATCCCTATTCCCTTGCTTTTTAAAGTTCATTTCACTACATCCATCGGTAAGCCTGAACAGTATTGTTCAGTTGGCTGATCGCAGGCCTTTCCAAAGATGGCACCATGTAGGATGTCCTTTGATTTTTTTTTTCCCCTACTCAGGATGGTGTCTGGGAGTCCTCTAACTTGCTTCCGTGTCACTGCTGTACAGTACGGCTTTGTGTGACCACACACCCCCTTCCTCCCTTTGCTCAGGCTCTTTGTCTCTCTTCGCTGTCACAGCTGCGCTGCTGTGAGCCGTTGCTGGGCAGGTCCCCGACACACACGTGCCAGTTTCTCTCTCACCTGTGACTCGGAGGGAGGATGTGTACGGCAGGCCATGTCGAGCTTCCTGGAAGAGTCCAAGTCGTCTTTCGTAGCGGTCATTCTGTTTTCGTTTCTCCAGCCTTCCTAACACCTGTCTCAATCAACCTGTCTCCTTTTTATCCATCTGGAGTCAAAAGGCGTCTTACTTACTATGCTCTCAAATCGTGAACGCGGCAGAGCTTTTGGGGTGTGTAGTCACCATTTATGCTGCCCTTCTGTGCCAGGACCGTGTCCTTGGCCTGCTTTTTAATTGAGCTGTTGGTCTTTTTCTTCTGGAATTGAAGGGTTTTTATGTCTTCTGAATGCCAGCCCTTTGTCATTATGTATGGTGCTTACAATGGTTTCTTTTCAAGGTTATTTTATCAGATTTTAATCTGTGGAAATCGAGAATTCCTACTTGAGAATCCAGACGTTCTTTCAACGAGAATAGAGTCTTTTATTGTGCCAGCAAAGGATACCACTAGTTACAAACTTTAATGCTTTCACGTAAAAGGGAATCTTACATTCTTCTAGCTCTGCTGAAAGGACCACATCCACTTGGTGGTGTTTCAGTGTTCAACTGCCTGTTTGAAAATTGGGGGTCAAAAGGATAAATATGAAGCTTTCCAGTGCTGGAATTTTATCCACAGTACTTAGGGTATCTTCGCCAGGTGTGTCCTCTGGTCTCGGACTGTGCGTTCTCAGACGTGTTGTGGGCTTGCCTAAACTGGCATCTTTCTTTTTTTTTTTTTTTTAAGATTTTATTCATTTATTTGACAGAGAGAGACACAGCGAGAGAGGGAACACAAGCAGGGGCAGTGGGAGAGGGAGAAGCAGGCTTCCCGCTGAGCAGGGAGCCCGATGCGGGGCTCGATCCCAGGACCCCGGGATCATGACCTGAGCCGAAGGCAGATGCTTAACGACTGAGCCACCCAGGTGCCCCTAAACTGGCATCTTTCGTTATCTGTTGCTGTGCTAATCAGTTGCTAGAAAGAGTTGGAAGATTCACTCTTCATTATTGATCTGCATTTCATGAATATTTATGTCTATTCCATGTACTTTTTTTTTTTTAAAGATTTTATTTATTTATTCATGAAAGAGAGAGAGAGAGAGAGAGAGAGGCAGAGGGATAAGCAGGCTCCCAAGGAGCAGGGAGCCCGACGCGGGACTCGATCCCAGGACCCTGGGATCATGACCTGAGCCGAAGGCAGACGCTTAACCATCTGAGCCACCCAGGCACCCAATTCCATGTACTTTTATCCTTTTACTCAAAGGAGCTGAATAGTATAACATTTAAAATTTTAATTGGAATTCTTCTATGGCTTCCATCATGAGTCAAGAGCCCTTATTACGTAGAATAACAATGGCTATCTCAGGGAGTGAGATTGTCTCAGATGAAGCATCTTAAATGTGACTCAAACTGCAAACCAGGACTTCAGTATAGGACACAGCAGCCTTTCAGTATCTCATACCCACAAGCGGATTCTTCTGGTGGAGGCCGTCCACAGCTACTGATAAAGAGCATCCATGGGCCATTCATCCATTCACTCCTTCAGATGCTTGCTGGGGACATGCAGTGGCTCACGCCCGCCTAAGTGCTCTGTTTACAAGGACACAAAGTCCTTGTGCTCAACAAATTATATTCAGTGGGAGAAAATAGACAATTAATCAATAAAGACATGCATGAAGTACTCCTGGGACGTGCCAGGGAAATAAGAAAACAGCGTGAGGGGATGGAGGGAATGCAGCAGCTGTGTTAGATAAGGTGGGGCAGGCGGGGCTTGGCGGAGAGTTGGATTGAATCAGGGATGGGATAGGGGAGAGGGAGAGCAGGGCAAGGGAGGGGACGTTTGGACAGAGTCTGCAGACATCTGGGTAACGGCATTGCGGGCAAGAGCTCGCCTGGCTGTTCCGAGGAACAGCAAAGTGTGAGGGGCAGGAGGATACGAGTGTGGAGGAAAAGGGCCCAAGATCAAGTTATGTGAGGCCTTTGTAAAGGCTCTGGATTCTTTTATGACGTGATGGGAAGCTGCAGTAAGGTTTGGACAAAGGAGTGACACAAATCACTGTCCATTAGGGCAACGGAGTGGCGTTGCAGGGAGGGGTGGACCCAGAGAGACCAGTTAGGAGAAAGTCACAGGCAAGAGGGTCTGCTGGCTTGGAGCAGGGCAGTAGAGGGGGTCAGGACTGGTTGGATTGGAGACATTCAAAGGTGAGCCTGCAGGGGTCAGCTGAGTGGGGTGGGTGGTGCATGAGAAGAGGCTGTAGGATGGCTCTAAGAGCTTTGGCTTGATGAGCAACTGGATGAATGGTTGTCTTTTATGTCATTTACTCAGAAGGGAACACAGTGGGAGACACAGGAGGGTTTTGTTGTTGTTGATTTGATTAGTTTTCTTTTGTTTCGGGTGGGGAGAATGAGTTGTCTTAAGGCGTGTGCAGTTTGAGGACCACGTTAGACATTCAGGTGGATGCATTCAGTAGGCACTTGGGTGGAAGAGTCTGGCATTGAGGGGCAAGAGCAGGGGTGAAGACTTACTTTTGGAAGCGACCTGCATCAAGATGGCGTTCAGAGCCAGGAGGATGGATGGAATCATCCAGACGGCAGGCAGATGGAGTAGGAGCACCCAGACAGCCTGGCTACTGCTGCATCTCTGTGTCCGAAACAAAGTAGGAGCCAGCAGGGAGACCGAGAGGGGGCAGTCAGGGAGGAAGAAAAGCAGGGCTGTGTGATCGCCCGGAAGCCAAGTGAGGGGTGCGTTCAGGAAAGGGCTGATGGACAGTGTCAGCTGTCAGCGTGCAGGTAAGATGATCCAGAAGGGAGGAGAGTACTCATGACACAGTGGAGGGGGGACTACTGACTAGAGGTGCAGGTTCCTCCAGGGGCAGAGGGGTGGGGTCCAGTGCGCAGAGGAGGACGGGCCTCCGGAGGCTGCCCACATGCTCGCCCCAGGAACAAAAGGGACGAGTGGTGCGTTCACAGGCACAGGTAGGCATTTCCCTCTGACTGCTTCTGTTTCTCTCAATGAAGTATGAGGCAAGGTCATTCATCACCTGAGACTGCAGAAGGGGCGGGGGATGTTTGTGGAGGGAGAAGGAAGATCTGAAACAGATTCCTTACAGACCAAGGGAGGGAATTCACATAGGACCTGGAGCGAGCTGCTGGGCAGCACCCAGGGCTTGCTTGGGCCAGTGATCAGAAGTATGAAGTGGGACTGGTCAGCAGGTTGTGAGCACCTCTGTAGCACCTTCAGCTGCTGTGGGGCAGGGGTAGGGTAGGTGCGTCCAGAATTTTCTAAATGCCCCCTTGGGACCTGTCAGAACCCTGATTTATAGCAGCTGGGATTTCTTGAGGTGCTCTTGACATCTGTTACCAAGTTTTGGCTCACCTAAGTCAAGGGTAAAAATAATTACACTTGTGGTAGCATGAAGTACGTACAGCAGACTGTAGCTGGGATCAGGGAGGCCTGCTTAGTGCGGATGCGGAATGGGACCCAGCCAAGGCTGTAAGAGAAGTGGGCAGTGGGAGAAGGGGATGGGGTAGTCAGCAGGGCAGACACAGTGACAGGTACGTTAGGAATCCGGGAGAGGCATCTGCTAACCGCACTGCTTAGCAGGAGGGAAGGCTAGTCAAAGCCAGACAGCAGCAGTCCCACAGAATGGCTTCTTTATTTTCTTCAGCAGTTCTGTAACCCACGAGCTGGGCTAGAGTCAGTAAAATGCGCACGAAGTGGGATGTAGGTACCGCTGGTTACTATAAAGTCAGACATCCTGAGTCTGGGACTGGAGCAGGAGATGTACAGGAGGAGCCTGGAGTATCTCATGATGCCAGAACATAAGGATGTACTCAGAACACACACACACACACATACACTTATTCACCAACTCACAATGATGGTGGAATATCAAAGGAACACAGGAGCCAACTGAAAGAGTTCCCAACAGCCAAAGTTAGTTAGAACAATTTGAGCCACTAAATAAATAAGGAATTCGGGCTTGTGCCCAAAGCATAAAATATCTGAGTCTACACTGATAAAAATAAATGAATGGATTTTAAACCAGGGGAAGAGAGACCAGTCTCCTGTGTGGAATACCACGTTTGTAATAAACTTCAGTATCTTTATAAAAGCATTTGTAGTTGTATATGTGTAGTGAGTAAAAAACCAGAGTAGCCAGGATCCCTCCCATGTACTGGATACGTGACCTGGGCCAGGCTCTGTCCTCAGCATGATGGGTGAAGCTCCCCATCCCCTGGCCTAGGTACGGAAGGGCTTTCTGTAATTTTTCTTTCCCCATTAAATAGGAAAATTGAAAACATAGAATATTTGGGACTGTGGGTATAAACCTTGCATATCTGAAGAACTAAAATGATTTTGGCAGCTTAATTATATTTGAATGTTGAGACCTTGATACTGTAGTGTTTTTAAAATCACTGTGATGCTTGTTTCACTCGTGTGTGTTTCAGAATTAGGCAGAGGAATGTGAATAATAAGGTGGTCAGAAAGAAGGTCAGTTATTGATTAGCGTAGCTGAATTCATTAGGAAACCGAGGAAGCTCATGACATTTACATTTTGATATGTTTATGAAATAGATATTGAAGTTATAACACTTACTTTTGTGGGGAAAAAATAGCAAGGCCTAATAAACCCCTAAAAATGGTGATCGATGGCTATGTGTCAACTTTGGGAGCAGTGGGTATGCGTTGTCTGAAAATACTTCACGCTCCCTTGGTGTGGTAACGGAGGGTCAGATTTCGCCAAAGCCATCAATGTCCATTTTCATAGATGAGTGTTTTTCTTTTTTTCGTTATCAGCTTTATTGATGTATAATTGCAAATAAAATTATAAGATATTTAAAATGTGCATCGTGGTGATTTACCGTATACATCGTGAAAGGCTTCTCTCCACCTAGATGTTAACTAAAAAACCCATCACATCGTGTATTTATTTCTTCTTTTGGTGAGAACATTTAAGTTCTCTTTTAGCACATTTCAGTTATCCAGTACACTGTTACCAGCTGTAGTCACTGTGTTTTACAGGAGATGTCAGGCCTTATTCATCTTACAGTTAAAACGCTTTCGTCCTTTTTCCAAGCTCTCTCCATTTCTCCCGCTTTCCCATCCACCTGCAACCACTTCCCTGCTCTGCCTCTATGAGTTTGCTTTTTCTGGGGGGGTATTTTTCCATTGCTCTCCTTTGTCTCATGACCCTGTTACTGTGATGTCTTCCGGGTCAGTGCAAGGTGGTGTTTGTTGGATCCAAGTCCAGTGCAGGTGTTTGGAATTCCATGTGTTTTTACAATTAATACTGTATAATGAAATTGGCTTATTACATTGACTGTGAGTCTCCAAAATGATGGTACTCAGGCCTTAACATTCACAACTTGCTTCTCAGTGTGACGAATGTCTAAGAGGCTCATGCAGAAACCAAGAACAGTTAGCAAAGGTTAGCAAAATGGATACTCTCGGGGCCTGAGTGGTAAATTATGTCTAAAAATACTGTAAAAAATTGCACTTCCCAGATTCTACTGAAGCAACAGAACTCCCAATTCTATTTCTTCTGGAAAATTTCTGAGGCACTAATGAGTCGTATTGACTTATTAGTCTGGTCTTTGGAATTCTGGTTGTGTCCAGGCATTTCACATAGTAAAATTAGCTGCTTGGTGATGAACTTCTGCAAACTCACATTTTAAGGTATTTTTCTTAATATGGTTCAATTTGGGGGAGTGTCTGATCCTGGTAGTAAGGATAAATTAATAGTATTCACTTAAAAAGGAAAAAAAAAAGGATGGGGAGGGGGTACAGCAGAAAACACGAGATGAATTATAAAGTATAAAACTTTTCTCTTCTGGAGAATTGCCGTCCACTAACAAATCCTCTTTAGGATCCAGTAGAAAGAAGGTTCACTTAAGAAATTACATGTACCTCACACCCACTAGGATGGCTTCTATCAACAAAACGAAATAACACACGTCGATGAGGATGTCGAGAAATTGAGACCCTTGGGCACTGCTGGTGGGGATGGAAAATGGTGCTGGCTTTATGGAAAACAGGATGGAGGCCCCTCAAAAACACTAAAATAGAAGTACTATAAGATCCAATCCACTTTGGGGTACATACCCCAAAGAACTAAAAACAGAGTCTTGGAGAAATATTTGCCCATTCATGTTCACAGCAGTGTAATTCATAATAATCAGGAGGTGGAAGTGGTTGATACATACAGTGGAATATTTTTCAGACTTAAAAAGGAAGGAAATTCTGATACTTGCTACAACGTAGATGAACCTTGAGGACTTTATGCTGAGTGAAATAAGCCAGGCACAAAAGGGACAAACACTGTCTGATTCTACTTACACGAGTAGTCACCTCCATAGAGACAGAAAGTAGAATGGTGGTTGCTGGCGGGGAGGCGGGGGGGCTGGAATCAGTGTGTAACAGATGCCTGGTTTCAATTTTAGAAGACGAGAAAGTTCTGGAGATGGAGGTTGTCCGACAGTGTAAACGTACTTAATGCCACTGAGCTGTACCCTTAAAATTAGTTAAAATGGTAAATTTTATGTTAAGTGTATTTTACCACAATTTTTAAAAAGAAGTCATGTGGCAGATTGTGTGCTTGACCTTCTGCTAATACTGTAATCAGTCTTTAAAAAGTGGTCAGTACTGCTCTGGGTCATGAGGACAAGCCCCGTGGGCCGGGGAAAATGCTGGTGTGCCGCAGAGCCTGCAGCCCCAGGAATAGCGGCCTGGGAGCAGGAGCCCTGGGGCCTGCAGTGGGAAGGGAGCTTGCTTGCAGAGCTCCGGGGGTGGGAAAGAGTCCAGGAACACTAGGGGGGAGCAGCAGAAGAGGAGGAGAAGAAAAAGCCAGTGACCCCTTGTCTTGGGTATTGTTTTACTGGCAGGTGCTCTGGAATAAACCTCAACAAATACTTTAAATTTATGTTTTGAGGGGCACCTGGGTGGCTCGGTTGGTTGGGTGTCTGCCTTTGGCTCAGGTCATGATCCCAGAGTCTCGGGATTGTGCCCCACGTCCGGCTCAGCGGGGAGTCTGCTTCTCCCTTTGCCCCTCCCCCTTCTCATGCACTCTCTCTCTCTCTCTTAAATAAAATCTTTTAAAAAAAATTATGTTTTGGAAATAACTTGGCTACACCAACTTTCTATAAAATGTATTGTGATAAGTACCGCGGACACATGAAAATTCTCTCTAGGCTGAATGCAAGCTTTTATCATTCGTATTAGCCACCGTGGGAGCTGGGGTGTACCCAAGACCCATTGGGACCTCTTGGTAAAACTCCAAAATAGGATTGATGGCGCTATGGCATCTCAATTTTATGACACTACCCTAGAGCATTGGGTCTTACTGTTATTTTAAATTCTCTCACACTTTTTAAATGACACTGTCATAATCTAGGGTAATGTATTTTTGAATCCCTGTAAAGGCTACATTGAAGTCTAGCAAGTCTTGTGATTTGGCATCGCATGATGTAGGGGGAGCAAGAATATCTACCATGTATCCAGCATGGACCAGGTAGAGGGTTCTTCCTGTGGATTGTTTCATTTCGTCCTCACAGAAGTCCCAACCCCGTCGACAAACACAGCCATGGAGGTCAGAGAAGTTAGGCAACTTCCCCCATTGTCACCTGCCTGGTTGGTGCTAAGACTGCATTTCAAACCCTGGCCTTCTCCAGCTGGAGAGGAATAATCACAAAGGAAACCTTTGCAAATTCAGAGACTGTACAGGCCACAGGCTCTATGATTCAATAAAATTAGCAACAAATCATAAAAAAGACCTTATCCAAAATAACCCACCTGGCTCTTAGAGTGCGTTGGAAGCCTCAGCCCTGTCCTGTTCTGCCATGCTTAGCAGGAGCAGCTGCAGGGAGGTGGCCATCGGGGTGACAGTAGTACCAGTGGGCCTGCTTCTGCACCAGGGGAGGAGCTGAGCTCTTCAACTTTGTGTTTGGGAATCAGGAAACTTCCCTTGCATCTGGTTTCGTCTGCCTTTACCTCTCCTCCAGTGGGATATTATAAAGCCAACAAGGCCTTCCCGGATCGCACCTGGAAGACTGGGAGCTCCTGTCTCTTTCTCCCTTAGGATTTTCACTTACCAGTTTATCAAAAAGAAATTGAAATTTGGTTCTTATGTATCAGTATCTACCTCGCCCTTGGAATTTCTTTCTTTAGCCATGCTGCAAAATTCTGCTACCTGCAAACACTCCCAGGCCATGGAGGATAATGGATATAAAGCTTAGGCTTCAAATCCCTGCCCAGGCCCTTCACAGCCTGTGGATTTGGATAGGTTATTTAATTATGCCCGGGGATGATCATTCATTGAATATATCTGTAGATAACTTCTATTTCAGAAGGTTGCTGTAAACATTTGATGAGCCAATGCATACACAGCAGTGTCGTGCAGGGACAAGGTGGATGGCGTTGCTCACGCACGACCGTGCACGCCTCAACCACTCAGTTGGCAGCTTGCATTGGCACTTTTCCCCTTGTGTGGAATAAAGGTGCAGTGAGCCTCACGCTTTTACTTATTTTCTCTTTTACATGTGGTGTATTTGTGTGCCTTGGGGAAGTAGTAAGACCTTGACTCTTGTCATGGCTTAATTAACTTACTGAGAGTTGGAACAGCCACTGGATTCCATATTGTGTCCTACTTAAAATGGAAGTGTATTAGCTGTAATTAGTGATCCTGCTTGTAAAAAGCCACCAACTGGCCTTTCTGTTCCCCCACAGGATACCACAGGTTCCTGCCAACTCCTGTCAAACTAGCTGGCATCTGGCGAGTCTTTTATCTACAACACAACTTGAAACTTTAATAAGGAAGTTATAAGGTATTTCAGTTGCTTCTGGGACTGTTTCTTTGAGTATATCTCCTTAATGCAAATGTACTATTTTTAAAGATAGACATCAAGGGACAAAGACATTGTAATACAGGAGGGAGAACGGAGAAGGTGTTCCCTTTTTGGACCGACCTTAGCATAATTACTCACTGCATGGGTTTGCTGTTGGCTGCTGTAGCCACTCGCGACAAACTCGGTGGCTTAATGCAGCCCAAGCTTACCCTCTTCACATTTCTGGAGGTCAGAAATCCAATCCCTGGGCTCACAGGGCTAAAATCAGGGTTTCAGCGGGGCTGTGTTCCTTCTGGAGGCTCTGAGGGAGAATCTGCTCCTTGCTTTTTCCAGCTTCTAGAGCTGGCTTCTTACCTTGGCTCACAGTGCCTTCCTCTGTCTTCAAATGAAGCAGTGCAGCGTCTCCAACTTTCTGACTTCCGCCTCCTCCTGCTGATAAGGACTTTAGTGATTGCCTTGGGCCCACCAGGGCCATCCACAATAATCTCCCCTTCTCAAAATGAGCTGATGAGCACCCTTAATTACCCTCTGCCATGTAATCTAACACATTCGCAGGTTTGTAGATGCTAGGTTCGGGATACCTTTGGGGGGCTCTCATTCTTTCTTACCTCATCTGCTAAAAGCCTGTATTTGAGTGAATTTCCGTAATAATTGGTTGACTGTATTGAAGCCATGAAATATTAAAAAGGAAGAAAAATCCTTTAGACCCATAGTGAACTAGATGATATTATTTTACTAATTCAGACTGTATGTTAAAAATCAAGGTAGGGAGGGCAATAATTTCTTTCATGTAGTCTTAATTTCTTTTCCTACATGATTACTCTCTACATTTGTTTGCCCATAGACACATATATTTTGATAGGTCTGTATTCCACGTGTGAACATACATATTTTTCTGAAATTCCAAGTTAATTTTCTAGGGGTAAAAAGCTACACCGTTTTGCTCTGTCTACTTATCTACCTATGTGTTTTGACTTAAGTTCAAGAAATTCTATTCTGTCCATGTAAGGTTTATATTGCAAAGTGGGATTGGCAGTCTTCTAAAGCTCTATGACTCTGGTCTTTTCGGCAGTGGGCTAAATTGGTTTGTTGGTAGAAGGGTAAATGAGGCAGGTGTGTGTGTGTGTGTGTGTGTGTGTGTATTTAATTCCTTTTTTTTAAGATTTATTTTTATTTAGAGAGAAAGAGAGCATAGGGGGGAGGGGCAGAGGGAGAGGGAGAGAGAGACTCTCAAGCGCACTCTGTGCTGAGGGTCTGAGATCATGACCTGAGCTGAAACCAAGAGGCAGACACTCAGTTGACTGAGCCATGTCCCAGGAGGCAGATGTATATTACCCTTGAATTATCAGTCCGCCCTATGCTTGAGTGTCCCATCACAGCCTCTGTCACACCGTGGGACCTCCCAGACAGTAAGTAGGCAGACAGGCAGTCTCAGGTGGCACTGATCAGGAAGTAAAGCGGTAAGCTGTCCACTAACTGACCTCGGAACAGGAGAGGCACGAACAGTGATACTGCCTTAGATGGGGGTCAGGGGTCGTGATTGTGGGGGTGCTCTTCATGCCTCAGGCTTGACTCACGAGAGCAGACACCTGGGTCCAGCTTGCTAAGCAGGGAACCCTAGTGCCTTGGAAGAATGCTGCATAGGAAGTGCTCAGGGAATCCTGACTGAAGGAAGGAGGCACTGGAACACAGCCCTACCTTACCTTTGTAAAGTATGCTGTAGTGTACAGAGGGTTTTAATTATGACTGTAATTCTCATTCTTTTTTTTTTTTTTTGAAGCATAATCAACATACAGTGTTATGTTAGTTTCTGGGGTCCAACATAGTGATTCGACAATTCTGTACATGACTCAGTGCTCACCACGATAAGTGTAGTTACCATCTCTCACCATAAAACAGTATTAGAATGTTATCGACTATATTCCTATGCTGTACTTACCCGTGACTTGTTTATTTTATAACAGAAAGTTTGTACCAGTTAATTCCCTTGATCGATTTTGTCCCTTCCCCCACTGACTTCCCTTCTGGCAACCACCAGTTGTATTCAAGAGTCTGTTTGTTTGTTTGTTTGTTTTGTTTTCTAGATTTTATAGATTCCACATATGCATGAAATCATATGGTTTTTTTCCCTGCCTTATTTCACTTAGCATAATACCCTCTAGGCCCATCCGTGTTGTTGCGGATGGCAAGATCTCATTCTTTTTTATGGCTGAGAAATATTCTATTGTATATAAATACATCTTTGTATCCTCTGGCTCCTATTCTTTTTTTTTTTTTTAAAGATTTTATTTATTTATTTGACAGAGACACAACGAGAGAGGGAACACAAGCAGAGGGAGTGGGAGAAGGGGAAGCAGGCTTCCTGCTGAGCAGGGATCCCGATGCAGGGCTCGATCCCAGGACCCTGAGATCATGACCTGAGCCGAAGGCGGACACCCAACGACTTAGCGACCCAGGCGTCCCTCCTGTTCTTGAGTCCTTTCTGTGCTGGACAGTGTGCTTAGGGCATTTTTTCACAAGCTCCCAAGTGAGGTGCTCTTATTATCCCATGTTATACGAGAGGCAGCTGGGCTAACATGGCAGAGCGGGACTCTAACGCATGTCTGTATGACACCAGACCTCACCCTCTTAAACACTACATTTTCCTGCTTCTCCTGAGCATTAAGACTGTCTTGTGAGACCGGGCAAGTACTGTTACTCCCATTTTACAGAATAAGCTGAACTCTTCGGTGGACCTAAGCGTGGTTTAGCTAAGCTTAGAATCCCAGCCCCTTGACTCGTGTCTTCTCTTTATCATTAGGACCGAGTGGCTCAGCTTGGTCCCGGAGACCTCCATGGAAACACCTATGATCATTTTGGGGTGTTGGAGGAACCCGGGCTGTTATGAGTAGTATGTAACCCCACCATAACCCAGCAAGATGCAGTTAACAGGATTGTTTTTAGAAAGAAAATAGGGTCCTAGAATAGGGTCAATGTTATATTAGGAATTAGGGAAAACTTTTGAGCCAAGAAAGTTTTTATAGCTATTTTAGACCTTTTTTTTTAATCTTCTCCCACCTAAATCTTGAAAAAGTAGCTGCGTTTGCTAGGTTCTTTGAGGATTTCTTTTATCCAATATGACATGAGGTTCTTGCTAAGCTCTATTCTAGAGCGGCCGCATGGCATTTAAGATAGGATCTGGCTGTATAATATCAAATATGTGGCTTTTCTTTCTGTTGGTTAGACCTACATGATGACTTAATTAGCTGTAGTTAACAAAGGCAAAAATGAGGTTTCTTGAACTGCCTAAGCTGGAGTGATAAATGTGCATAATTCTTGGGATCTGACCTCTGTGATTCTTAGACTAAATCAGAATAGTGTCTCACTTAATATTCAGCAGTTAAAGTGTATTTTTTCAGACTTTCTTCTGTTAAGGCTTTTTGCTTTTAGAAAATTAAATCTAATTTTATTATGGAATAATCTTGATTCAGCTGCATCTCTTTCTATTCCAATATATCCTACATGCTGAGGCAACTGACTCTTCACTGAAACTAACATGGCCTCCTGTTGGGCCCCTGAGCCAAAGGGTGAAATTTGAACTCTTGGCCAACCTGCAGTTCCCTCCAGACGGGCCTCCAGGTGGCTTTTCCAGCCTGTGTTGGCAAAGAAAAGAAAGATGAAACCTCTGCTGGGATACAGGGTGATGTGTAGGGTGGGGGAAGGGTACTGAATTTCACATTGAAATGTCTTAAAAAAAAAAAAGAAAAACAAAACCAGAGGACATCCAAAGGAGCTCTCTTGCACTGTTGGTGGGAATGTAAGCCGGTGCAGCCACTGTGGAAAACAGTATCGATGTTCTGCAAAAAGTTAAAAATAGAACTACCATATGATTCAGCAATCACACTACTGGGTATTGAGCCAAAGAATACAGAAACACTAATACAGAGGGGTACATGCACCCCTAGGTTATTTACATTATTTACAATAGCCAACTTATGGCAGCAGCCCAACTGTCCCCTCGACTGATGAATGGATAAGGAAGATGTGGTATATACATACAATGGAATATTACTCAGCCATAAAGAGTGAACTCTTACCATTTGCAATAACATGGCTGGATCTAGAGAGTGTAATGCTAAGTGAAATAAGTCAGAGAAAGACAAATACCAAATGATTTCACAAAACAAGCAAAGGGGAATAAAGAGAGAGGCAAACCAAGAAACAGACTCTTAACAGAGACAGAGAACAAACTGATGGTTCCCAGAGGGGAGGTGGGCGGGAAGATGGGGGAAATAGGTGATGGGGATTAAGGGGTGCAGTTGTCATGAGCACTGGGTGTTGTATGGAAGTGTTGAATCACTGTGTCATACACCTGAAACTAATATTACAGTGTCTGTTAACTGGAATTAAAAACTTTAAAAAAAAAATATCCAGAGATACATTTTCTGTTTACTTTTTATTTTAAATGACTTTCTGGAGTCATTTATTCTTAATTCTTTTGCTTAGTAATGTGTTCCTACCCTCAGGTCCTTGCTCACACCCTTCTGGCCTGGAGAGCCCCCCTCTGCCTCCACTGCCCCCCCAATCCTTCCCATCTTCTAAGACTGAAATCAGCCTCCTTTCCCTTTTCTTCACATCCCAGTTTCCTGCCATGTACCTGGTTCAGCATCACCTCTTTCCATCGCCCCTGCTTTTACTCCCCTCTCGTCTTCTTTCCATTGGGACTGCTGTTGATTGGCTAACATTCAGAAGCACTGGAGTAAGGCGTTTATTGATTGGTGGACTCCATTGGGGTGAGATGGTTGTTGATTGGCTAGCGCTTTGAAGCACTGGGGCAAAGCACCTGTTGATTGGCTGACTTCCCTGGAATGAGGCAGTTATTGATTGGCTGGCCTCGTGAAGTTTTTATATTGCTGGGAAGTTGTCATAAGTCAATTAGAATAGGTTTGAAATCCATTACTATCATATTCTAGGTGCAAGGGAACTTTTAATTTTCATCCTAGATTTCCTGGGTTGGAATAAGCCCATCAAAATGCAGATCACACATTAGACCCTCACCCAGCCACCTACCCCAGAAGGGGGCACATGAGCACAGATCTGGGAGTCGACAGACCTGGGCTCAGATCCCAATTCTGTTATTCAGCACATCACTTAAATCTCTTGTGATCCTCAGTCTCCTAAAACATAACACCTCCCTGAAAGGTGGGTGTTCTGGAGATTAAATGAGTTGACCTGTGTCAGGTACTCATCACGGCCTCAAAATTCTCATGATCTTCCACAGGTCTAACAACCCAAGGAAAGCATCCTGCGGTGGCATTTTGTGACTCAGTTCCCTCTTACTTGGTTTTTCTCTTCTAAGGACTGTCAGAAAGATGAACTGTAAAAACATGCTCAGACCTCACTCCTCAAGATTCTGATCTAATTGGTTTGTGGTAGAGCCCAGACACCATATGTGTTTAAGCTACCAGTGATGTCAGCATACACTGAAGCATACCCTGCCTGGCTAGCTCCTTACTTAACTGCTGTTCATGCAGTTAAATCATGCAGGAAAGTAATACATTGCTCTGATTGGCCTTACGTGATGGGCTGATCTTGTTAAAAACTCTCTTGAAAACTGGGTAATTAAGAAACTAGCCTGGTATTCAAATGGGATATTCTCTGAGCCCCAATCCTATTACTGCCCTCATTTTTTTTTAAAAAAAAAAAAAAAAAAGAAAGAAAAACTGCCTTTATGACTTTGAAAAGTTTAACCCTGACAGAAAGGTCAGAAGAGAGAGAGATACATAGTATGGACTGGAGATTTCCCAAAAAGTATATAACAAAATGGTCTACAGTTTGGAAATAAGCATTGTGTAAACTCTGTTCTCTTGGATGTTGCATACATTATGCATAAGGATTATTAAATATTTCCTCCTTCCTGAAAGGTTTGTTATCTCTAAATTTGGAAGTTAATTCAAGAAACAGGAGAACATGTATTATTTATAAGTCTCTTTAGCATCTAGTAGAAAGTGTCATGTTATTTAAAAATGGTATTCATGCTTCCATGGAGTCAGTGCACATTGGTTCCCTCTATAATCCTAAAGTCATCCCTAGAAAGTAATGAGAAATTGTCTCTGTCAGAGGGGAGGAGGGTTTTAATCAAGAGTCTTTCCATTATCCCTTCCTTCCAAGTTTTAAGGAAGCCTAGTCAGTTGAAGGACTGAATATCGAATTTTTCTGCTGGAAAAAATACTGGGCCATCTTGTACCTAAAAAATAAGGAGCTGCTGACATAGTTGATAACTTTATTCATTTTAGTCATTCAGCTATGCCTTTGCTATATATTACTTCCAGAACTGACTTAACTAGATGTATAATATACTATATTTATTTCTTGTTTTAATAAACTTTATATTTTGGAATGATCTTATATATGGTTCACTCTTGGTGTTGCGTATTTTATGGGTCTCGACAAAGGTATAATGATGTGTATCCACTATTAAAGAATCATACAGAGCAGTTTCACAACTTTAAAAATCTTATGCTCCACCTGCTCATCCCGCCCTCCCCTCCAGCACCTCTGGCAACCACTGATTTTCTTACTGTCTCCATTGCTTTGCTTTTTCCAGAATGTCATAGAGTTGGCATTGTTAAAGAGAAAAATATTCATGACACTTTTTAAAGAAGGATAAGGCAGACTTTACTGAGAGGCATTACTACAAGGGAGTTGCATTTGGGTTCAATTCTAAATACAGGAAGGAAAAATAGGAGTTCATTACAGGGAGTAAGGTAGGCCATAGATGAATGGATGGTTACTGAGAGGAAACATCAGGGATAAAGGAGGGATTCTGACTAAACTGACCTGACAGGATTCTTCCTGAAGGCAGGCCAGGCAATGAGGCATCCCCTGGGTAAGAGTGGAGGATTCTGGCTCAACCAGCTTAGCAGGATTCTTGGTAAAATTGGGACACGAAGAGACAAACATGAAAGTATAGATGTTGAGGCTTAGTCTGGGAAGAGGATTCAGAGGAGTCTGACTAAAGTTTTATCAAGGAGAGGGTCTTCGTGAGAGTGAGACAGTGGGTGGTGTTTACAGAGTTGCTTCTTTACTTAGCAACGCCTTTTCATGGCTTGATAACTCATTTCTTTTTATCACTGAGTTATATTCCATTACCTGGATGTACCACAGTTTATTCATTCACCTCCTGAAGGACATCTTGATCACTTCCAAATTTTGCCAATTATGAGTGAAGCTGCTATAAACACCCATGTGCAGGTTTCAAGAGTAATTTTATTTTATTTTGTTAAAGATTTTATTTGAGAGAGAAAGAGGGTATGAGTAGGGGGAGGGGCAAAAGCAGAGGGAGAAGCAGAGAGCCTGATGTAGGGCTTGATCCAAGGACCCTGGGATCATGACTTGAGCCGAAGGCAGACGCTTAACTGACTGAGCCACCCAGGTGCCCCTCAAGAGTAATTTTACATGTATAGAAAAGTTGCAAAGATAGTACAGAGCATTCCCCATATACCTTTTCCTCCGTTTACCATCTAGTGTAAATCTCTCCCACAGCTATGGTACATTTGTCAAAACTAAGGGATGAACATTGGTATGTGTTACTATTAACTAGATCTTACTCAGATTTCACCATTGTTTCCACTTAATTTCCTTTTTCTGTTTCAGGAGCCCACCCAGGATACCACATTTATTTTAGTTTTAATTTATAAGGGCAGTTTGGGTGTGTGTGTACATTAAATGCATTCATAAAATTCAGCATATCTTGAGACAGTGGATGTGAACATAGCAGCTCCAAGGAGCTGCTGTTACTTAATCAAGTGAACACATTTAATTATGACATTGTTACTTAGAATTTTTGGAAAGTTTGTTTTCGGTTTTGGCACAGCAGGCAGATTTCCCAGTGTACAAAATGAGGATTTGTTTTATTAGGTTGCCGTTTCTAAACAAAATACTGAGGCTTGTTGAAAGAAGGTCATCTTAAGGTTATTTCAAGACCCAGGAGGAAACCGGTTGCCAAGTTTTAATAAAAGCTGTCAGTGCATAATTTTTCAAGTTGATATGCAGGATGAAGTGTTTGGTTGGTTCTCTAATGAGCATCTCCAAATGTTTTGCTGGCAGAAGGACTCCATGAAAGATGACAGAGGAAGTTATTGTGATAGCAAAGTGGGACTACACTGCCCAACAGGACCAGGAGCTGGACATCAAGAAAAACGAGCGCCTATGGCTGCTGGACGACTCCAAGACGTGGTGGCGGGTGAGGAACGCGGCCAACCGGACGGGCTATGTGCCATCCAACTATGTGGAGAGGAAGAACAGCCTGAAGAAGGGCTCCCTCGTGAAGAACCTGAAGGACACGCTAGGTGAGTCTGCCCACTCGGTAGGACCCGGAGTAGAGCTGAACTACTTCCTGTGAGGGAAAGCGAAGAAGCCTTGCGTGTTTGGAGGGGAGAGCATTCATCTTTTTAGTTTGTGTGTGTGTTTTTTAAAAGGTCTGTTTTAAAGTTGACATCTTTCTGGTTGTCTTTTTTTTAAATCTCTGAAAATGAAGCAGTCACGGTGGAGAAATACCATGTTTGTCATTTCCTGGAGATGTTAGAGTCTGGAGTCTTATGGAAGTTGACACTTCTGCGTTGGGGACCCCTGCACGTGTCTCTGTCTCCTGACATCAGTATTCTGGAGGTTCATGATGTGCAGTTACCACCTCCAGAAATGTCAACTGCTCTGCCCGTGTCACCCCATCAGGTCTTGCGTCTCACACAGCCCTCTCCATGTGGCCTTCATGCATACAGTGGGAAGGAGCAAAGAGCACTTTGAACCGCGTGGATTTTTTTCCCCCTCTCCTAGACTGATGATGCCCATACCGCAGTCCTGGCCAGTGTTAGACAGGTGGCCGTGGGTGTGCACCAGTGTGGTGCCAGAGGCTGGCATCGGTCACTCGGGTGCGGAGTGTTGGGAGCTCAACCCAGCTGGTTCGTCATCCGGTTTTCTTCCACGTGCCCTGTATCCCAACATGACCCAGGCCACCTTGAATCACCTAAAGTTACTGGTGTCCGCTCTTGTCTTAGTGTGCATATCCAATGTATTTACAGTAGTGACTGCTTCAGATGATGTGGGGAAGTAACTGTGAGGGCCTCGCCAAAGAACCATGAGCCGAGCTGCCATTTGCAGAAGTTGGTGTTACCTCCTTATGAGTCTAATGTGGGTCATACCTGAGACTGCTGGTTATCATTTAAGAGTTTGGTATGAAATAAGTCAAATTATCACCTGTGTTACATTTACTTGACTTTTCCCTTTCTATTTTTAACAGGAGGATTTGTTTCATGTGGGGTGGGAAGGGAGCAAGTGGGAAAACAAAAGAAAATTATACACCAAATGTAGTGGGTGTTGCAAAATGTTCGTTTTAAATTTATGCAATCTTGAAGAGTCTGCTAGTAAAGTCTCTCTTCAGATCCACTTAAAGACTTCATTTATTGGGTAGTGTTTTTGTGTTAGGGCTTAGGTTATTTCTGTGATGTGGAAAGAGAAATGAGACACAGGCCTGAGTATGAATCACGCCAGTTATCACAGATTCTGAGGCTGATGTAGAAATTTCATTTTGCATGAACAGTCTGATTCTTTTTTCCACTAACCTGATAACCCCTGTAATTTTTTTTTTCCCAAGTCACTTTGAAAGAAACATTGTTGTCCTTTAGCTATAACTCTTAATTAACTTTGGCAGAAATGCAGTTAGCATGAACAGATAAATACCTGAGCTTAATTTTATTTATTTTTTCCAATTTCAGCCTCTCACCCACCAAAGTACCTTCTTTGGGAGCTGCTGAACATCCTTGACTTGTTTCATTTTCTTTCTTACCCATTTTTTAATACTGGGAAATTGAATAAGATGATCAGAAGGGAAATAAGACAAACTATCTAGAAATTCCTTGGAATACCTTGTCATTTTTTTTTTCCTTCACTTGGTAGAAGGAGAAAAGACAAAGCCTCAAATTGAAACCATTAACCAGATGTCTCAGTCTGTGTCTACTTTTTCTCGAGTTGTGATCTGCTTGGCGTGCTGGGAAACTGTGGCCCTCTTGTCATAGAGGAGAGCCTTACTCCACCAGCCGCTCCCCGTGCTGCATGCTGGGTGCTGCGTGCTGGGGGTACTGTGGGCTCTCAGCATAGAGGAACCTCACTCCACCAGCCCCTCCCAGCGCTGGGTGCTGGGGATACTGTGGCTCTCAGCATTAGAGGAACCTCACTCCACCAGCCCCTCACGGTGCTAGGTGCTGGGTGCTGGGCCACTGCCCCGCCCCTGACAGATGGCCACCCAGCTCTGCCAGAATACTTCTACCTCGACAGTCAGCCAGTTCCATTTTTGGAGAACACAGATTGCTCGAAAGCTCTCCCTTAAATAGAATCAAAGTTTGCTTTTCTTTAACTTTTTCCCCTTGGCTCTCAAGAGCTGCCTGAGTTAATGTGTGCTCCTCTCTTGGAAGATGACAGCTCCCCACCAGGCCTCAGTCACAGTTCAGGCGTGCATCTGCTTGGACACATTTGTGCTAAGCATTACGTGTTGTAAAAACACAAATAAAATTGTATTTTCAACATCCGTATCTGTGGAGAAATGCTCCCCCCCCACCACCGTTTTTGTGTATCTTTTTATTTCGTGTTCACCATGTTGCCCCGAAGCCTTGCTTTTGTTGCACCAAGAGAGACTTCGGTATTCCAGCATGAGTTTTCCATTGCCAAAGGAAGTACCAAAGGGAAGGGAGGCCCCTCCCCCCAATAAGAAATCCCCACAGTGGAGTGACTTCTTAATCCCCCACAGTTGGCCCTGACGTGGCATTGTTGTCAACAAGGAAGGTGAGAAAACCTTCCACGGCCTGTCCTGCCTCCCACTCGTCCCTATGGCTAGAAAGATTGGAGCCAGGTGTTTGTGGCTCCCTGCTTTTAAAGTATTGTCACCAACATGCTGTCACAATTACAGTGTGATTTTATTTATTTATTTTTTAAAGATTTTATTTATTTGAGAGAGAATGAGAGAGAGTGAGCACATGAGAGGGGGGAGGGGCAGAGGGAGAAGCAGACTCCCTGCTGAGCAGGGAGCCTGATGCAGGACTTGATCCTGGGACTCCAGGATCATGACCTGAGCTGAAGGCAGTCACTTAACCAACTGAGCCACCCAGGTGCCCCTACAGTGTGATTTTAGTTGATGGTGCAGCCAGCAGAAATTCTCTCTAGTGCGTATTAGAAGGAGTGAAAATTATGTTGAAAACTACACGGCATTGTGTCGCCCTTCCAGTAGCTACTCATGGTGTCATCCACGTTTGTGATTTTTATGCTATGGAAATCCACCTGATTCCTCAATCCGGAGTAAAATTTCCCTGGCAGGTGCCTGGTTTGGAATAAAATAGCACCGGACTCCCCAGCAAAGTCACAGTGTTATAAATGTGTTTACGTCTCTGTTGCAGAGAACTGGAACTCTGTGGAGCTCCCTCCTGCTTTCTTATACCCAGTTGCTCTGTTGAGGTCAGTGGAAAATTCAGTTTAATCACATGCAATACTTGGTTACAGTAACTTCTAGAAAGCAGTACCTTTGACAGAAAGATCTCTGTTAGGAAAGGATTCACATTCTTTCTTTTCCTTTAATAATTTATAATTGAATAAAACAATATGAGCTCTTATTTGCACATGAGCAAAACATTTATACACTGGATCTCCTCTCATACTCAACTTATGATCATGAATAGTCAAAGAGAACTTTTCCGCGGATAACAAGGGGCAATTGTTAAGATTCTCCTGGCTGAGCCCACTTGATGTTTTGAAGGGCTCAAACCGTGCAGTTCTTTGCTTTGCGATGAAGAGCATTCCTGGTCTACACTCTGGCCTTGACATTGCAGCCTCCTTATTAAATCATGTAGGTTAGGTGTTTTAAAGCACCGTGCTGCATCTTTTGAGATGAGGTGGCTGCTTCCAGGGAGGTAGTTTTCAAAGATTCTCCCTCAGACTACTGAAGAACGATTTTTGTTATAACTTCATGACAGCAGCTGGGATCCAGCAAAGCCCCAAAGGTTAACTCTGTTCTCGGTGGTTCACTGAAGTCCATGTGCTGCCTTGGGTTGCCTAAAACGATACGGTTGCATTTAGAAGCTATTAGCAACCTCCTCGGGAGGGTTTGTTCCAAGGCACACATGCTGTTTGCTGACCACCTTTCTGGGTATCTGGAGTCAGAGTGATCCCCCCCCCCCCCCCCCCCCCACCGTTGTTTCTTTAGCGTTTGTCCCAGTGTGGCCATACCTAAGGCCAGTTAGCACCCTACCAGTGATTAGGCCCCGGACTCCCACCCCTGATTCCAAGCCAGACCTGGGAGCAGAGGGAGACTCCCTGATGCTAACTAACTGTAAAATAGCCCTCGGACCCTGCTGGGCTAATGCTTTCAGACAGGGAGGGGGCAGTTCCTATGGGTGAAATTCCCAAGGCCCCTAGAGGCAGAGCCATGCTGGGATTGACTTCAGGTGGCTACATGACTTCCCCAGGAACACACTGCTAGTCCTGGTGTGGGATGGAGATGGGATTTCATCTCAAACTTGAATCCAAATCCAAGTTGAATACCCGGATTTAGTGGGTAGACCTCTGATAGAATTCTGTTGCAGAGACAGGCAGTTGGAATATTAGAGGAGATTTTCTTGAAACCCAATCCTTTATTTTAGAGACGAAAAACATACTAGCAAAACTTGAATGGGCTCAGAGAATTGGGAATAATAACGCATTGATGTTAACTTCCTGATTTGATGGTTGTATTGCGGCTGTGGAGGAAAATGTCTTTATTTGTAGAAATACACACTGAGCGTTTAGGTTTGTTGGAACATTGTGTAGACAGGAGAGTGGCTCTCAGATGGCTCAGGGAAAATAAGATTTTTGCGCCATTGTTGTAACTTTACGTTAAACTGAATGGACGGACGTGAGTGGTTTGGGGACCACCCCAAGGGTCTAAAGTTGGCTTGTAGCAGAGGAGATATAACTTGGGCTCCCCCACCCTCCACTTTGTCTAGGCATCTACTTATCCTAAATTTGGCTTCAGCCTTTCAGAGATCAGAGTATCACTGAGCACCTGCTGCCATTGGACCTAAAATGTAAGAATAACACCGGGTGTAGACATGTCCGACTGATGCTTCCTGAGAATGCTTTCCCACAATACTTGAGAACTTTAATTATCCAGAGTTCTGTCCTTGTCACTAGCTTGCAAGTGAGAGGATCCCTGCTGCTTGCTGGATTAGCCCGGACTGTTCAGTCAGTTCAGTGTGTTATTTTTCTGTTGAAGTGGAGAGAGGGAGAGTGATGGTCAGAAATGACCTCCTGGGCTCACCGCTTCCACGATTGTGTGAACTATGAGGGAATTTTTGTTTAGAGACCACAGGATTGTGGATCTCTGCTGTGCTTATAGATGTGCTCTGAGGGCTTGAGCCAGGGCAGGTGGTCAGTTAAAAATGAACGGTGAGTAACGAATGCCCCAGCCTGTGGTTGTGGGAGCTGTGAGTCTGAGTCTGTGCTCTCCCCTCCTCACCCTGTCCCTGGGAAATCCCTTCTGAGCAGCTTCATTCCCTGCTGAGTGACCTCTGAAAACAGTAACCAAAGCCTTTGAAACAGAGATGCAAACATTATGTGCAGATCGGCATGGTGTAATAGGGTATGTCTGGATCAGAAGTGGGAGCCTGGCCGGATGTTGTTTCATCTGTTGGGATATGAAGAAAAGAGAAGGTTCAGTCCCTGACTTTGAGAAGCTTGTGATAACTGGGGAAATGACACTGGCACAAATAAGCAGTCCTCAGCTGAGCTGTGGCACTGTCTTGGCCTGTCTCATTGAAAACTGCAGTGTGGGCCTCTGTCCTGCCCTTCACAGAGCCATATGCATAGTGGTCAGGAGAGAGACTCACCGCCATGTTCAGATCCAGTCTTTATCCAACTGTTGAACCCTGTGAACCTCAACTGCGTCATCTGTAAAATGGGATAAGTGACTGCTTGTCTTCTGCAATTGTTGAGAATTGAATGGAGTCATTCAGTAAAGAATACCCAGGCTGAGTGGACCCTCAGGAGAGCAGATGGGGCTTCAGATGAGGAAGAGAGAACATAAGCCAAGATTTGGAGGCTGGAATCCAAATTGTGTCGGAGGATGTTCAGGGAGCTAGCTGGACTAGGGTGAGGGAGAACATGGGGGCATCCTGAGGCATCCGGGTGCCCTGCATGGCAGGCCCTGAACACCAGGCCCGGTACCATTTAGAAAGGGAACCCCCAAGAGTTTCCATATGGTGGACAGAGATGACCATCAGAGTATGCAGGAGGCAGCCTGGTCTCAGGAAGGGACTAGAAAGGACCTGTCTGTCCGTAGGAGGCTGAGAATGAGGCCTCAGAGCCACCCAGGGGTGATGTTGTAAGTCCTGAGCTCAGCAGTAGAGGGGGATTTCATAGGAAAGCCCCAGGACTCTGTGTTGACTGGGTATGGAGCAGCTAGAAGTATTAGCCACAGACGACTCTGGGGTTCTGAGCCTGAATGAATGTCCAGCAGAGACTTTGGGAAGTAGGAAGAGAAACAGGGCCGTGAGGGCAAGACCTGTTTGAGTTTGAGGTGACTGCAGGACATCTGTGAAAATGTTCAGTGGGATGCTTCAGGCATGAATGTCAACTTCAGGAGACAAAATTCAGATGTTTGTGATAATGTACTTCTTATTTTTAAGTGATTTTGGTTTTGGACTTCTGTGTAAATATTTTTATCCAGGGCCCACAGTGGAGACCTGACATTTCTTCAACAGTGTATTAGGGACCTCAGATAGTCTTTCAGTGTTTCTTTTGTCCCGAGGACTGGTCCCAGGCCTCCAGTCCCTTTTGGAGCTCTGTCACCACAGCCGTGCTCTGGCAGAAGAGCCTGCAGGCTCCCTGAGCCCACATTCCCTGTGCTCCTGACATTCCCTGCAAAAAAGTGTCTCCCCCACACCCCACAGCCAAACCAAAAGCGAAATGCCGCTGAAAAATTCAGACCAGGACCCCAAAACAGATTTTGTGTGCAGTCTGCCAGTGAGCGGACGGTAGTAACCATCTCTCTCTGAGTGTCTCGTTGTGCCCGGTAGCATGCTAGGTGCCTGCATGCATTTCTGTTTTCATCTTCACAGTAACTCGAGGAGGGATGTGCTGATATCCTGGGTCCCCGTGTGAAAACCGGGAAGTTAGGGATGTGCCCAGGAACGCGCAGTAAGAGACAGGGTTGTAATTCACACCACTTCTGCCTGACTTCAACCTCTATTGTTGTTGATCAGCTGCTAGAATTGGGGATTCAGATCGGGCAGGGTTGGGGGGACACACACAGTGCCTGCCAGTGAAATCCACCCCTCCCTGGGTCCCCACCCACACAGCCATTGTGGTTTCTTGCCACTCTTGTTCTGGCCCCTAAAATGCTAGGGGACCAGCTCCTTCAGTGGGCATCATTTTCTTCCTGACCCCAAGGGAGTCACTTAGTAATTCTGCCCAGTTCCTTCATGTGGAGGTGAGCAAGAGCCATTCATTAAAATGATTTAGAAGCTGAATGTCACGGGAACATGTCTCCTTGTCTGAACATTGATTTTTATTTCGGGAGCCGTTTGGCCAGCAGCAAGCCTGTAACCACCACTACTGGGCACATACATTTCAGCCGTCTTGGCCACTCATGGTTTCTCTGGATGACCCAGGTCTCTGCAAACAGGTATTTCTCAGCCCTGTAATCTCTGAGATGCTGGTACTTTATCAAACTACCATTTAATGCAGCATACTTATTTTTAAAAGCCTGGAAAATATGAGAAAATACAAATCACCTGTGATCTCCTCACCCAGAACTTATCCCTGGGTCTGTAATCATCTGTGTCTGTTTTCTCAGTAATTTATACACGTATATAATGAGAACCACGATGTGTAGGTGACTCCTCGCTGTTACTAATTCTGCTATTAGTCCGGATGGTACCAGGCTCTTTCTGCAAGGTGCACGTGCTGATCCCAGCACGTCCCTGAGTTCTGGATATTCTGTCAGCCATGCAAGAGGAGAAGCTGATTTCTTTGTGGTACATCTGTCAAAGAAGTAGTTTGTTTCCTAGTTGGAATGTTCTTCAAGAGTAAGAAAATCGCTGTTAATCTTGCTGGAAGTCAAATGTGATTCCTAAGCTATGTGTCTCTGAGGAACCAGTTCTTTGTTTCGAGAAAGTGCAAAGCCAAACCATCCCTCATGAAAAGTTTGTATATAACACATGGAAAGATTAAGGTAACACCTTCTGATTTTTGTTTTAATCCCAGTATAGGTAACATGCAGTGTTCTATTAGTTTCTGGTGTACAGTACAGTGATTCAACACTTCCATCCATCACCCACTGCTCATCATGACAGGTACACTCCTTAATCCCCATCACCTGGTAACTCCTTTTGATTTTGAACATTCAGTTCCTCCAGCCAGTTATCACCCCTCCACAGTAACAAAACAGGGAGTCTGAGTTACACTTAGCATGTGAAGTTTACCTTGCTGGTCTCTGTTGTATAATCTACCGTTGTTATGACCATGAATCACCTACACTTCTCATAATTTGGAATTCTTTAGGATTCTGTCTTGGGAGCTCTCGTTCCCAGTAGAAGTGACCTGCCAGATGTATTGCCCACATAATATGGAAGCTTCTACGGCAATTGTGGTGCCAGCGACCCAAAATAAACTTGGATTTGTTTTTGTATATCATAAGCGTCCAAGTATTTAGAACCAAAAATGTAAAACAACTCACAACAGATCAGTGGGAGGATAATTAGAGACGAGACAGATTGTTAAAAAGAATGCTAACGAGAGAAAAGCCAGGAGAGGCAAGGGGAAATGAGGAGGGGTCTGTACCCCAGAAAACCAGGAGAAGCAGGCGTGTAGTCTGCGAGAGCCACGTTGTGTGTGGGTGTGCGAGAGCCACATCGCTCTTGGGCTGGACATTACCCGCCCCCCTGTGCCCTGAGGAAGGAGGAGAACACAGGTTAAGTACTTCCCCGAAACCGATGTCTTGTATGGTGCTTGTTAAAATTACCATTTTCTGCTTCAGTTTTCTAAAGAGCATAGAGAACACCCTTTCTTGACTAAAGAGTTATTCATGTGGGAGCCTCAAGTTTTAGAACAGAGAAACATGAACTAAAAATGCCTAGGAATTAAAGTAAAATTTTCTTACATGTTTCTAACTGCATTTCCCCATATGGCACACTCTTTTTTAAACCCTCTCCATATGTCTCAAATGTTCCTTCTCACTGTTACATTTTTGGGTCTGTTCCCTGGGGGTAGACATGGAGGGCAGAGAGGGTATTTGTTTACCCGCATGTGCTGCGGTGCTTGATGCTGAGCCCCTCAGATCCCTGCAGGGCCCGCCTGGGCAACTCCTTGTGGTGCCTCCTCCCGCTGAGCCCCTGCTGGGTGCTCATCACTGGAGGGCAAGTGGGCACCTGCAGGACCCATGCCTAATCCCCACACTAGGCTGGAGTGTAATTGGCAGGCTGCAGGCAGCCCTCCACACCGTTGATGCCTTGTCTTCATACTTCCCCAGCTCTGCTGCAAACCCACAGACTCTACAAACACCCCCAGTTGCTCCAGTGGTTCTCACAGCCAGGAAGCCACCCGGAGGGCAGTTCTTCATCCATTTTTAGGGCTAGAGCCATCGTGTTTCCTTGGAGTGGGCCATTCTGTGGCAGTTGTTTGCAGGAAATCTCGCTTGACTTTGTATTTTTGTTTTTTTCGGGGAGCAACACAGTGGATGGTCTGACTTGGAAAATTGGAGTGTTTATAAGTAGAGCATGAATTGTAGTCGTTCTTCAGCTACTAGTTTAATCTGGCTAAATCCATAATGTTTAATCTAAGGTGCTAAGAAAAATGCTGTGGTGACCATTTGAACCCCTTGAGGTTCTTCCGTGGATTTTTTTTTCTTTTATCCAAATATGTATAGTTAAGTTTAAAAAGTGGAATTCATTTGAGAGTTTGGCTCTCTGTAGAACCCTCGAATACCAGAATGAGGCTTGAGATAACCTGGTCCAAGCTTTTCTACGAAAATCAGGCAAATTGAGTGACTTGCCCAAGGTTGCAAGGCTCATTCACAGCAGAGCCAGGCCTGTCCAGGTGCAGGCGGGACGCTGTCCATGGAAGCCAGACATGAGGAGGGCCTGGAGGCCAGGAGCCCAGAGACATCAAAGGCCCCTTCTTGGAGCACAGGCAGGTATAGCCTGGCATCTTAGTAACGGTGTCTGCCCTGTCCAGAGCAGCATGTGAGCCTTTCTGCTCATCCCTACTGGGAAAACAGGGCTCCTTTTTCACCCTGTGCGAAGGCCCATTTTGCACTGATCGCTCGTTCCCTCTGACTGATCATGACGGTCCTTGTGACGTCACTGCTCCAGGTCAGGACCTGGAAAGCAGGAGTGAGGTTGAGGGCCGGACTGCCCCCAGAGCATTTAGGAAGAAAACAGGTATGTGCCCACCTCTGTTGGGAGAACACTGCTTGTGCTCTTCTCCACTTGCCCCTGCCTGTGTTCTCAACAAGGAAGGGAAACCCTTAGATGTTTTAATAATAGCAATAAACACAATGACGGCTGTCGCTTGGTCTTTTGCTGTGTCTGAGACACTGCGCTTCATGTGCTTCCCCATTCCTGGACCTTCCTAACAGCCCACAGAGGCACCGATATCCTCATATTACAGATGAAGAAACCGAGGGATAGAGATGATATTGAACCACCGAGGTCCAAAGCTAGTAGTTGGTGTGAGAACCAGGCTTGGAATGCAGTCTGAAGTATGGTTCCGTCGTCTCTGCCTGCCACTTGCCACCTGTGTTTTCCCCACGAGTGTGCCTGTCCCTTTACTCGTTTGCATGTATTTATCATATTTCATCTTACTTAGCAGGTACGGTCCTAAAAAGTTGCATGCGTGCTGAGCCTCTGCCAGTGGATTGACACGTTCAGTAATATGGCAGTGTGTTGTAGCTGAGCCGCACCACATCTCATACACCCCTTTGCATATTCAGAAATGCTTGTGCTAATGGGTCGGGAATATGTGTTGAGAGCTACTAAATATGTATATTTTTAATTAAAAATTATAATGAAAATTTTAAAAAATTCTTTTCATTGGCATCTGTGTTACCATTCGACTTTCACATTTGATAGAAAATCCTATATTGTAAATGATTTTTTTTTCCGGGCTTAAATGTTCGACCATGTTACTTAACTGCCAGCTCACACGTGAATAGGCTTTCTGATGCCCAAAGATGGAAATTCCAGTTCAGAGCCCTGGACGCGTAGCCCCGTGTGACTGCCCACCTGTCTGTGAGCTGGGTCTTCGGATGGCTGCCCATTGGAAGAGGGACCACCTGGGCAGAGGGATGGCCAGTAGTCACTATGTCCCTCCCTCAGCTGGCAGCCCCTACTCAGGCAGTGGGGGTTTGCCTCCGGTTAGGCAGCCCCCTTCCATCTACATGTGGCCTTCCTCCCTCTGGGGTTGGGAGGGTTGCTAATCGTGATCACGGTCCCCTCTCAGTAATGTGTTAACACTCCCGGCAACATGGGTGTGTATCATTGGAGAGCTCACTTGGGAAGGACAGATCAGTGCCTACAGAATTGTGGTGGTGAGATAGGAAGTGGAGTTTATTAACTTGAGCAAACACTTCCTGAATGTCAGGCCCTGAGGCCACAACAGGACCAAGCACCATCTTTCTCAGGGTGCTAATGCAGCACAGTGAGGCGGGCATTGAAATCAAGGTGGCAGAGTACTATGGGGGGGCATGGGGGTTACATGACATTTTCCTGTTTGAGGATCTTAGCAGGGGTTTGGGATCAGCCCTCGCTTTACTGTGGGGGAAAGGCCCACAGGAAGTTAGTTACTCGCTGACCCTGAGTCCTGCCCATGAGCTCCTGGTGTTTACCATGGTCATATTGCCTGACCTGGGGTCAGGCCGTGGAGATGCAGACTGACTAAGCTTTTGGGAAAAACCTTGGTTTTCATTTTTTAAAAGCTAGATTCAAACCACTGGAGGAAGAAAGTTTCCTGGCCAACTTGATACTCCAGCCTCCTTTGTTTCTAGCCCAGCCTGGCTGTCAAAAGGATGTCTTCTCCCCTGTTGTTGTCAGACCTTACAGAGAGCGTGGATGGACTGTGGCACCCAGCGGCAGTGACAGTAAGGCTGGTTTGCAAATGAAGCTGTTGCCCAAAGAGACACAAAAGCTGCCAAGGATGCATTTAGTCCTTTGTCTCACAAGTGGTTAGAAATTTAGTATTTCCCCTTCTTTCAGCCTATCTGGTCCTCATGGTGAGCCATGGTGCCAGGTGGAACTTTTTCTGCCAGCAGAACACTCAGAAGAGAGTTCAGTTGACAAGCTTTTTGCTTTGCCCAACACAGTTCAGCCGGCCTCCACCGTACATGTCTTCGCCCCAGCCCGGCCAAGCTCTCTGGCCTCGTCCCACATCCGGCCCTCCCACTGGTCCTGCACAGCATGGCCCCACGGCCTCCTTCATGTCTGCTCACAGCCCCGTGCAGCCTGTCTCCTCTGCCCCCACGCTGCCTCTCCTCTTCTGAGCTCATCCCTGGTCAGCAGTTGGTGACGTGTTTGAGCCTCTGTGTGACAAAAGAAACATGCTCACTGAAACAGCTGAGTGAGGGAATTTTTGTTTGAGTCGACTTTGACTTAGATTTGGCCTTGTCTGAAATAAGTTGTGCTGAAGAGCGTGCCCCCCCCGCCTTGAGCTGCCCTTGGGGTTTGTGTATGTTGGATATTGTGGTGTTTTAGATCACTGAGTGTACAGAAGAGAGAATTCAAACAAAATATTGCTGTTCTTCAGTTTTGTTTGTGAAATTTGAAATTACTCAAATTTAAAATAAATTACTGGACTGTGGGAAAAAAAAGATTTTTTATCTGGTGCCTAAGATACCAGCCACAGTGAATTCATTTGGGACCATCGTAAGTCAAATACGCTGGCCCCCATCAGATTGAGGTTCAGTGGTGTGGATCGGTTAAGCCTGATGTCTTTGGCCACCCAATGCCACAGATTTCCCATGATGGCTCTTGCAGTAAGTATTTTCAACCCAGGATTCTCTGGGTTTAGGAAGCAGGCACGCCAGCTTGGCAGCTAACCGTGACCTGGCGGGGACGCTGGCCCCCATCCTCACTGTCCCACCCACACTCCCGTATTCAAACCTGGGTGCTCCCAAGCTATGACTGTATTTTTTTGACTTTCTCACCCAAATATAGCACTTTGCTAAGGGGGAATCAACAGTTTGGCATATTGAAGGAGGTGGGCTAGAAGGAGTGAGAGTGGGGGTGGGCAGTTGTATTTTTCAGCACTCTTCATTGGAGTGACAGAAAGTCAAATCAAAAGTAGACAAGATAAAAAAAAAAGGAAATTTTTTTTAAAATGTTTTATTTATTCAAGAGAGTCAGAGAGAGAGAGAGAGAGAGAGAGGCAGAGAGAGAAGCAGGCTCCCCACCTAGCAGGGAGCCCGATGCAGGGCTCGATCCCCGGACCCTGGGATCATGACCTGAGCTGAAGGCAAACGCTTAACCATCTGAGCCACCCAGGCGCCCCATAAAAAAAAAAAAGGAAAATTTCAAAAGAGAATCCGTCAGCTCACATCACTGGGAAGTATGGTTGGATCCAGGGGCTCTTCGTCTCATTCTGGGCCTCATCCCTGCTCAGCCCTTCATTCTTCACAGACTTCTACAAACGTGGGCAACTCCAGGTGGAGAGAGCCAGTACTCCCTCATAACTGCGGTGGGTGGGAGTCATGGGTCCCCTATGGATGGCCCAATGGGGTAGGGATGGCCCTGCTGAAGCCATAAGAGGAGTATCCCTTCTCTAAGGGATAAAGGATACTGAACAGTTGAAAACAACAACAGAGGACTACGGCATTGATTTTAAATGGTCACCCTTTAAAACATAGGAAGTCTAGGGGCACCTGGGTGGCTCAGTCGTTGAGTGTCTGCCTTCGGCTCAGGTCATGATCCCAGGGTCCTGGGATGGAGCCCCGCATCGGGCTCCCTGCTCTGCAGGAAGCCTCCTTCTCCCTCTCCCACTCCCCCCTGCTTGTGTTCCTGCTCTCGCTAACTCTCTCTCTGTCAAATAAATAAAATCTTTAAAAAAATAAAACATCGGAAGTTTAGTAAATTTGAGGGTTTTTTTCCTTTATATATATATATATCAAATATTTTGATCCTAAATTTCGGCACTGGTGAAAGCTAATCTTCCGGCATAGCTAAAAAAACCAGACACAAATTAAATGCACATATAATAGCACAAAAATCTATTAGAAGCCAAACATTAAATATATCCTAACCTTATATGAAAAATTGCTTTGGACGCTTTGTACCCTAATCAAACTTTGTCAGATCTCCTTAGCATTTAAAATAAAAGCCCTTTGGAATTTTTAGTTGACGCTTATAGCAGCCCCTAAACCTAATGGGGGAAATCCCCACAAATTAATGACCTTCAGTCTTATTGTAAATGGCATTTTAGGTACAAGGAAGCTTTCTGGTTAAATCTGCTTTATGTTGCAGGTCCGATAAGTAACAAAAATAAAATGTCTTTGCCATGGACCTCCTAAACTCGGGTGTACAATGTCTAAATGAATTGTCTAGAATATACTTCTGAACTATCAAATTTGTTTGACATTTTGTCTTAAATCTCCAGAACCCCAGCTGGAAGGTGACAGAGCATATTTTGAAGTCGTCTGTTATAACATCTCTTCATCTTAAAAGGAGTATTTAAAAGATTTTGACTTGAAATCACCAACATTAATTATGTATGACATATTCAAGCTTTTATGAGAATTCCGCCTTTAGTGCATGTAATTTTATTCAAGAAAGTTAAAATGTGCTCATTATTATCAATGAAAATGTAACCCAGGATCAAAGATCCAGAGCTTGGTGTAAGAAAATCATCACAAAAGCTGAAAAGTGTAGTTTGTTTAGATCCAGCTCTCCTGTTTGCCACTTCAAATCATATTTTTATTACTGTTATTAGATGCAGACAAAGTTCATGGAACAAGTTGTGGTTGGTCTTTAACGTGACAGCTCCGGAGGTGGCTCTGTCAAGGAGCTTGTTCACCAACTGTAAATCCAGTCCATCCCAGGCAGCCTGCGCTCATGGGTCTCCACCCTTCTGTGCAGTGTGACCGCTAACTGGCCTGGAATCCTGGGCTGGCGTTCAGGCTCTCCAAGACTTTTACCCATCTCCATATGTGGAGCACATCGTCCAGCACCTTCCTGCCCAGGACCCCTGGTGGAGCAAGGAGAGCGTTAGAGCTGCTGGGGGCGGGGGTTGGGGGGTTGTGGACCCCAGTTGTTCTGGGAGCCTAATCTTTAGCTTGGAAGTTAAAATCCTGGTCACTTGTGAGCGCATGCTACATGAGACAGCGTCTTTTTCATTTTTTAACAGTGATTTCCATTCGTTCTTTGTTCTTTGTGCGAAGATGTTGCAGTTTATACATTATTGAACAAACTGTAGAGGAAGTCATTACTTGGTGAAAAAATGTTACTTAGAATCACGTAATACAGCATGCCAGCAATCACAGAGATTTTCTGATGGTCTCATTCTAGATATTCTCATCCGTAATACGATTCATGCAGAGCACAGTGCAGCAAAGCCTCCAACCAAAACGCTCAAGCACCAAATAAAATCTGTGAAGTTGGATTTTATGATTAATGGGAGAATGGAAAGAAAAGCCCATCATTTGAAGTAATGTCAAATCTTGCTGAAACACCCAGTACTCCCCCATGCTTCAGGTCCCATGTAGCGGGGTCTGGAACTGCCTGGTATCCTGTATGTATCCAGCTCCCATACTTAAGAGAGAGGGTGTTGGAAAAGGGGTGTGGCCCAGCAGGGGCTGCTGCTCTTGGGTTCTTCTTTCTGTCCACAGCCCAGGCTATCCCAGGAATTCATGTTTGGGCCAAGATGAGCAGGCCTTATGGGAAAGTGTGTTCTTCCAAAATATGGCACAGAGAAGGTGTGAATTAGAAACACTGGTTAATGAGGGCTTCCAGTCCACCACGTTTGGTTAGTTACTGTTTACTTATAGTGGGTAAAGATTGCCTGAGACTTTGCAGAAGAGTGTGAGGATTTGCCTCTCCTGCTGGGAAAATGTGTAAAGTTCTAAGAGAAAGAAAAATCCCATTATCTTTGTTAAAAAATCAAAAACACACATTGGAATTCAAGGTGCTTTTGCTACAGCTGGGAGAAGTAGATGGTATGACTTGAATGAAAGAAGAAGAAATAGAGCAGATGTGTGGGCAAAATAGCCACAGGAAAGGGGGGGAGGCTGTGGAATTCCTACTCTGCCTCCTTCCCTAGAGGGTAACAGGTTTCCCTTTAAATTAAATGTTGCCTGGAGCGTGGACACTGTGCGGTGTTTTGGGGCTTTGGGCTGGGTGGGCACAGCCATCCTCTGAGACGTCCGTGAACCACACTGCCTGTTCTGCATTCAGAGATTTCCCTTTGAGCCTTTGAGATCTCATAGCTGCCGCATGGCAGTGGCCTCGTGGCCTCATGGTTACTTGTGATACGTTTCTTATCCCAAATCTTCACTCCCTGAACCTCAGCCCAGCTTCCACCTAGAGACGCGGGCCATTTCCTTTCCCTAGGATCAGAGGGAGCACTCATCATGGCTTTGGAGGGTTTTATGGAAAGTGAGGATAGACTTTTGACACTCCACAGACCTCATGCATTTACCATAGAAATCATGGTACAGGGTCTTCTGATCCATGCTCATGGATTAAATAGACCTTTATTGGTGCACGAGTCTGCACCACTTCACTGGCTGTATGTGTTGGGCCAGTTCCCTGATCCCCCTCAGCCTCAGTTCCCCCCCTGCAGAAATGGGGGGATTCTTACTTTGTTACGGGACTGTTGGGAGTGTTCAGATCATGTAGGTGTCAGTAAGGTCAGGTTCCTCCCAGACACCTGTCTCTTGAATTTCACTGCCTCTGCAGCTATATGTGACAGTGCTCCCATGGAATAATGGTTCTCAGGTGCCAGAAGCTCGCCAGGCAAGCTTTCTATTTTGGTGGCCATCTCGCACGGGTAAAGTTGTTGCCAAGACTGTTCAGAGGACTTTGGCCCTCTCCTGATAAAATACGTCTGAGAAAAAAAGAAATTCCAAGCCCTCACTCAGTCAGAGTAGTAATTGTTATTCATAGAGCGCTCCCTGTGCCTTATATTACGTCTGCATTTAGGTACCTGTTAGGGGCTGAATTATGTCCCCCAGAATTCATATGTTGCAGTCTTAACCCCTAGTAAGTCAGTGTGTGACTAGACTTGGTAAAGGTCCTTTAAACAGGTCATTGAGTTAAAACGAGGTCTTGGGGGGGGGTGGGTCCCAGTCCAGTGTCACTGGTGTCCTGTAAGAAGAGGAAATTAGGACACAGACATGCAACGAAGGGAAGCCCATGTGAAGACACAGCAAGAAGGTGGCCATCTGCCAGCTAACGAGGGAGGCCTCAGAAGGAAACAACCTTGCCGACATCCTGATATTTTGACTTCTAGCCCCCCGAACTGAGAGAATATCAGGTTCTGTTGTTAACGCCCCGTGGGCTGTGGTACTCTATGGTGGCAGCCCCAGCACACTGACACAGTGCCACTCTCTAAGGTCTAATGCTGTCTCTTCTGCTCATCTTGACACCTTTCTGTGCCGATGAGTATTCTGAATCCTGCTCTTCTGTACATATTTTCTCAAGTAGCTTTCATTACTCACAAATTTGGAAAGATCTATTAGAAAGTTATTTATAGGAGCGCCTGGGTGGCTCAGTTGGTTAAGCGTCTGACTCTTGGTTTTGGCTCAGGTCATTGTGTCAGGGTCGTGAGATTGAGCCCCATACCGGGTTCTGTGCTCAGCAGGGCGTCTGCTTGAAGATTCTCTCCCTCTGCCCTTCCGCCCCTCCCCTCACTCACACACATACACACACACACTCTCTCTCTTTCTCTCTCTCTCTCTCTCTCAAAATAAATAAATCTTTTTAAAAAATGTTATTTGTAAATATTATTTCTTGAAGTCTTGTTACCAGTAGAAATTGTCCTCTCCCTGGTCATTGCTGCCTTAGCATGCGGACTTCTTGATGAGGCTTAGAATACCTTGGTGCCCGAGCCTTCTGGACAGAAGTGTACTTTCATGAACGGTCTGCCTTCTGGATTCTGGAGCTAGTGAACCACCACAGTGCTCTCTCATGCATAGCTAAATTAATGTGGGTTTGAAATCGCATGAGAGGATTCATTTGAAGATTTAGAGGTTTATGTTTTCATGTGAAGTGAGTTAACTTGTAAGTAGAAGTCTAAAATCTTAACTTGGTTTAATATCCTGGTTTACTTTTGTATTTCCTATATGCTTGAATAAAATGTTGTATAAAAAAACACACACAGAAGCCATTTGTTTAAAGAATTGGTATGTTCGCCTAAAAACCTTGTGAACAGTCCCTTCACATCGCTGTGCCGTCCGAAGGCCTTTCAGTGGCTGGCCCCCGCTGGAGGCACTGAGCGGGGCTGCGGAGTCTTAGACCAGGGGTGAACCTGCTCTAGGAGGCAGTGTGCAACACTCCAGAGTGGAGGATGATCACAGGGCAACGTTTTGTTCCCCTTGAACTCCTGCCCATCAACACGGGAGTAGAAGCAAAGGTAACTCTTAGGATCATTCTGTCTTTACTCCATTTAAAGGAAGAAAATGAGAGGTACAAGCTACCCATAAAAGTGTCATGGGAAGGGGAGGGGGGGAGAATCTGCAAATGGCCAGAGTTTCCATACCATCAAAATCTCCACATTGACCAAGTTAGGAGGTGATGCAGAGCTGGTGGGTGGCAGCCATCTATTAAGAAAAGCTGGGGAGCATGGCCCACCCTACAAGTCTGGTGGCACACCGCAGCTCTGAGCGTTGATGCGTCTTCCTCCCCTAGGCTCACTTCTCAAGAAGGTTCCAGAATTTTCTGCATTCTACCCGGGCTGAAACATTTTTGCCTTAGGGCTTTTCACACTGTTTTCCCCATGCCCAGGAAGAAGTTTCACACTGCAACTCAGCACTCAGTCCCTTATGTAACTGAAGCAACAGACTATGCTTGATGCACTTTGAGATTTTCTTATTCCCTTAAAGAAAACCAAAACAACTCAACACACACATACAAGATGGTCACAATCCATTCAGTTGATTTTATGATCCACTAGTGGGTTTTGAATCACAGTATGAAAAATTCTGCCTTAGACTTAACAGATCAACTAATTTTTTCTAATTGGCTCATCACATGTGGGAAACGAGTCTCTTGTTTTGAAAGGAGAGAATTGCAGGAAGAGAAGGGAAGGAGGGTATTGGATTGTACCCAGTGGGGCCAGTCTGCTGCCAGGCAGCCCTGGGAGGGTCTTGAGTGTCCCTGGAGTGGTGCAGGTGGTGGGCGGGCAAGGTGGGAGCAAGGTGGGCAGCTCTGACCGCTCCTAGACTTGGAGCACGTCTGAGTTCATCAGTCCAACGGGTACAAGAAGGCCGAAGACATCCTGTCTAAGCCTTTCTACCTTATTTTTCTCTCTGAGGGGCACAGGAATTTTCTAAAAAGTATCATCCTTCAGAAGGAAACTAGTTTTCTGCTGTTTTGTTATCTTTTTGTGCTGCTAGTACTCTGGTATTCTTTCAGAAGTGAATGAGAGAGAGGAGGTGTCGGAATTCCCAGCTTTTGCCAAGGCGCACCTCACCTGCACCTCCTTTTGCCCGGCGGTGGCTGTAGGGTGTGCCCACGGTAGCCCCCGTGTGTTGGAGGGATGGGGAATTGTGTCCAAGCGCCAGTGATGCCCCCTGCGTGCCCACTGAGCCCTCGCTCTGTCTCCGCAGGCCTCGGCAAGACCAAGAGGAAGACGAGTGCACGGGACGCGTCCCCGACGCCCAGCACGGATGCCGAGTACCCTGCCAATGGGGGCGGCGCCGACCGCATCTACGACCTCAACATCCCTGCCTTCGTCAAGTTCGCCTATGTGGCCGAAAGGGAGGACGAGCTGTCCCTGGTGAAGGGGTCACGTGTCACTGTCATGGAGAAGTGCAGCGACGGCTGGTGGCGAGGCAGCTACAATGGGCAGATTGGCTGGTTTCCCTCCAACTATGTCCTAGAGGAGATGGACGAAGCGGCTGCCGAGTCCCCCAGCTTCCTGAGCCTGCGGAAGGGCACCTCCATGAGCAATGGCCAGGGTGCCCGGGTTCTGCACGTGGTGCAGACACTGTACCCCTTCAGCTCGGTCACTGAGGAGGAGCTCAACTTCGAGAAGGGGGAGACCATGGAGGTGATCGAGAAGCCCGAGAATGACCCTGAGTGGTGGAAGTGCAAAAACGCCCGGGGGCAGGTCGGCCTAGTCCCCAAGAACTACGTGGTGGTCCTAAGTGATGGGCCCTCCCTGCACCCCTCGCACGCACCGCAGATAAGCTACGCGGGCCCTGCGTGCAGTGGGCGCTTTGCGGGCCGAGAGTGGTACTACGGGAACGTGACGCGGCACCAGGCCGAGTGCGCCCTCAACGAGCGGGGCGTCGAGGGTGACTTCCTCATTAGGGACAGCGAGTCTTCGGTAAGTGCCCCGGGGTGGCTGAGGTCTGCCTGCCGCAGTGTGCTGCTGTGTGTGTACATCGCACCCCACGCTGGTCGGCACTGTTCCCTCTCCACACACTATGCGTAGCCAAAGAATGTTTGGCCCTCCCATTAGCCTAGAGCCCCCCATATTTGGGGCTCCAGTTAAGCTAGAGGAATGCGATTTGCCTGTAAACCCGCATAAGGTTGCTGCTCTGTAATAGACTTAAGTCTGCGGTGGGTGTAGGAACCCAGCTGGGGAAGGTGGCCATCACTCTCCTGCAGACGTACCCTTGCGGATGGGAAGGTAAGTCAAATAGCTTTTTAGCTCCCGAAGGTGGTTTTCCTGCTCTACTGAGATTACCCCTTTAATGGTCTACAGACTCAGACATCATTTTCTCTCCGGGCTTCCCATTCTGTTCATGACCCCACTCCCCCTACCCCAGCCCTGGTGGTTGACTCTGTTTCCTTTCTGGGTCCTAGGCATGTCTGCTGCACTCAGCGGGAGGGGCACCTGGTTTCCGACACAGCCTTTGTTGGTTGGTTTGTTTTCCTTTTGAAACCAAACAGTCCTAAGGTCATCTCCACTGCAGGCGGCATTGCGGAGTTCATCTCCGAAAAGCTTTTAAAGCACTTATGAACAGAATTGAAAAGAAGACAGGGCTTGAGAGAGATGAGTTTGCGTGTGTAAACTGAATCAGAGGTATGAGGCCGCTTGACTTGTAGCAGATCCATTTCTAGCGGTAGACAGATGTGGGGTTTGTGTTTTGGGGATGTGGCTGGTCCTGTCTGGAAGAACTGGGCCAGTGTCATGCAAGGTCACGGTGTAAACGTTCTGGAAATACTCAACCCAATGGGTTTTGTTGATCCCTTTGCAGATACACCTTCCATACAGTAAGATTCCCCCGAAACAAGACTTCTGTAGGTAGAGTCCGTTGCAATACGTTGTATTGGTTCTAGCAGTTTTCAGTTTATTTTTTTAAATGCAAACTGTAAGATTAGGAAATATGTGATCTGTACTGTAATTGGTGTCCTCTGGGAAGGTTGGTACCACCATCAGTAAGTGCATATTCAAGACTCCTGCAGACTGATCTGAGAGGAATTCAAGGCCACAGAAATGTTTTTCCTCTTCTGAGAGACAGGCAGCTGTGGTCTGTTCTTTCTGGGTCAGGAGGAGCATCGTGGTGGTGGCAGCCAGACCCCTCACGGTGTCAGCAGGTCGGAGGGTTGACGGCCACCTTAGATGTGCTGAGGCAAGCACACCAGGCCTGGATATTGACTCCCTCTGAAATCTGAACTGAGATGTTCTTATCCAGCCGCCAGAGCTTATCGTTGCTGGGAAGACATCAGATTGAATTGTTCTCACGTGACGTAAGCTCTGTGCATAGCTTCCTTTAGATCATGCTGGAGGCTTAGGAGAATGAAGTATGCTGCACGTTTAACTTTTGAGCAGAAACTTAGAGGAATCACTGGAAAACCAATTACAGTAGAAGGTGGTTGGTCCACAGTACTTAAGGGATAAGTATAATCCCCAGTCAGAAAGTATAATCTTGATTTAGAAATTTTGAGTTCGAGGGGCGCCTGGTTGGCCCAGTCGGTGGAGCATATGACTCTTGATCTTGGGGTTGTGATTCAAGCCTCACGGGTGTAGAGATTACTTAAAAATAAAAAAAAATTAAAAGTCCTTAAAAAAAAGAAGAAAGAAATTTTGAGTTTTGAAGACACTTCTAGAATGGGGAGGGGCCAAAGCAGCCCTTAGCCTCATTCATTGTTCTTCCTGTCTAGGGCTCCGGGACAGGGTAGGTGAGAAAAACGCCCTCCAGATTGCTGGCCTTGGGGTGGACCTCCTACTACGTTTCTGTAGGAAAAGCATACTCAGCGGGTGTCACTGTCTGAACCCAGAGACCAGATCCTTGTGAATAGGGAGGGGTACAGGCACCCCTCTTTTCACTGTGCTTCGCAGATACTGTGTTTTTCACAAATTGAAGGTTTGTGGCAGCCCTGTGGTGAGCAAGTCTGATAGGCACCATTTTCCACCAGCATTTGCTCACTTCGTGTCCCCATCCCGTTTTGGTAATTCTCACAGTATTTGAAACTTTTTCATTATGTTTATATTTGTTATGGTGATCTGCGATCAGGGATTTTGACTCCCTGAAAGCTCAAGGTGATGGTTAGAATTTTTTAGCCATAAAGTACTTTTTAGTTGAGGCATGTACATTATTTTTTAGACATCATGCTGTCACACACTTAATGGACTACAGGGTATTGTAAACCTGACTTTTATGTGCTCTGGGAAACCAAAGAATTCATTTGATTCGCTTTAGTGTGAGATTTGCTTCTTTGCGGTGGTCTAGATGATCTCTGAGGTGTGCCCAAACTTGCATTATCTGGGTTCTGTCTTAGCACTGGAATAAGCTCCATTGTCTTGTTTGTCTCCTATTATGAGAGAATATGCTGACTTTCTAAATAATTGAAACATTAATTTTTGACATTTTTATAGGACCTTCTCCGGATTTTTTGCATTTTTGTCTTAACTTAGAAAAGCAAGGTATGAGACACAAATAGTGTGATTCCAGGAGCATGGAGGCAGGAGATGGCCCTGCATCAGCCCTGCACCCTCACTAGCACCACGCTGAGGAGGGCCACATGACCTGATGGTGTGCAGGGATGCCTTGTCCTAGTGGCTTGTGCCATGACACGTGGCATTTTCCACTCTTGGGATGCCTGCCTTGTGCCAAAGGGAGGCTACAGGGGTCTCCAAGGCATGTTGCTGCATTTCTCCCAAGAGCAGACCTAGGTCTGCTTTTCTCGCTCATACCCGGGTCATCTGAGGCTGTTGAGGAACTTGAAATGGATGGACAGAGGGACAGATCCATTCCTTATTCATTTTCCACCATCTACTGACTGCCTCTGCCTCTTGCCAGTGCTCTCTTACCCCTTCCTCTCCTTCTTTGTCTTCTTTCTTACTCATTTTGGCTCTTCTGAGATGAGAGTCTGGCTTTCAAAGCAACCACCAGACCGGTGTGAGCCCTTAGTCTAGCAGTCGTAATCTGAGAGCACATCGTGTCACGCCGGGGTCAGAAAGGTTTCTGATGGGGTCTGCATTCTTGCAGGACACAGAGACGTCGTTTTGCTTGCCTCATCTCTCTTGCAGTTTGGGCCTGGGACTTTCCTCTGATTGAGGCTACCGCGGGACACCTGACTTCTGAATAAGCACAGTAGCATCTTTTGAGCCCTTCTTCCAGATAGGCCTCGTGAAGATCTCCTGAGTGATTCCAATATAAATAAGCGAGGCGCTTGCTTGACGTTATCTTGCATTTAAAAATTCTCAGTATTTCTCTGTTTTGAAAAATAAAAATATACCCAACGCTGAGCCCTAGGACATGTGTGCTTTTGGGGGAGGAGAAGTGCGTATTTTGGAAAAACCAACACAAACATTGCCACATTCCATGCTAGCCAGTGTGAGTGATGTCATGGGTGTTTTCGGAGGTATCTGTCAGGCGTGTTTTATCAAGGAATGAACAGAATAACCAAATAATCCTGTTCGGGCTCTCTTTCCTGTCCCAACTCTCAATACCTACTCTGTTTTCTACCATCTTCTCTCGCTTTTTCTCCACTCCATAATCGTCATTTCTTCTCAGCAGCTCACGGTGAAAACAGCACGGTTTCTTATTCTCCATGTTCCGCTACCCTGCCTTCCCCTGCGAATCCAGAGCTCATTGAGTCTAGAGAATTCAAAGTTCATACCTGTCCTCTGTGTGCTCCTCATACATCCTTATGTATTTCCCCACACTTACTCTATGGATACAGCTGGAAAGCTGTGCCCACAGCTAAGAATACCCAGCAGCAACATTTCCAGTAAGCTGTGCAAGTTGTCAGTAGTTAGCTTTCCAGGTGCTCTACCCTCCGTCCTTGAGAAGGTTATTCGGAAAGAGACAGCTTACACCTGGGATGTGGTCGGCCAAGGGCCCTAGCTGTGGTTTAGGGAGCTATTTTCCTCTGCCAGACTTGAAAAATCCCAGAGAGATCTCCTTCTTCCTCACGTGTATTATGTTTCACAGTAGGATTTGGGTACTAATTTCTGGTCATACACTGCATTTGTTTTTTTTTGTTTTTTTGTTTTTATTGGAGAGAGAGAGCACAAGCAGGGGGAGCGGGCAGGCAGAGGGAGAGGGAGAAGCAGGCTTCCCGCTGAGCAAGGAGCCCAATGTGGGGCTCTATCCCAGGACCCTGGGATCATGACCTGAGCCGAAGGCAGACGCTTAACCGTCTGAGCCACCCAGGCGCTCCTGCATTTGTTTCTGATGGAGAAAAACCACCTTTTGCTAAAGATAACATAATGTGTGTGTTGGCCACACGAACAGTCATCTGTTCCATTCCTTCCTCTTAAAAAAAAAAAAAAAATCCATTAAGATTATTTGGCCAGGGAGGAGCAGAAGGAAAGAATTAGTATAGTGCCTTGCTACAGAATTCCAGTTCTATTTCTTATAGAAATCATAATTTTTTTTGCCAAAACTCTGTTTCTGGGTGATGTCATCCCTTTGCCTCTCCAGATCACTGATGCTCACACCGTCCTATTGTGCTACCATCTCCCTGAGGGCCTGGAAAGATAGAGACCTCAGGGTCCCACCCATAACATTCATGACCGTGACCTGGGAGGTCTGGAGCCTGAGAATTTGCATTTCTTAGCACATTCCTGGTGATGCTGATGCTGCTGAGCTCGGGACCACACTTTAAAAACGATTATGTAACCTGAATGGTTTTAGACATATTTACAGCAGTCGTTGAAATAGTACATTTGCTTAATCCTACATTTATGGGAACTATATATAAACATGCTTACAGGTGAACATTTATCTCTTCTAAAGTTTCCTTTAGGTAGAACTCTTGGCTTCTGTTGAGTGGAGTTAACCTCCTAAAGTGCTTTTCTGTCTGTTTTTTTCAGCTGTTTAGAATTTGGTAACAGACAAGCGGCCTTTGCTCTGTGCTTCATAGAGAATGGGAAAGAGCGCGGTTGTCAGAGCAGAGTGAACACTGCTTCGTAAGCAGCTGAGAGGATGGGGAGCCCCAGAGCAAGTTCCTTCCAGCAGTGACTTGCTCACGAGCTTTCTAAATCCACAGTCTGGGGCCATGATCTCTAGATGTCTTCTCAGTGGTAATGCTAAGAAAGAGCATAGGTTACTGTGAGCAGTGCCTACATGCATCTTTCCACTGCAAAAATAGTAAGTTACTTTTTGTCAGGCTGTTTGCCCAGTACTGAATGGAAGCTCTACGCCTGGATTTTTATAGTATGTCTCATTTGAAATATATTGAATTCTTAAAACTGGAAGGATCCGAAGCATCACTTAAGATGGCTACTTTTCTAAGAGTTCAGTCCTCATCACCTGTTTCATTGACCCGACTCTCAGATGGCTCTGAACGTCGTCAGCCCTGGCTAGCCCTACCATATTTACCTTCAGACAAATCAATAAACCCAGGCTATGAACTGGCATCTGTGAAAAAGACTAGAGCCTTATTTAAAGCTAGTTCTTAAAATATAACCAATCACAAATATGCTCAGGGTATCATTCGTAATTTTTTTCAGAACCCAAAGAGGGCTTCTGTACTGTGCTCTTGGCCTCAGTTAAAGGCCTGGCTCCCGGTTCTTCCCGGGAGGGAGGGGGATGGACTGGTTCATTTAAGTGAGTGCTCTGCCCTGGAGCTCCCATGTCTTCAAAGACTGCCGATACAATTGCATGTAACCAGCAGGCAAAAGATAACTGGCCTTTCAATAACATGGAAGGCACCTGAGAATCTTAGAAAACAATTATGTATGATGAAGGGCTTTAAATGGAGTCTGGTTTCTGCTTTCTTACAAATAAAGTAAATAGTACTGAATCCATTGATTTGTGTTTGGAGGGAGATGAATGTCAAAAAGGAAGAGTAGTCTGTTACCCCAAACTCAGCTGACTTGTGACGAGTAAAGGAAGCAGGCACAGGTTTGCTGAGTGGGCTCCGTCAGGCCATCGGATTAGGGTGGGGAAACTGCGTGTGGCCACTCTTCCCCCTTGTATCCCTGAGAGTTGCTGAGTGGCCTCTTCTGTTCGTGCCTCGTGTCTCTCTAGTCCTAGTGTGCAAGTTTCCCTTCTTGCACCTCTGTTCCTGCTGTTAGGTTCTTGGATTGGGCTTTCTCTTCCTCCAGACCATCGTACAGGTCTAGAAAATTCTAGAATACAGTTCCCCTCCCCTGCCCCCCTCACCAGTGTAATGTACACATGTCCTTCAAGTCTCATTCCGGCCACCTTTGCTCCTGCAAAGCCTTTACTGACCTGCAGGCCTGGGCCACATGCTCCCCACATGCTCCTGGGTCACAGGGCAGTCTTAAGCTAGGGTGGCATCGCCGCTGAGCATGGCTGTGTTGGTCCCTTCAAAGGCCAGTTCAGCACAGGGAGTGCGTATTGTGTCCTGTTGTTGGCCATTGAATCCCACTACCTTGCTGGGACTCCAAGAAATACTCTGCATTAACCAATGGATTAATTATTCAGAATGTGCATAATAGATTCAGTATGGGAATCAGCAGCCAACCAGTGAAGAGTGCTAAAGATTCCGAAGTTCTCTGTCCATGCCTGTGTTCTCCTGGGGTTGTGCTAAATGCACTGCTGAGCTTGAATCAGAACTGTGGCCTCTGGCATAGTTTTTGCTGCCATGAGGGGTGTCCAGACACCCTTTCTTCAGGCCTGCAAACAAAGTGGGGAGAGAAATGGTCATCCAATAACCACTGGCAACTGAAGGACAAGTCTTTCAAAGTAAAACAAAAAAATATGTCAAAGTAAATAATTTATCCATAACAGTATTCAGAAAGATTTTCATAAAAATCTCCTACATCATGAACTGCTGTTTATCTAAATATTTATATTGCTCTCATAGAAAATCACTAGTACCTATAAGAAATGTTTTTCCCCAAAAACTATTTCAAGATGTAATGGAAATTTTTAAAAATTGGGTCAAGGAAGTTTTTATCACTTAATCTGTTAAAAAGGCTTATATGGCAAATGCCTGCAGTACCAGTGTAAGCCTCTGGGGTGTCTGTTTTGTTTTAACTCAGTTTCTTTTTAGCTGTGGCTACAGAAATAGCTAAATGTATTTGTCTTCTGGACGGAGACTTCCGTTTGGTTTCTACAAGAGGTAGAAGTTAGACTTACCTCCCAGTAATCCAACTATCACTCCACTAAATTAGCAATGAAAGAAAAGCATAGAAATTATTAGGATCTTTGTGAACTGGGCGGTTTGTTCTGTTTTTCACAACACACACATGCATAGACACAGAGCGAAGGGCAGGTGCCCACTGGCCAGTCCAGGGGCACGTTCTCTGCTGCGGATATGGTTTCTCTGCTGGTGAAGGAAGATCACCAGTGCTATCTCCAGCCTTCAGGATTGGGAAGTGTGAGATGGCTGAGGAATCGGGATGGAAATGTTTAAGTTCGGCTCTGGTTGACACTTGGTAAACAGAAACGTGATTTTCTTGTGTGTAAGTAAGCGCCTGGAAGGCAAGCTCACATGTCTTCTCTCCTTAAACTGAGGACTCTGACTGCCTGCCAGGGGTCTTCACCCGGTGCCCCTAGAAAACTGTTCCTTTGCGATGTATAGAAGGAATTCCTCAAGAAGTGTATACGTTGGTCTCAAGGTGTGTGCAAGGCAAGTGCTTGCCCAGCACACAAGCTTCCTAGGGTATCTTACTAATACCACCAATATTCAAATATTCTAAGAGGGCCCAGTGGGTGTCCCAGCCAAAGCCAGGCTGTATCACTGTAGCATTTTTGGAAGGTCAAGAAAAAAGTGATTCATAGAAAAAAGTAAAGTTTAGGGATCATTGTTGCCTGACCCCAGGCCAAAGGAAAAGCATGCTCCCCACATTTTTGGATCAGGAGGTGTGTCTGAGCCCTGTCTCCAACAGTCACATGCCCTCCTGCATGCCCCTTCCCAGGAAAAGCCGTTAACTAGGGTCACTAGATGTTGCAGGTGATCTGAAGGAAATGTTGAGTTCTTGTGTACCACCGCTGTGCCCTCACTAGGAATGGTGTGCTGGACCCCGTCCCCTCCGCGCCCCCTTCAGCGCTCCTACAGCCAGAGACTGCACTCCCAGACTACCGCAGCTTAGCATCCATGGCAGGAGAAGCACGTGTCCTCACCCGTCCTGATGCCTTGGGTCCCTCTGTCACATGCCTCTTGTTTCCATCACAACTTCACAAAGCTTTTTAGACCCACACAGAAACTTTTAAGAGATGTTTTTTTTTATAGTGGCAAAATGTACATAATATAAAACTTACTGTTTTAACCATCTTTAAGTTCTGTGGCAATATGGACATTCACATTGTGCAATCATCACTACCATCCACCTCCAAAACTTTTTCAACCTCCCTGGTTGGGATTGTATATTCATTAAATACCACCCATTTCCCTCTTGCCCCAGCCCCTGGTGACTTTCTGCTTTCTGTCTCCTTTCTGTCTCTGGGAATCTGACTGCTCTTAAGCTCCTCATATGGGTGGAATCATACAGTATTTGCCCTTTTGTGTCTGGTTTATTTCATGTAACATAATGTTCTCGGGGTTCATCCATGTTGTAGCCTGTGACAGGATGTCCTTCCTTTTTTAAAGCTGAATGAGCTTCTGTTGTATGCAAAGACCACATTTTGCTTTCCATTCATCTGTTGCTGGACACTTGGGTCACTTCCACCTTTTGGCTATTGTGCATAATGCTGCTGTGAATGTGGGTGTGCAAAGATTTTTTCGAGTCCCTGCCTTCGGGTTTTTTTTAATGTATACCCAGAAGTGGAATGCCTGGGTCAAATGGTAATTCATTGGTTAATTTTTTGAGGACCTGCTATCTGTTTGCCACAGCAGCTGCACATAGCACGTTCCCACCGGCAGTGCACGGGGTTTCTCCACATCCACGCCAACAGTTGTTACTTTCTGTTTTTTTTGGTTTTTGTTTTTCACGATAACCATCCCAAATGGGTGTGAAGTGACAGCTATGTGGTTTTGATTTGCATCAGCATGTAACCTCTTAATCTCAGCTTCACTGTTTGCTTCTTTGGGGATGTTTCTCATGCCACTAGTACTAAGCAGCTCCTCCCCATGACCTCCGTAGCATGGCAAGAGCTGGGGAGAGTAACAAAATAGAGTTACCCCACGGAGTTTATAACACAGAAAGCAGTTCATTATGAATTAGGTCTGCAGGTAGTAACTACAAGTGGAATTGTATACAAACTGGCCCGCTCACCCCATTCTTCCTTACTGTATTCTGTTTTACCTTTTTGAAAGTTCCCACTAGATTATAGTTCCTGGAAATATGACAGAATCAAGCATGAGCAGTTCAGCAAACAAATGGGAAAAGACACATGTAAAATTTTCCTTAGCTTGGCAGCAGTAATTCTCAAAGTATGATTGCTGGACAAGCATCAATGTCACCAGGGAACTTGCTAGAAATGCAGATTATCAGGCCTCACCCCAGACCTGCTGAATCTGAGTCTCTGGGGCAGAGCCCTGCAGCCTCCGTGTGAACAAGTTCTTCCAGTGACGCTGATGCTCAGATTTGGGAACCACTGAATTGTGGCATATGAAATTGGTTCCAGCCCATTTGAACAGCACTGTGTTATATGGTAAGATTCTGAATTGAATTATTGAATGTCATTTGTTATTGATCATTTACACTGGGCATGACATGGCAGAAAAACAAGTGACAAGGACAATATTCTAAAAGCCCAGACTCTGAAGTATTTACATTTAACTTTAGGAAATATGTTTTGGGAGGCAGGGAGGGATAAACTCACATGCATGTACTAACTTTAAACACTGTTGTTTAAAGATGAATAGACTGTTCTGTGATTGATGACTGAGTTATGTAAAAAAGTTTATTTCAAAAGAGAATGAGAATGTTTGATCATGTCACATATGGATTGGCTTTAGGTCTGTGGAGTAAATACTTCAAAGACATATTTTGTAGAAGAAGAGAAAACGCCATTGAAGAGATAATCTGATGTAGAAACAAAGAGAGTGGTATCAGTTGACAGCTAGTGGCCCAAGTATAGACAGTGAGTCAATTTAGATTAAAAGAAGGCCATATTAGACAACCAGGGCAGGTGATCTAACAGAATGATAAAACCAAAAGGCAGCTTTTTTGAGATAAGAACAGAGAGAGTATTGATCAGTGGAATAGAGTTTGCCTCTAATCCATTGGTACTCAGATTTTTTTGGTCAAGGAACTACTTCTCTGGACAAAGAGTACCTTCCTTGAAGAAGTAAAGAAGAGAGCGATCCATTTACCAAACAAAAGGAAAGAATGATCCAGTTATTGAGAAGAAACCAACCAGGTGACCTGGATTTGGAAGTTGTGGGAGTGTTGAATATATGCATAAATTGTTGATGTTCAAAAACCAGCATGACTGGAAATAGGTCCAGAGTCTACCTGGGAGGCTTGGCAAACCACACAAACAACATTTCTACTCTCCAAAGTGAAAGATAGGAAGTTCTAAGAATCAGGAGTACCTGGGAGCAAGGTCCCACCCTTCCCTGGTATTTCTTTCCAGCCATGTGCTAAGAAGAAAATCAATATTAATACTTAAGCTATCTGAGATGGAAGAAGAAATAAAGGACATTACAGACTGTTCTCAGCATCCACTTTTTCTCCACCAATGAGAAAATAGTGATTAAATCTTGAGGGAAGGAGAGAAATATTCGACGAGGGTATCAGTTTTATAAAAATGCAAAGGTGCTTTACAGCAAACATTTGAAACAGTGGATCAAGTTGATGAAGCTGTAGATAGAAATAGTATCAAAGAGGGTGTTCTTTGGTTTTCTTTTCTAAAAGTGGTTATTTGTGAGCAGAAATTGCAAAGAGGTGAGATGTAAAAATTACTTAAAAGGAATGAAAACTGGAAGAGATGGTCAGAATGGGAAATTCATAAGTCAGTGTATTTATTGAACACCTACTCTGATCCCAGTGTGGACATGTGGGATTAAATCAAGTTCTAGTATTTAGAGGGATTATATTCAAATAGGGGACCTAAAACCTAAACAAAAATATATTAGTAAAAGCCCTGAAAGAGGTTGATTTTCTACCAATCTTGTAATTGTCCTCCCATTCCATTTGAAAAATGACTTCCTAAAAAAGGGGGGGGGGCAGGGGGCAGGTAGAATGAATGGCTTATCCCAACTGATAATTCTTCATAATCTCTGGTTCAAAAGCATGAGATAGGAAAAAAATCATTCCTTTAAGGGACAGTCAGAAGGAGAGAACAAGAAGAACATGGTCTGATATTAGAAAATTTCAAAAGTTAATACAGTGTTCAGTGAAAAGAAATCATAGTAAGTATAACATTTGGAGAAGGAAAGGGAGGAAATTTGGACAGTGGGAGGAAGCTCAACTACAGGAATTGAAGGCAGAATTTTCAAAATGGAAGAGAAGGTAAAGGACTGAGTCTAGTTAGATTTTAGTGCAGCCAAAGAAAGTTTAACAAATATGGTACCTGTGATGGCTTAAAAAGGTGTCCACAAATTCTTTGATACCCTTCTCCTTGAAGGGTGGAACGAGATTGCCTCTCACCTTCAGGAGGGGCTGCACTTAATGAGTCACTTCTTTTTTTTTTTCTTAAGATTTTATTTATTTGACAGAGACACAGCGAGATGGGGAACACAAGCAGGGGGAGTGGCAGAGGGAGAAGCAGGCTTCCCGCTGAGCAGGGATCCTGATGCGGGGCTTGATCCCAGGACCCTGGGATCGTGACCAGAGCCGAAGGCAGACGCTTAACGACTGAGCCACCCAGGCGCCCAATGACTCACTTCTAATGAACAGAATGTGGTGGAAGTTATGTTAGGTGATTTCCAAGACTGGATTGTGAAAGACATTCTGGCTCTCCTTTCTCTCCGATCACTTGATCATGAGGGAGTCAGCTGCCAGGTTGTGAAGAGACTCAAGTAGCCCCGTGGAAAGGCCCATAAGACCAAGAACAGAGGCCTCCTGAGTGGTTCATGTGAGCAGACCTGGTTCTTAGAAGCAGCTTCTGCATCCCCAGTTGAGACTTCAGATGATGTCTTGACTATAGCCCATTAGGAGCTGAGTGGCTTTAGCTCAAGGTTTAAGGCACTCCCAAATTCCTGAGCCACAGAAACTGCAATTATAAATGTTTGCTGTTAAAGCCACTGAATTTAAGGATGATGTGTGACACAGCAATAGACAAGTAATATGGTACCCCAGGTACAAGGCAAGACTGTGAGAAAGGCGACAATAGAAAATGACAGAGTTCAGCAGACACAGCTTTACCATTGGTTGTTTAAAGAAAGCAAACAAGTACCTGTCATGTTGGTAATGTTTATTTTCCCTCTGCTGAAAATCAGGAGGGGACCTCAGAAATACTCAGTGGCAGATAGTTCAGTGGCCATCTATTTCGTGCTTATGTATCAGATCCATTCTTTCTCCTATGTATATAAAAATGAGATAGAAATGAGCCTCTTCCTCAGGGAGCTTGGAGCCCAGTAGGAGAGACAGATGTAAACAGGTAGGGACGACAACATGATCACGTGTGAAGTAGAATGTGGTGCTTCTGCAATAGGAAGTAGACCTCTTCTAGTTAGCTTGGAAAGTTAAGTATTCTCTAGAAATTCCAGGCAAAAGAAATCTTTTTAAATATTGACAAGATGCTGATGGCTATCTTTATAAAGTCTCATAAAAGGAACTTAAAGAAGAGCCCTAAATGACAGTGTTTGCTTAATATCTCCCCAAAGATGTTGTACTTCTGACATTACTATAGTTTATTAAACTGTTCCAGTCTCTTCCCAATTTCAGGAATTATCTCTCTTTTGTGGTTGAGAAAATTGAAGCAGAAAACCATTGGGAAATCTGCCCAAGATCACAACGCTAGTCACTAAAGGAGCCAGAATATGAACCCAAGCAGCCTGGTTCCAGAGCCTCTAATACAACCAACTATCCTGCTTCTCAATAGCGTAACTGTATACAGACCTGGAGTCTGAACAAATTACCACTTGTCCAATGTCACACGACCAGTTTCCACTTCTGGTCATGGTGGACTAATTTCTCACAGACTAACACTTTCTGCCAAAAACACCTCGAAAAACTGGATGAAACCGTGAAACAAAAAGCAACCAAGAAGTAGTCTTTCAGGAGCCTACAGTGCTGGGGGGGCAAAAATTGGAGGTCAGGGCCACCCAGGAGGCAAGACCCCAGAAAAAAATCCAGGCCTTTAGTATGGACTCCCCAAAGTCTACATGCTAGACGCAAAGGCAAACCTGAAATTAACTGTCATCAGTTCCGTTCCTCATTGGATTAAGGTGTTCTGCCCCACTGTCACTGAGTACTGAAGCAAAAGCAAATCCTCTCTGGAGGACACTAGCACCATTTCAAACCTCGTATCAGTATGCAGCATTCACATTAAAGTACCAAAAGACAAGACTGAATCACCAAAAACAAAGAGGGGAGGAAAAGAGAACCGAAAGAGACCCCTAGAAGCCCAGATTTTGAATGTGTCAATGTGGTCTTTAAGGTATATGGATTAAGAAATGCAGCAAGATGAATTTGAGTAGAAAATTAGAAGCAATAAAAAGGAACAAAAGTGAGAATTATAATAAGACTGAAAAATAACAATAACTGAAATTAAGAACTTGGTGAGTTTACCATAGATAAAACACAGCCAAAGAAAGGGTTAGTAAATGGAGGAATTAGAGATTTTTAGGATACACACAAAAAAAGGACAAGATACAGAAAAAGCACAAGAGATTTTGCCACGGACTGAATGTGTGTCTCGCCTCACCAATGCCAAATTCACATGCTGAGGCCCTACTGGGGAGAATGTGATTGTATTAGGTGGGTGGAGCCCTCATGAATGGGATTAGTGCCATCGTCAAAGAGGCCCTGGAGAGCTCTCTTGCCCTTCCGCCTTCCGAAGACACCATGAGATGATTGTGAAGCAGGAAGCAGGCCCTCATCAGATACCAAACCTGCCAGCTAGTTGATCTGGACTTGCCCACCTCCAAAACTGGGAGAACTAAATTTGTCTTTAAACCACCCAGTTTATGGTGTGCGGTTATGGTAGGCTGAACTGAGATTTACAGGACCCAGGTGAGAAATTTAACATGCATGTAATTGGTGTCCCAAAAGAATGGATGGGGAGAGGGGAGAGGTCGGCAAGAGGGTGGAGGCGGTATTTGAAGTGATAAATACTGGTGCCACCTGACTGGCGGGTAGCCGAGACAGGCCTCCTTCCTTTCAATTTAGCACCTTTAAAACATTTTTTATTGGAACACATAACACAGGAAATGTCTTTTAAGTATATTATTAACCCAGGTCACGGTTAGGAAATAGGACATTGCTGGTACTCTAGAAGCTACTGCCCACCCCCAGATCAGCCTCCTGATGGCACCACACCTTCCACTAGAGGTAACAGCTACCTTTAATTTTATGATAATCATTTTCTTGATTGTTATGTGTGTATCCCTAAACAGTACATTTTAGCTTTGCTTGCTTTTGAATTTTATAGATGGTATCATCCTGTAGCTATTCTTTTCTTCCTTCTTTTGGTCCATACTCTGTGAGATTTATTTAGTCCATGTTGATGCATCTGTGTCATTGATGAAGTATATACCTCATCTTTTTATCCATTTTCCTGTTGGTGGACGTGAAGAGTGTATAAATCATTATAAATAATCCTGCTTGGACATTCCTAAACCTGTGCCCTAGGACACATGTGCATGCTTCTCTAGAGCACTTCTCTAGAGCACATTCCTGCCATGAGATTGCGGAGTTCTTAAGAATGCCTGTTTTGATTGTCTCCATCGTGCAAAAACAGTAGTACTGGCTTGGACCCCCACCAACCGTGAGGAGTTCCCCAGTCCAGCACACTTTCCACCTCAGAATCACTGTGGCACCTGGGCCTCCCAGTGAGGGACACTCAACAGGCTTCAGCCCTGGGCCCCAGCATGGAAAGCTTATTAGTTACCTCATATGGGCCTGTGTCTTCAGATCAGTAACACCCCAAAACAAAAACCTGTGTGGAGAGAGAAGGCGGGGCTGGAGTCTGTTTGGGTCCTCTTTCTCAACGTAAGTATTCACACAAAACCCTGTCAAGGTCCTTTGACCAGAGAGTGCAAAGGCATAGTGTCAGCACCCTGCTACTAGGCGAGGGGAGCGTGGCATGGTTTTTTTCATCCGACTCCCCTAAGTCATTCCAGAAAATGGACGAGATGTGGACAAGGCTGGTGGCATCGCCTCCCCAGGGGTCTTCCCCTGCCTCGTGCTCTTTCTCTGGAGGCAGGGTTATTTTGGGTCTGGAGCCGTTCCATCTCTGTCAGACCCAGGGCACTGGCCCAATTTAAGGAAAAGAGATTCTGTCCACCGGCATCCCAGCTGTTTAACTGAGGCAGTTCCGCACAGGGGTGTCAGGCGGGGCTGGACTCCTCAGGAGAGAATCAGAAGGGCATCCGCAGGCTGGGGGTGAGGTTGGCCACAGATCTCCCTGTTGTGAGGGGCTGCTCATCAGTCATGTTCGTATCTTTTTCCCATGGCTCTGAACATTTGAAAACACTGCTGGTGGTTGGCGCAGAATGCATTTCTGTACTCAAACTGTATCAGCATCCCGTGGATGGTTCATTGAGACACAGATGGCCGGGGTTGAAACACAGATGGCTGGGCCCCACCCTTGAGTTTGATTCAGCAGGTCTGGGGCAAGGCCTGGGAATTTGCTTTTTCTGACAAGTTCCCAGGTGATGCTGCTGCTGGTACTGGTCTTGGGAGCACACCTTGAGAACCACTGGTCTAGCTCATCTTCAGGCTTCATTCAGTGCTATTTAGTGATGTAGATTGGAAAATCTACTCGGGATGAACCGAGAATTCCCCCAAGTGTTCAGCATTCCTGCTTGACATAAACTTGGTTCGTTCTACGTCCTTAACTTTTAAGGTTTCTGCTCAAGAGCCCATGAAATTAAAAATTACCTTCGCCGCCGCATCGGCCCCACTGCCATAACACACAAATACACATGGCGCACTATGGTGTTAAATTAAGGAGCTTAAATTAAAAGCACATTTCCCTGTTCAGTAAGTCATCTGTTGATCATTTGGCTTAATTAAAATTGGGTATATCATGTACTTACCCTGACTCACATACTGCCTCAACTGCGATGCTGCTTCATCTGTGAATTGATTAAAGGATCTATAAAACTAGCACAGTGCCTGGCTTGTGCTAAACTATAAAAGTGAGATCGCCTTCTGTCTTCATCTAAAGGCACAAACTTCTGGCACAGAATACACACACACACACACACACACACACACACACACACACATAACGTAATAGAAGCTTGAAACTAAACACTGCTTTAAGGAAAACCTGAAGCCCTCAGGAGAGGGGTGAGTGGTTCGTTCATAAGCTATATGTACTGCTGTGTAGGGATGCAGTGTCCTGATGCATTAGGACTAATAACTGTTGGGACAGAGACAGTGATGCCGGTGCTCCAGGCTTTGCTCCCACGTGGAGGACATGTCAGACAGTACCTGTTTCATTTGGTTCTTTTTTCGGAGCCATACACAGCAATCAACTTGGAAAATAATATGGAGGACACTGAGGCTAGCTTGCATCCATCTTGTTCAGTCCCGTGAAAACAGTCATGATTTGAGAATTGATTAGAATGACTTAGAATGATGTTTTGTGCCATTTAGACTATTATATTGACAGGGCGGGTCGCCAGGATCATCTGTGACATCAGGGTTTGTGATGATTCGTTTCTAAGAGGTCTAGTGGAGGAAATATGTCCAAGTTCTTTGTCCTCCCCCTTCCCACCCTCTAGACCCTCTCGTGGCCATGATTCTGAAAATCCTATCTAGTATGAGGTTGAATCGGAGATCAGTCTTTCTGTGTCTTCGTGAAGGTCCAGCCTACCAGCTCTTCCTGGGTCTCCTCCGAGGCATCAAGTCCCGGGGTTAGCACGGAGATAAGAACGGGCTTTTCTCTCAAAGGTTTGTTTCTCTTTGGTCTGTTTGGGGTAGAGGGATCCATAAATACAAACTGTGAATACAATTGTCTCTCGATTCTTGCACGGTAGCAGCTGTGACTGGTAGGTGAGCTCCGCAGTGCTTTTGCAGTGTTGAATGCCCTTGGATACCCATTTCCCTGGGATGTCACTGGTTTATGGGATTTTCACTTGTTCAGCAAGATTTGCACACTTTGGGCCAAAGGTTTGTAAGCTCCGTATAAAAGACAGTGGCTGAGGTGCTTGTTAATTTTGTCCCCGTGGGAAGGACACAAAGCTGGGTGGTCCTCAGCAGCGGGAAGTTGCTGGGTTTTGAGAAGCACTGAACCCAGCTTTAGGAATTCTGTTAAGAACTGTAGTAGGCTCCCACCATCTGTACGGCTCTCTGGAATACAGTAGTGGAGAAGACGTGATCCACCTGGCCTAATGCATAGTGAAGGGATAGGACATACGTGTAAATTGTTTATTACAATGCAGTTACTGGGATACACTCTGCTCTGTCACTGGAAGCTGTCAGCTTTCTTCTGTATGGCAAGCCAAGGAGGGGAAGAACTTGTCTTGATTAAGAGAGAATGGGGAGGCTTCTTCAGGTTGGAAAAGTAGGGGCCAGCCTCCTACTTCCCCATCAGCTGCGCTGGCTAGTCAGTGTCTCAGAAGAGGCAGGACCAGTTTTAATAAAAATAATAGTATCTTTCTAAAATTGATTCACATACAAGTAAGGCACTGACATAATCACAAATTCAGACACTTCTCAATAAAATCTGCGCTTCAACCATAGTACAGCCACCTCCCTGGGATATTACAAACCATGTTTAAAATGCAGCCAGAGTTTTCAACTGCTCTTAAAGTACTTATTTTTAAATAGTTTAGAATTAGAAAATTTTTTGATGGCTTCATTTCTAATAGAGGAAGGGAGATTTCTAGCTGCTGCCTATATGCAAACCACTCTTTAAAAAGTTCCCAGTTTATCAGAAATAAGTTGGGAAATAAAATTCAAGTTTCTTCAGCATCAGGGTAACACTGGTATCCCATATGCTATGTATGGGGTCCCCAATTGTCGAGTAACTAAAATATATTTGGCATGGAAGCTGTACTAAGCAAAATGCAGTTTTTCTTGGATTCAGAGCACGCAGACCTCGGACGGCCCCTGGGTAGCTGCAAGCCTAAGGGGCCGAGCTAGATACTACCGCGCCTGGTGTGCGTGCGTGCGTGTCGGGGGGCGTTCCCCCGCGTCTCCTGCGTGTGGCCCCTCCTGACTCGTGTTCGTTTCCTCTCCAGCCCAGTGACTTCTCCGTGTCTCTGAAAGCATCAGGGAAGAACAAACATTTCAAGGTGCAGCTCGTGGACAATGTCTACTGCATCGGGCAGCGGCGGTTTCACACCATGGACGAGTTGGTGGAACACTACAAAAAGGCACCTATCTTCACCAGTGAGCACGGGGAGAAGCTCTACCTCGTCCGAGCGCTGCAGTGACGGCCCCACCCACAGCCCCTGCCACCTCCAGGGCCTCGGTGCCACACTCACCTCCCCAGAGCCTGGCGGATCTGCCCCAGGAAGAAGCCGCGCTCACGGGCCCTCCGGCGGCGGGCTCCGCTCGGTCCGGTGGTTCATCGGTTCTTGGCTTCCTTTGCCTCGTTTACCTTTGCGTGCAGGTCGGTTCGTTTTTCCACTCGCCAACCCTTTGCCAGGCCGGCCCCTGACACCCACTTTCCGGCCTGCCCTCCTCCCGGCCAGGTTTCCAGAACGGGAGGTGGAAGAGGGCGATGTTCGATCACTTTACTCCTGCTCAACTGAAAACAGCCTTAGTCTGTTCAGATTGTTCATGCTAACAGAAGCCCTCATTAAACAGACATCGGGCACAGTTGGAACGCACCGAAGCTGCCGTTAAGTGAACTACAGAAAGCGGGGGCCGGACGCTCCTGCAGACGTCCCCGGCCCTGGGCCTGGCAGCCGTGGCTCCGTGCCCTTTGCTCTTGCGTGGCTTCCAGACTGTCCAGGGAGTGGACACGCGTGCTGGTCGCAATACCAGAACCACCAGATGAGAGAGTAGTGAGGAAAGTCCAGTGCCTTCAGGGCTATGCTTGCAATAAAAGAATTTCCTTGAAAGTCAGTCTGCAGAAGCGAGACCCGTGACTCAAAAAGACAGATGTTGTGGTTGTTAATCCCCCAAATGTGCCATCCGCATAGTGCTTTTTCCTCTCGCCCTTCGGCTTGTTTAAATTTCACAATTATGTATTTAATTCTCAAAATAATATGTATCCGTAGCCATTTGTTGACACTAATACAGATGATTAAGGAAAACAGCTGATCTTTGGGGAAGGGGAGCTACTGTACACTTTACACACACACACATACACACACCCACCCCATATATATATATATATATATATATATACACATATATATAATATATATATATTATTTGCTTTACAGGGAATTTTTCAGGGTTTACAAGAGAATATGTGATTGGTAGTAAGAGACACAGAATGTTTATGAAGAAATTGCATTTTCTTTTCTCTTTACATTTGAACTTCTTTATAGTTTAAATATACAGTCTGGAGATGGCACATTCCTACAACTGAAGAAGGGGTCTTGAGACCTCCTAAACTTGCATACTCAGTTTTTTGGATATTGTAATAAAAAAAAAAGTATTATGACAAGACTATGTGTGTATTTATCTTTGGGAAAACTCAGAGTCCAATCTGGGAGAGTAATTGCTCTAGCATTTACTGGACGCTCAGTGCCTATGGGGAAACAATTTTTAGAGGAGTTTAACAAATTTATTATTTGCGTGTTTTCTTTTTCTACCACCACGTATTTTGTATGCTGAAATAATAAATTTTAATTAGTGAAACTCCAAGAGAAAACAGAATCTCAAGCTTGGTCGTAACTTTACTCTCTGGAAATTATTTGTTAAAAAATGTTGTACCAAACTTTGGTCAGCCACGCTGCTCAGCACCAGCTTTTCTCTCTCCACCCGTGTCTTACTTTCATTCTCTCAATTGGTACACAAATCTCGAACAGTTGCAACGTGCCAGGTGCTGGAAACAGTCACATCACAGAGGAGTTGTGCCTTTATGGGCTAACGACAGCGCATGTGTGTTCAGCACCCCATCAATGCCAGACTCGCAGACACAGCGTCCTCACTCGTTCCTCATCACAACCCCTTGAGGTGGTCCTGCTCTCATCCCCCTTAAATAGATGGAGAAAATGGGGCACAAAGTAAATGCACAAATGGCTGTTACATGGTCGGAGAGGGTTGCAAACCCCGAGAGCTGGCTTTGGTGCCACACCCTTCCAACATCAGCCCAGGGGGCTTCCAGGAGAAATAAGCAATTTGGTGAGAGCTTACACTTAACCTACCATTCCTGTTCTCTGTGAGTTCATTGTATCTCTTTGTTGCCTTTGATATAAATTAGACGTTTGGGGTCTGGTACCTGGAGTTGGGGTGCCCAGTTCCATAAGAATATATATCCAGGTGAGTGAAGTGGATCATTACTTTAGACAAAGCACATCTGTTCTATACCTTATCCCTGGAAATTACAAGTCCTTCTGACTTTTTCAGGTCTCACTTTGTGTGTTCCATTTTGACCTGATGTTAGAATCCCTCCATATCATGAAATGAGTGTCTGGATAGCTGAAAGACTTGGGTTTACACATAGCAATTAAGGAAGAAACAAGCAATTAAAGGACACAATACAGGTAGACATTTTGGCTTCAGGAACTTCTCTAAGGCCTATAGTTAAAATTGACCGTCATTTTCAATCTTGTTGCAAACCACCATGGGAAGTCCTCCAGCTGCCTGGGGCAGATCATGATTCATATTTATAAAAGTTCCAGCATCCCTGGAATTCCTGGCACCAGGTGGACTGGTGGAGGGTAGATTGATAGCCACAGTATGAGCCTGTTGACGGTGGGTAAGGCAGTCAAGGCAGGGTCCCCATGTGGTTTGGAGTGTGGACCGCTGATGCTCTGTCCAGGTGGCCCTTCTGCCATCACCTTCCTGCATGTCCGAGATTTCCCGGACAGATCTTGAGTTTCCATTCCCTTGCCTCTGCAAGTTGGACGGCAAAGGACAATAGAGGGCAGTCATTTTATAGTTGTGTGACTCTGCTCATTTGTTTGCATTCAGTGTGCCTTCATTTTTCAGAAACAGCCCTGCTGCGTTACGGCCCTGAACTACCAAGCCCTCACACGTGACGAGTGCCAGATGCTATTAAATCATGTTTCTAGGGAGCTAAAACCGGCCATGTTTTCTCCCACAGTGCATCACAAATTATAGTCTTAAATTATAATTAGAATCTTTAGGTCTACTGAAACTCTGACATTTCAAACAAAGTATTTTTGGTGCCAGTACAATTTTGTCTTTGGTTTCTATATGTGAAGTGGTTTATAAACTACTTCTCTACCATTTCTGCCACCTGATATCAGAATGCCAAATTAATTTTAAGACCAAAGTTTGGAACTGTGAGAGCCTAGAAACGCTTGAAAGTATTCTTTTAAAAATACAACTTTCCGGTAAATCCAGGCCTGGTCTTGGGTACTTTCTCACTAGAACTCCGCCATAGGCGTGTAATTCCTGTAATTACCACTCGTGTAATTAATACAGTCGTTTTAGGTCTGTCTGACACCTTGCGGGGGTGCTGTCTGCTCTCCCATGAAGCAGTATCCTTCTTCCAGACTTGGGAGCTGCTGCCAAAGCCAAGTGTGGAAGTGCCCGGTTATCCTTATTAACCCTGTGACTTCAAGCGAATTAGCTCCTCTGAGTGTGTTTGCTTTTGGGCAAATGGGGCTGCTTGCCATCTTGGCTATTCCCAGGATTGTGTGAGAATTATCTGGGATAGAGCACTTGACCAATTTGGTAGGACATGCTACACAGCACTCATCAATGCCGGTCAGGCCGATTGTGTGTCACATAATCTACTTGACATTTTCCCTCATTTGTTGGAACTTTGGTGCCTCCACCAGCCACAGGCTTCCTCAAGGAGCCTGGCTGCAGAGGTGTGGCACCATGAGACCCTCAGCGTGGCCCCTACCGGCAGTGTCAGCGCCAATCCACCCCCACTCCTTAGAACTTAGACTCTTCAAGTATGCGAGGACGTGTGTTCCAAGAAACTCCTCGTTCTAAATATGTAACCCATCTGTCATTAGAAGCCCAGGCCCCAAAGCCATACTTAGCTATACCAAGCACCATACTCACCTTACATTCTTACCTCAAGTAGTCGACAAATTCACATCCCTAAAAAAAATCCTCCCTTGAGGAGCAACCATTTTTGTTTTCTCCTTGGCGTGGAGGTGGGGTGGGCAGGGTAGAACATCCTCCAAGTTCCTTATATTTCTTAGCTTGAGCTGACAACACAAGAGTCATTGAGTACGGGGCAAAAGTTGAATAGACCAACCAATGTTCAGAAAACCTCTGCCCCCTATCTTAGCTCGAGCTGCTATAAAACAAACAAACAAAAAAACACCATAAACCAAATGGCTCATAAACAACAGAGATTGGTTTCTCAGTTGTGGGGACTGGAGGTCCCAGATCAGGATGCCAGTGTGGTCAGGTTCTGATGAGAGCCCTCTTCCGGGAGGCAGACATCCGACCCACCATGTTGTCTCCTCAAATGGCAGAGAGACTGCTAGCTCATCAGGGCTGTAGTTCCATTTGTGAGGGCACCTTCCTCCTCACCTAACTCCCTCCCAAAGGCCCCGCCTCCAAATGCTATCACATTGCGGATTAGATGTTAACATGAATTTGGGGGCAGTGCAAACATTCAGTCCCTAATGCCCTCTTCTCAACAAAAGCTATTCCCACTGTCCTGAGGACACTGGCCGTTGCTCTTCTAAATACAGCTCACTCAGGTCTAGAGGGCTTATAGTTCCAGCTATTCGAAAATGTTCTTTTATGAAGTTTTTCAACCACCAGATTCTAATTTGAAGGGGGGCAAAGGGCAGGCATCTGTATTTTTAACATGCTCCCTGGAGATTCTGATGTAGGTGGTTTGAGGCCTACACTTTGGCTACTGTTCTAAGTCTACTTGAAACCTTTGGAAAAATCACCTGCTCCCACCCCCTTGTGTTCACAGTACTGACAACAACACACCTTCTATAGCATATCCTTTCTTTGGATCCTATACAGAATAATGTCAGACCTTGAATAACTAGAGTGGTCTTTTTTGAAAGAGTAATCTTTATTTGCCTTAACCTCCATGTGGATTTCTCATATCACACCTTCTAGCCATACAAGCTAACTGGAAAGATTCATTCCATCCTTGGAGGATCCTGTTACATGACAGGAAGTTATTACCGAAGATGGATGAGCCTGACAGCTGGTATAAAGCTCACTTTGCCAGATTTTTAAAATGCATGGCCTCCTCCCTAGGGGGTGGGCGTTTGGCCAACTCCTCAGCTTGGAGACCAGGTTCTTCAGCTAAAGTCAGGAACCAGAGGACCAGAGCCTGGTACTCCAGCTCCTGCTAATGGGTGAGGGCATGCGGCTTTCCAAGAATAGGTCATGGCCTGGGGAAACCCCAATTCCAAAGAGGCAGTTGTCCTGTCTTCGTGGTTGTCAAACCCTTTTGGCATGTGCCCTGGGAGTAAGCCTGGGCCCTGGTGTGACCACCACGTTTGGAGACCTCTGTACCATTTTAATGGCCTCAGAAACACTGGTACAGAGCCGCACTCTCTGCACAACCATTTAAGGATATTATAGTTGTCAGACATTATTATGCATGTAGATAAGGTGAACTGCTTTGCATAATAATGCCACATGCTTAGAACCTTTGTATAGCTTGTTAAATGATGTGAATGAAAAGGGAAAAATAGATTAATATGCTAAGTTGTCATCTAAACGAAGCCCAAGGTATCCCAAGATTCCAGACCACATCTGCTTGTAGAACCACAGAGGCACTGTATTCAAATGATTTCAACCTCCAACTCCCATCTAGTCAGATTGGATTCAGATGCTAACGGTATTCATTTCTACAAAGCAAGCAGTTCCCTTCCAGCGCTGTGCATAGGAAAGAATCATAAGAAAGGAATGACCTCGAAGTAATGAAACCAATTAAAACATTTGCCTAACCAGAACGTAGATATCCAAATAGCATTTAAATCACAGTGGTCATATTAGGTGTTGGAGGCTCAGCGGAGCAACCTTTGCTAAACAGGCTTTCGGAGCTCTTCTTTGGGGAAGGTCCACCCACACTGCAGGTGTAGCCTCTGACTTCTCAGTGATAGATTTTCTTGGTGGGGATGGTGATATTGGCTACAAAATTATCTAGAAATCATTTTGAGCAATTGGAAATGTTGTATTTTCTTTACACTTTTTAATATTTCCCAAATTTTCTACAATGGATATAAATTATTGGAAAGAAATATACATTTAAAAAATTTTGTATTTAAAATTGCATGGGCCAAAACGGTGAATACAAAATCCATGCTCAATTGGTTGTATTGGTTGTAGAAAAATATTTAGGAGAAAGATTTCTGCTCTGGACTTTGCTTGGCTTCCTGAAAGTATTAGGAAATAATTTTCTCTTTAGCCAATATTTTTATGCAAAATGACTTAAAATCATAATTGCCAAATTAAACATGTAGTGAAGTCATTTAACAGCATAATGAATATTGTGAAATAGAGAATTTGTAACCTGGGTCATCTCGAATCTTCTCAAGGAAGCCTACCCTGACCACCCTTACTCTGTTCTTTTTTTCCCCCATAGTACTCACAATTTCAAACATCCTAGATAACTCACTCATGTGCTGTGGTTATTATTTACTATGTGTGTGCAGCTAGAATTCAGTTTATTTGCCTTGCTGCCTGGTGTAACGAAAATAGACCAGTGCTTGGCACGTAGTAGGTATTCAGTAAGTATTTGTCTAATGGCACTGAATGAATCAACCTAAGAGAAAAGAACAATGTGCTTTGAGACCTTTCATGTCTAAAAACACCTTCCTGTTGCTCTTGAAAAAGAATGCTCGCTTGGCTGGATATCGTTCACACATCACATCCTTTTTCTTTCAAAATTCTAGAGGAAGCTCTGTCACTTTTCGACATTTAGTTAAGCCACTTTTACTTCATCCCCTCCTCACCGATATAGCACTTGCTTCTGCCTTTCTCATGTAGCCCCACCTCGCGCAACCCCAGGGCACCTGCTTCCTTTGTAAGGTCCTCCGCTCTCCCTCATATACCACTTGCCATTCTCAACCACCAAGAATTTTTTCACGGCTCCTGCTATACTAAATGGCAACTTTTGCCCACTTACCTTCACCTAATGTCTTCACTCAACCTCTGTTCTTCCTGAACCTCTGCTTCCATCGTAGCCCCGAAGTGCTCAGCAGCTCCCTCGTCCCACAGAGATGATGAAATCCAGACTAGACTGCCCACACACTCCCACTCCACTCCGAGCCTCAGCTCCCCAGTGCCTCACACGGAGTCCGGGCATGCCCATCTCCCTGCGTCCGCACCCCGCCAAGCAGCCATTTTGGTAAATGAGTAACTTCCTGTGCCCATCAAGCCCCACTGTCCCAGTCCCTTCTCCATTTCCTCTATCCTGCTGCCTCTTCTCTAGAAGACCTACAGCATGTACCTGGCTTTGGGGGTGTACTGGTCCTACTGGTTGTTGTACTTGTTGTACAGGTTGTTGCTGGCCAACCTCTCTGTCTTCATCTTTTCTCTCCCCAGGTTATCAACAACTGAGTTTACGGTGAGCCATAGGAAATTGCCCCTTTTTCCAGGTCAAAAATGGTTGAATATCGGCAGTTTCATATGATTCAACCTAAAAACTTTTCTCAAAGTTCTTAATACTGCGCTGTCTGTACATAGTGGGTGCCTAACAAATATTTGTTGGTTGATTAACAACAGAAAAAGAGAACCTATAAAATGAAATAACATCCTTCCCTCTGGTTAAATAAGAATTAAACAAGCCACTTTAAAACACTAGAAGGAAGCCTCGACATAATTAAACATTAGCTCTAAAGAGTACATTCTAAGACCCAGTGGTACTTTGATTTACTCTGAGTTTGCACATGCAAGCCTTAGAGGGAAGGCTCGCGTCTCTCAGGCTCTTGCATCTCTCTCTCTGTGTCTGAAAAAGGTCATATGGCATCTGAAATTGAGTCAGTGTCTCACTCGGTAGAGGTGTTGTTTCTTATCTGTCTAACCCACCATAGGATTTCTGGAAAACCCCTTAAGTTGGACACCAAATGTGCCCTGTGACCTATTGTGACTTTTTTTTAAAAATTGTGGTAAAATGCATGTAACAAAAATTACTCTCTTGGGGCACCTGGGTGGCTCAGTTGGTTAAGCGTCTGACCCTTGATTTGGGCTCAGGTTGTGATCTCATGGGTCATGAGATCGAGCCCCATGTTGGGCTCCGCACTCAGTGGAGATTCTCTTTCTCCTTCTCCCTCATCCTCGCCCCCCACTCTTGCTTGCACACACCCGCTGTCTCTCTCTCTAAAATAAATCTTTAAAAAAATTACTATCTTTGTCATTTTTATTTGTACAGTTAGTGGCATAGAGTACATTCACACTGTTGTGCAACCATCACCACGTCCATCTCCAGAACTCTTTCATCTTCTGAAACTGAAACTCTGTCCCCGTTGACAACTCCCCATTCCCTTTTCCCCCAGCCCATGGCAACCATCATTCTACCTTTGATTTTGATTAATCTGGGTATCTCATATAAGTAGAATCATACAGTATTTGTCTTTTTGCAGATGGCTTATTTCACTTAGCATAATGTCCTCAAGGTTTATTCATGTTGTAGCCTGTGTCAGAATTTCCTTCCTTTCTTAAGGCCAAACAATATTGCATTGTATGTATATGCTATATTTTATCCATTCATCCATCAGTGGACACTTCGGTTGCTTCCCTTCCTTTTGGTTATTTTGCATAATGCTTCTATGAACATGGGCGTACACATATCTCTTTGAGTCCCTGCTTTTAATTCTTTTGGACGCATACTCAGAAGTAGAGCTGCTGGATCATATGGTAACTCTATTTTCAGTTTTTAGGGAAATCACCATAATGTTTACCACAATGGCTGCACCACTTTAGATCCCCACCAACAGTGCACAAGACTTCCTATTTGTCCACATCCTTGCTAACAGTTGTTATTTTCTGGCTTTTCAGTGGTAGCCATACTAATGAGTATGATTACTGTGATGTTTTTGTAAAGATTAGAGGAAAATGTCACATCATTATAGCTCAGTTTCATGTTCATAACTACATGCATGAGCTTAAACTTGAGTGTCTGCATATCCTCAAACCCACACACCTCTTGGCATTAACAAGTACCTTCAACTTACATTATACTATCTTGAAAGGTTGATTTTTAGGTATCTTAATTCATAGGTGTAATGCAGAGAGTACAGCTTACCCTAATTTAGAAAAAAATGAAATCTAAAAGCAAGTGATCGTGAGACTGGAGATTAGCCTTAGAAGGAAATCGATTCTAGAAAATAATTACCACTTAACATCAGCCAAGTCAAGCAATAAAGAATGCAATGTTGTCCCAACACTCGCCACTCCCCTCTGCCTGTGACTTTAATGAATGAATTTAATTCCTTAGGATGGAAATAGGCTACCCAACCCACCTGGGATAGTTGGATCCACAAGAGCTCTGTCACTATACCACTTAGACACCCATCCTTTTTCATGTAGATATGTAGCTCTTGGTCCAACCAGTGTTTGCATGTGGGTCCCTGTGCTAGCTTCTTTGCATGCTGGTGCAGAGCTGATGGTGTGGGAAAGGGGACACCCAGAGGGAGGGACAGAGGGAGCAAAACCTGAGCAATGACAGAAGGAACAAGACTCTGTTGCTACTTGGAAGAAGGAATAGTGGATATAGTTGGCTTGTGGATTTGGTAATGAGATGGTGATGGGGTGGGTGCCTGTCGGATGGTTTCTGTCTCCCCATGAAGTATGAGGCTCTCAGTGGGAGATTTTTGTGTCCTCAAAAATGACTTTTGAATCTAGAGGTAAGATTATCCAAAAGGAAGTTACTTGAGTTTAAAAAAATAAAATAAAATACAGTTACCAAACCCTGGTTCTACCTTAAGTTTCTTGATTCAGTTTACAAATCTTACTTTCTTTACAAACGCAACATGAAGCGATCCTTTTTAATTAGTTTGATTAACGACTATTTTCATATTAACATGGAATTAAACTCCTTTAAGCATTTTATTTTTTTCTTTAAGCATTTTAAATTGCATTTATCTGTCTATTAATTCAATTTCCTGTCTTAAGTACTTCAGAGATCTAATTAACAAACAAACCTTTCCAAGCACTTAAGTAATCCTTGGAAATCTAATAAATTAAACTCACCAAATTCAGTGAGTCTTAAGCTCTCTTAAATGCTCCTTTGCTGTTTGTACATTTACTAAGAGTCCAACCTAAATTCGAGTCTAAATTCAGTTAGATGTTTTAAATTAACAGGCCAAATTTTCTTAAATTTTATAAATACATAAGCTACCAAATACACACAGATTTTCTTACCTCAAAAATGTTAATGCTATAGTTTCATCCCAGCAAACATATATATAATTTAGTCTTCTCCGAATTAAGAAACATTTATCTACAAAAACAATCATAGCTATCCCCAATGGTATTGGCAGAAATTTCCTAAGAGGTTTCTGGGTTTGCCTTCTCAGCTGCAGGGATTTTCTTTTTTTTTAAAGATTTTATTTATTTATTCATGAGAGACAGAGAGAGAGAGTCAGAGGGAGAAGCAGGCTTCCCCCCGAGCAGGGAGCCCGAGGCGGGGCTCCATCCCAGGACCCCGGGACCATGATCTGAGCTGAAGGCAGACGCTTAACCATCTGAGCCACCCAGGCGCCCCTGCAGGGATTTTTTTTATGATCAGAGAGGTCCCAGCCCAGACAGTGACAGGGTTCCGGCTGTGACCCCCCAGGGGAGGGGGGTGTGGGCCCTGCCTGTGGTTGTGTCATTCCCTTCCCGTAAGTGGTCCCCAGCCTAACCCACCGCTAACTGTTTCACTACTCAGGGAGGCCTGCAGGTGCTTCCATGCTATTAAATGCACCTAATCTCTGTAGTGAGAATCCCCATTCTACCAGGGGTTCGTGTCCCATCTGTCCTCCTCAAGTGCCACAACTCTTAAATAAACCTCTAGCCCTGGTTGAGTCTCTCATGGCCTTGTCTGGCTCTAGGATCACCCCAGTGATGGAGGCAAGGCCATAAGCTGATAGGGATGCCCGAGAAGACCGAGAGATGAGGGTTTGAGGAGAGAAGAAGTGCTGGGGAGTAGCTTTCGAAGAGCACAAGGGTTTTATTGGCCTTGTGGGCTTGGACCCCCACCAGAGGGTGAGCACAGGGGGCAGGCAGGTGCCACTCCTGAGCACCCACTCTGTCCACTCTTCTTCTCTATGTAATGAGAAGGGTTTTTATTTGTTCGGGGCTCACAGATGTTTTAGCACCTGTTTATTCCCGGTTTACATGCTGTTGTAAGAATGCAGTTGCACTCAGGTCACTTCTCAGGCATTGACTGGTGTTCACTCCATTCTAAAGAAAACCAAACGAAATTGCAGTGGGGGATTTATAGTGACTTGTGCGAGAGAGGCAGTGCAGAATTCCCATAAGCGGACCCATTCTCAAAGGAAAGGCATGGACCTAACTCCAAAGACTGGTGAATGAATGCCCATCTATCTGTTGTAAGCCACAATAATGTGTTCAAAGTGTATGTGTCAGTTTTTGGCCTTCCCAATTTTAACTGAATAGTTTTACTTTTTAAACACTTTCTTACTTAAATTACCACTTTCCTGACCAAATGACATTGGAAAAATACCCTCTCCTATAGCTATAAAGGTTATAAAGGTAAACCACGGGATCTAAACCGGATAAAGGGGAGAGTAAAGAGGAATTGAAGGAAGAGAGACCCCCAGGGATCCATGAACTCAGAGGTCTATGTGATATTGAAAGATTAAGTAACCGAATCGGAAGGATAATTGGTTGTGTGGGCTGCCAAATAGGACTTGTCAATCACAGTGAATGATCAAGAAGGAGAGGAGGGAAGAATCATCGAAGAGAAGAAAGTCAAAAAACTGGATTCATCTGGATGACCTCGGCCAATTCTTGATCTTAAAAAAATGTACTTCAAAGGTTTGCACTGACATGGATGGTTAAGCCCACTGCATTTACAAACAATGACAGTGAGGCTCAGAGAGATGTAGGAGGACCATGGGAAGAGTGTGTGATCAGCAGTGTCTGCAGCCATAGGCTTCTTCTAACAGATCTCTGGGGAGGGCCATCTTTCACATGGGGCATGCCATGGCAAGGGGCTCTTGATTTTTCGAAGACTTAGTCTTGCTGGCATCAGGAAAAAGCATGTGACAGCTCTGCCTGACAACTTCCGTGCTGGTGCCAGGTAGAACTTCCTTCTGTGAGCCTGTCTCGGGGTCCTCATGCACTTTCAAACGTCTCAGAGATGGTGGGATTCTGCTGGCCAACCAGCTAGGTTTCAGCACCAGCAGAATGGGGTCAAAGCCAAGGCCATGCTTCTGAGCCCAGACTGGGCTTCCTGCTCACTGCTGGTGGGAGTGAGGTGAAGGTGTCATCTTTCAGGTGGGAGATCAGAGGTATATTCCAAGGTTGGTAGAGAGGAAGGTGTGTGCTGCTTAAAAAACAAGAGACAGATAGGTGACCATTGGTGGGAAGAAGGAAACAGTAAACATCCCAATAGGTATTCTTGTCTTTCACAAACAAGCTGAATAGTATTATTTTCCATCCTTCAGTTTCGGACCATTGAAGGTACATGGACTTTCTCAGAAGCATCTTGAATGTTCTTGAACATTCTTGAATGTTATCTTGAATGTCCTTGTTCGTCCACTGAATGGGTGGCCAGGCATTTGGAGGTCAGTGTCCTCTACCTCCTCCGCAGGCCACTATGAGGCGTTTCCATGTTCTGAAAGTGGACCAGACCTTCTCATTCCCTCCCAGGTGAAAACCTCTCTCTCAGCAGTGGTGTCTGGGGAGGATTTGTCTCTTCGGGCAGCAAGGTCTCGGTGTTATTATCAATCAGTAACAACAGCAGGCCTTTGTGAGTGGTATCCCAGACTTCCTTGGGACCACAGAAACCACGGCCCCATCTGGTGTGGGGACAGCACACAGCAACAACCCTTAGCTGGCCTAGCACCGAGGCCAGGAAACTGAGAGCCGGTACATACAGACTGACCCACCAAAGGGCTCAATGTCCCTCTGGCAAGGTGGATCGTAGCCAGTGCTGCTCCCTGATTGCTGAGCCTCCGTTCCTGACCTTCAGAACCTAGGAGACTCTGGAATACATCTCCATCTCCCCCGTCTGCTCTTTGCTCACTTGCAACATGTCCTAATGGATCTCCTTGCCTCTTAGTATCAAGCCCCTACACTCTGCCTTGCATACAGTTGCTGCTTGTGGGAGATTGCATTTCTAAAAATAGCTAGTCCCACATGCTTTTCTGGAAGTTTGCCACTCAACCATTAAGAGATGGGGGCTAGGTCTCCTCCCCTTGAAACTGGGTGCCTTTCCTGCTGTCTCAACCAATAGAGTAAGCAGAAATGAGGCTACATGACTTCAGAGGCAAGGTCACAAAAGCCAGTTCAGCTTCCACCTGGCTCTTTGTCTTGAGATGCTCACCCTGGACACACGGCCACTGTGCCACAAGGGAGACAAGGCCCATGAAGAGGCCCTGACGGAAAGAAGCCAAGGTTCATGGCCTTCCTCACTGGCCAGACTCCCAGCCAATCAGCAGCACGGGCTGGCAGCTGTATAAGGAGATCTGTGATCTTGGATGCAGATCCCCTACCCTTAGTTGTGCCAACTTGTTGATCCCCATGTGGAATAGAGACAAGCCCTCTGTGATGAGCTCTGCTCAAACTGCAGCTCTGTGAGTCAAGTGAAAGATTGTTATTGTTCTAAGCCACTGTTTCAGGTGGTTTGTTTTGCAGCAATAGATAACCAGAGCACTGGGAACACACATTTCCCAGATTCTCATCCCTTCGTGCTCTGCTCCCTCTTCCTCAGCAGCCAGTCCTCCAGCCATACGTGCTATCTTCAGCCTGGGGCCTGCTGTGCTCTCTCATGCCTCCAAGCCTTTGTCTCTGCCCTTCCCTCTGCCCGGACCATTCATCTTCCTGTCCCCGGTTGCCACCCTCTCTTACTAAGGTGTCTCCCAAGACTCAGTTCAGAAACCACCCATTCCAGAGGCTTGTCCCCTCCTCAGTGTGGACTAGCTACAGCCCCCCACCCCCATGTGTGGTCTCACGTGGATCTGTGCTTATCTTCACGGTAGTACTTACCACGCTGTACTGTAATGGGTCCATTCTCGTTTTCTCCTGAGATGGGGAGCTTCCTGTATGAAGAATGTGTCCTATTTGTCTTCGTGACTCCAGAGATTAGCACAGTCTGCTAGAGACTGAACGTTCGCATCCCCCAAAGTCCATATGTTAAAATCTTAGCCCCCTGGGGTATGATATTAAAGGTGGAGCATTTGGAAGGTAGCGCCCTCAGAAATGGGATTAGCGCCCTTGTCAAGAGACTGCAGAGAGCTCCCCTGCTCTTCTACCATATGAGGACTCAATGAGAGAAGAGCCATCCATAAACTAGGACGAGAGCTCTCACCAGACACTGAATCTGTTGGCACCTACATCGTGGGACTTCCCAGCCTCCATAACTGTGAGAAAAAAATCTTTGTGGTTTATAAGCCACCCAATCTATGGTATTTTGTTTTTTTTTTTTTAGGTTTTTTTTTTTTATTTGAAAGAGATCAAGAGAGCACACGAGCAGGAGGAGGGGCAGAGGGAGAAGGAGAAGCAGGCTTCCCCCTGAGCAGGGAGCCCAGTGCAGGGCTTGATCCCAGGACCCTGGGATCTTGACCTGAGCCTATGGCAGACGCTTAACCCACTGAGCCACCCAGGCGCCCCACAATCTATGGTATTTTGTAATAGCAGCCTGAACAGACTAAGACAGTGTCTGTCATAAACTATATGCTCAATAAATATTTCATGAAGTACTAATTCCAGATGCGCAGACTGATGGCAAAGAGCTGAGAGAGGATATGCTATTTTCTTTTTTTTTATTTTTTATTTTTATTTTTAATTTTTTGTTATGTTAATCACCATATATTACATCATTAGTTTTTGATGCAGTGTTCCATGATTCATTGTTTGTTCATAACACCCAGTGCTCCATGCAGAATGTGCCCTCTTTAATACCCATCACCAGGCTAACCCTTCCCCCCACCCTCCTCCCCTCTGGAACGCTCAGTTTGTTTTTCAGAGTCCATCGTCTCTCATGGTTCATCTCCCCCTCTGACTTACTCCCCTTCATTCTTCCTCTCCTGTTATCTTCTTCTTTTTCTTTTTTCTTAAAATATGTTGCGTTATTTGTTTCAGAAGTACAGATCTGTGATTCAACAGTCTTGCACAATTCACAGCGCTCACCGTAGCACATACCCTCCCCAATGTCTATCACCCAGCCACCCCATCCCTCCCACCCCCAACCACTCCAGTAACACTCAGTTTGTTTCCTGAGATTAAGAATTCCTCATATCAGTGAGGTCATATGATACATGTCTTTCTCTGATTGACTTATTTCACTAAGCATAACACCCTCCAGTTCCACCCACATCATTGCAAATGGCAAGATCTCATTCCCTTTGATGGCTGCATAATATTCCATTGTGTATATATACCACTTCTTCTTTATCCATTCATCTGTCGATGGACATCTTGGCTCTTTCCACAGTTTGGCTATTGTGGACATTGCTACTATAAACATTGGAATGCACGTACCCCTTCGGGTCCCTACATTTGTATCTTTGTGGTAAATACCCAGTAGTGCAATTGCTGGATCGAATGGTAGCTCTAATTTCAACTGTTTGAGGAACCTCCATACTGTTTTCCAGAGTGGTTGCACCAGCTTGCATTCCCACCAACAGTGTAGGAGGGTTCCCCTTTCTCCACATCCCCGCCAACATCTGTCGTTCCCTGACTTGTTAATTTTAGCCATTCTGACGGGTGTGAGGTGGTATCTCATGGAGGTTTTGATTTGGATTTCCCTGATGCCGAGCGATGTTGAGCACTTTTTCATGTGTCTGTTGGCCATTTGGATGTCTTCTTTGGAAAAATGTCTGTTCAAGTCTTCTGCCCATTTCTTGATTGGATTATTTGTTCTTTCGGTGTTGAGTTTGATAAGTTCTTTATAGATTTTGGATACTAGCCCTTTATCTGATATGTCATTTGCAAATATTTTCTCCCATTCTGTCAGTTGTCTTTTGGTTTTGTGGACTGTTTCTTTTGCTGTGCAAAAGCTTTTTATCTTGATGAAATCCCAATAGTTCATTTTTGTCCTGGCTTCCCGTGCCTTTGGCGATGTTTCTAGGAAGAAGTTGCTGCGGCTGAGGTCGAAGAGGTTCCTACCTGTGTTCTCCTTTAGGATTTTGATGGACTCCTGTCTCACGTTTAGGTCTTTCAACCATTTGGAGTCTATTTTTGTGTGTGGTGTAAGGAAATGGTCCAGTTTCATTCTTCTGCATGTGGATGTCCAATTTTCCCAACACCATTTGTTGAAGAGACTGTCTTTTTGCCATTGGACATTCTTTCCTGCTTTGTCAAAGATGAGTTGACCATAGAGTTGAGGGTCCATTTCTGGGCTCTCAATTCTGTTCCATTGATCTATGTGTCTGTTTTTGTGCCAGTACCATACTGTCTTGATGATGACAGCTTTGAATAGAGCTGGAAGTCTGGAATTGTGATGCCGCCAGCTTTGCTTTTCTTTTTCAAAATTCCTCTGGCTATTCGGGGTCTCTTCTGGTTCCATACAAATTTTAGGATGATTTGTTCCATTTCTTTGAAAAAAGTGGATGGTATTTTGATGGGGATTGCATTGAATGTGTAGATTGCTCTAGGTAGCATTGACATCTTCACAATGTTGGTTCTCCCAATCCATGAGCATGGAACGTTTTTCCATTTCTTTGTGTCTTCTTCAATTTCTTTCATGAGTATTTTATAGTTTTCTGAGTACAGATCCTTTGCCTCTTTGGTTAAACTTATTCCTAGGTATCTAATGGTTTTGGGTGCAATTGTAAATGGGATCAACTCCTTGATTTGTCTCTCTTCTGTCTTGTTGGTATATAGGAATGCCACTGATTTCTGTGCATTGATTTTATATCCTGCAACTTTACTGAATTCCTGTATGAGTTCTAGCAGTTTTGGGTGGAGTCTTTTGGGTTTTCCACATACAGTATCATATCATCTGCAAAGAGTGAGAGTTTGACTTCCTCTTTGCCGATTTGGATGCCTTTGATTTCTTTTTGTTGTCTGATTGCTGTGGCTAGGACTTCTAATACTATGTTGAATAGCAGTGGTGAGAGTGGACATCCCTGCCGCGTTCCTGACCTTAGGGGAAAAGCTCTCAGCCTTTCCCCATTGAGAATGATATTTGGTGTAGGTTTTTCATAGATGGCTTTTATGATATTGAGGTAGGTACCCTCCATCCCTATACTCTGAAGAGTTTTGATCAAGAGAGGATGCTGTACTTTGTCAAATGCTTTTTCTGCATCTATTGAGAGGATCATATGATTCTTGTTTTGCGGATGTTGAACCAGGCTTGCAGCCCAGGGATAAATCCCAGTTGGTCGTGGTGAATAATCCTTTTAATGTACTGTTGGATCCTATTGGCTAGTATTTTGATGAGAATTTTTTTATCCATGTTCATCAAGGATATTAGTCTGTAATTTTCCTTTTTGATGGGGTCTTTGTCTGGTTTTGGGATCAAGGTAATGGTGGCCTCATAAAATGAGTTTGGAAGTTTTCCTTCCATTTCTATTTTTTGGAACAGTTTCAGGAGAATAGGTATTAATTCTTCTTTAAATGTCTGATAGAATTCCCCTGGGAAGCCATCTGGCCCTGGGCTTTTGTTTGTTGGGAGATTTTTGATGACTGCTTCAATTTCCTTAGTGGTTATAGGTCTGTTCAGGTTTTCTATTTCTTCCTGGTTCAATTTTGGTAGTCAATACATCTCTAGGAATGCACCCATTTCTTCCAAGTTATCTAATTTGCTGGCATAGAATTGCTCATAATATGTTCTTATAATTGTTTGTATTTCTTTGGTGTTGGTTGTGATCTCTCCTCTTTCATTCATGATTTTGTTGACTTGGGTTATTTCTCTTTTCTTTTTGATCAGTCTGGCCAGGGGTTTATCAATCTTGTTAATTCTTTCAAAGAACCAGCTCCTAGTTTCGTTGATCTGTTCTACTGTTCTTTTGGTTTCTATTTCATTGATTTCTGCTCTGATCTTTATTATTTCTCTTCTCCTGCTGAGTTTAGGCTTTATTTGCTGTTCTTTCTCCAGCTCCTTTAGGTGTAGGGTTAGGTTGTGTATTTGAGACCTTTCTTGTTTCTTGAGAAAGGCTTGTACTGCTATATACTTTCCTCTCAGGACTGCCTTTGCTGCATCCCAAAGATTTTGAACAGTTGTGTTTTCATTTTCATTGGTTTCCATGAATTTTTTTAATTCTTCTTTAATTTCCTGGTTGACCCATTCATTCTTTAGTAGGATGCTCTTTAGCCTCCATGTATTTGAGTTGTTTCCGACTTTCTTCTTGTGATTGAGTTCTAGTTTCAAAGCACTGTGGTCTGAAAATATGCAAGGAATGATCCCAATCTTTTGGTACCGGTTGAGACCTGATTTGTGACCTAGGATGTGATCAATTCTGGAGAATGTTCCATGGGCACTAGAGAAGAATGTGTATTCCGTTGCTTTGGGATGGAATGTTCTGAATATGTCTGTGAAGTCCATTTGGTCCAGTGTGTCATTGAAAGTCTTTATTTCCTTGTTGATCTTTTGCTTAGATGATCTGTCCATTTCAGTCAGGGGGGTGTTAAAGTCCCCCACTATTATTGTATTGTTGTCAATGTGTTTCTTCGCTTTAGTTATTAATTTCCTTATATAATTGGCTGCTCCCATGTTCGGGGCATAGATATTTACAATTGTTAGATCTTCTTGTTGGATAGATCCTTTAAGTAGGATATAGTGTCCTTCCTCATCTCTTATTACGGTCTTTGTTTTAAAATCTAATTTGTCTGATAGAAGGATTGCCACCCGAGCTTTCTTTTGGTGTCCATTAGCATGGTAAATGGTTTTCCACCCCCTCACTTTCAATCTGGGGCTGTCTTTGGGTCTAAAATGAGTCTCTTGCAGACAGCATATTGATGGGTCTTGTTTTTTAATCCAATCTGATAGCCTGTGTCTTTTGATTGGGGCATTGAGCCCATTTACATTCAGGGTAACTATTGAAAGGTATGAATTTAGTGCCATTGTATTGCCTGTAAGGTGACTGTTAACTGTATGTTGTCTGTGTTCCTTTCTGATCTTTGCTGCTTTTAGGCTCTCTCTTTGCTTAGAGGACTCCTTTCAATATTTCTTGGAGGGCTGGTTTCGTGTTTTCAAATTCCTTTAGTTTTTGTTTGTTCTGGAAGCTTTTTATCTCTCCTTCTATTTTCAATGTCAGCCTTGCTGGATATAGTATTCTTGGCTGCATATTTTTCTCGTTTAGTGCTCTGAAGATATCTTGCCAGTCCTTTCTGGCCTGCCAGGTCTCTGTGGATAGGTCTGTTGCCAATCTAATGTTTCTACCATTGTAGGTTACATATCTCTTCTCCCGAGCTGCTTTCAGGATTTTCTCTTTGTCTCTGAGACTCGTAAGTTTTACTATTAGATGTCGGGGTGTTGACCTATTATTATTGATTTTGAGAGGGGTTCTCTGTGCCTCCTGGATTTTGATGCCTGTTTCCTTCCTCACATTAGGGAAGTTCTCTGCTATTATTTGCTCCAATATACCTTCTGCCCCTCTCTCTCTCTCCTTCTTCTGGGATCCCAATTATTCTAATGTTGTTTCGTCTTATCGTATCACTTATCTCTCGAATTCTGCCCTCGTGATTCTGTAGTTGTTTCTCTCTTTTTCTCAGCCTCTTTATTTTCCATCATTTGGTCTTCTATATCACTGATTCTCTCTTCTGCCTCATTTATCCTAGCAGTTAGTGCCCCCATTTTTGATTGCACCTCATCAATAGCCTTTTTGATTTCGACTTGGTTAGATTTTAGTTCTTTTATTTCTCCAGAAAGCGTTTCTCTAATAACTTCCATGCTTTTTTCAAGCCCAGCTGGTATCTTTAAAGTCATGGTTCTGAACTCTAGGTCCAACATCGTATTAATGTCCGTATTGAGTAGGTCCCTGGCTGACGGTACTACCTCTTGTTCTTTTTGCTGAGGTGATTTTTTTCGTCTTGTCATTTTGTCCAGAGGAGAATAGATGAATGAGAGAACAAAATGCTAACAGGTTTACAACGTCCCCAGCAAATATACTATATACAAATCAGAAAAGACCTGAAAGCAGGGGAAAAGACAGGGAAAGAAAGAAAAAAGAAAGAGAAAAAAAAAGAAAAAAAAGATAAAAACAAAAACAGAACAATACAAAAAAAGCAGAATATGATCAAATATGATCAGGCTAGTGCATAGATCAGTGCCACACACTAGATTTTGGGCATATTTTGGTCTGTTAGAAAAAAGTGCCTCCTAAAATTTTAAAGGAAGAAAGACATATATGTACAAAATAAGGGTTGATACAAATGAAGGGATGGAAGATGACTGTAAAGATGAAATTATAAAAGATTTTATAAAAGGACTTGATAAGATAAGAAGTTGTTTGAAAAAAGAAAGTAGATTTAAGAAAAAAAAAAGGAAAAAGGGAGAGAATGTGATCAGGCAGGAGACTAGAACAAAGCCATACACTAGTGATTTAGGGTATATTTTGATCTGTTAGAAGAGACTGTATCTCAAAATTTTAAAGAGAGAACAACCTATATATATATGCCAAAAATAAGGGTAACTACTATGAAGGTATAAAATATGACTCTAAAAATGAAAAATAAAAAATGTTTTTTTTTTTTTTTAAAAAGGGATTGATAAGATCTTGGTTGAAAAAGGGAAAAAGAAAAAAAAAACAGTTAACAAAAATTAACTTTGATGAACTAATGAATCATGGTAAAAAAAAGCCATGAATTCTATGTGCAGTATTTCCCTAGCGCTGGAGTTCTCCCGTTCTCCTTGGTTGGTAAACTTGGTCTTGGCTTGCTGGCTGTTCGTGCTGATCTTCTGGGGGAGGGGCCTGTTGCTGTGGTTTCCAAATGTCTTTGCCGGAGGCGGAATTGCCCCGCCCTTGTCGGTCCGGGCTAAGGAAGCTGCTCCGGTTTGCTCTCAGGAGCTTTTGTTCCCTGCAAGCTCTCGGTACAGCTTTGGAGGACCAGGGCAAAAATGGTGGCCTCCCAATCTCCGCCCGGAGGAGCTGAGAACTCGGGGCCCCGCTCCTCAGTGCACCCCCAGAGAAAAGCAGTCACTCCCGTCTCCCTGGTCTCCGGCCGCACTCCGTGCTTACCCGGCCTGTGACCGAGCGTTGCTATCTCTGGCACCCGACCCCGTGTGGAGTCTCCAAACCCAGCAGATCCCTGCAGTGCGCTCCCGCGCCGCTCCTCCCCGGGGGAGGAAGGGGAGTCTCCCCGGCTCTGCCACTTGTTGGGTCCCTGCTGGAGGAGCAGTGGCCCGACTGGGCCGCGGATCACAGTTTATGGCAACCCCAAGCTGAGAGCCCACGCCTCGGCTCCGTCTCTGCAGCCGGCTTCCCTGCTCGATACCTGGGAGCTCTGCTGCACTCAGGCACCCCCGGTCTTTCTGTGACCCCGAGGGTCCTGAGACCACACTGTCCCGGGAGGATTCCACCCCCCGCTTAGCCACTGGAGCGACGTCCCTCCACGGAGCCGACTTCTAAATGTTCCGATTTTGTGCTCCGTGGCTCTAGCACTTGCCAGAAGCGGCCGGCGGAGGCCCCTCCCCCGCCATCTATCCTCCCCAATATCACCTCGGATTCACTTCTCCGCACGTCCTACCTTCCAGTAAGTGGTCGCTTCTCTGTTCAGAGAGTTGTTGCTACTCTCCTCTTCGATCTCCTGTTGAGTTCGTAGGTGTTCAGAATGGTTTGATCCCTATTCAGCTGAATTCCTGAGACCAGACGAAATCTAGGTCTCCTACTCCTCCGCCATCTTGCTCCGCCCCCCAGTATATGCTATTTTCTGAGATAAATCCTGATGAGACTTCCAGGTCCCATCTTCTCTAGTGATTTGTGCCTACTTTTGTGCAGTCAAGTTCTTTCCTGGATGTTTCCAAGTGCCTTTCTTGGTTGCACTCAAAATTAGCCCCAGCCAGACCATATTCTCAGCATTTTCCTGATTCTAGAGGACCCACCCCAGAGGTTTCCACTACTGTGAAGATTATCTGTTGGTACCCAAAGTGCAGTTGCAGAATCGAAGTGGTATAGAATTATGTATGAGTGTATGTGGGGATACCGGATGGATGCGTCCCAACTCTGGAATGGTAGGTTACATGGCAATGACTAACATTATCTGTGATAACTAATGTTAACTAACAATATCCGTAAGTATCTGCCTATTACCTGAGGCAGGCTCTCGTAAACAAAACTGGCATTCGAGAAGCAGGTGACCAAAACCCACTGATTATCAATACTAAAGGAAATATGAGGAGAAGCACCAAAGTCCAAAAATAGAACAAACAACTGAAGAAACAGAGATAATTCAATAAGTACTTTAAAGGCAGCAAAATTCATCTTCTCAGATTTGAGAGAACGTCACAGTCGTTAATTGGAAAAAGCGTGGAAATGATATGGCTATTGACATCATAGGAATGTTGTCCACCTTGACAATGTACAAATAAAATTCCAGATAGCAAAGTTGATAGGGGAAGAGGGAAAGAGAGCATAAAGGAAAGCACAGGAGAGCCCGTCAGTAGTGGATAGACAGTAGCTGGAACTGTAAGTTGCTTAAAGTCACGAAGTTAACCTACAGAGAAACAAAAAGAAGGACAGCCTTTGGGACACCTGCCAAAACTGAGTCTAAGTTTGGCATCTTATCACACCTCACAGAGTTTCCCCCAGGATTTAAGTTCTCATTAATAGTGGGGGTCCCATAGTTAAGTTGCCGTTTAGATTCAGACTTCTCTGTGAATGTATGACCGGAGGTGAGGTAGAAGTGAATTTGCATGAGGGTTCCTGACAGAATGATGGCCACGGAATGCAGCCGTGTGGGCGGGGGAAGGGGAAGACAAGGAAAAGGAAAGCATCCGGTCTCTCTGAGAATGGTCCCCACTCTCACACTGCGTTTCCGTCTGAGCCCATTGGAGGTCACACAAGCTGAGGAAAAGGTGTCCCTATAGACGTGGTGAGGCCAACGCAGTGGACTCCAACAAGAAAGGCCAGAATGGAAGAATGTGAAGGGTCCATCCAGGAGCAAAGAAGGCTCTCACGGTCCAGGTGAGATTCATCCTTTGTTTTCATAAAGAATCGGGTGGGAGGGCGCCTGGGTGGCTCAGTTGGTTAAGCGACTGCCTTCGGCTCAGGTCATGAGCCTGGAGTCCCGGGATCGAGTCCTACATCGGGTTCCCTGCTTGGCAGGGAGTCTGCTTCTCCCTCTGACCCTCCCCTCTCTCATGTGCTCTCTCTCTCTCAAATAAATAAATAAAATCTTTAAAAAAAAAAAGAATCGGGTGGGAATCCAAGCGGGGCTGCAGACCCAGCATTAATGAATCAGCTGGAACTAGAGAGAAACCAGTGATATTACAACCTCAAGCCCGTAGGCTGGTGAAAGTGGGACAACAGAGGTAAACTAAAAGTTTACTTTTAGTATTTGAACATAGTGTTGAGCTTAAAAATTTTCCCGCACCTATTTCTTCTAGGAGACAAGAGGCTAACACCTAGCAAGCCCTCCTTGCAAGCTGGTACCCAGGAAAACACACCACTCTTGGGTGCCTTGGACAAAGGACTTGGCTCCATTGGTCTTAGACCCACACCTGTGTCTGAACATTTTAACTTCCCATTTCACAGAAATAAGCTGTGAAATACCTCTGTATTTCTCATGTCTAAACATGGTCTAGAATAACCGTTCAGAAATTTCACCTTCTGCAAAAATGGGTTAAACTTTTTTCCAGGGGAGACTGAGCTGTCAGCCCCAAGACAGCCAAGCTGCCCTTCATTTTTGTTTACAAACAGTCTCAAATAGGTCCTTGCATGTGATGACAATAGAACAATAAAAAGGCAAATGCATTCTAATTATTCACTTGGTTAGAAATCATTGCCGTATCTTGAGACCTCACTAACCTCTCTTAGACTTCAGACTTACAGTCTTTTGTCTGAAAACCTACTTAAAATGCACAGCAATTCCACACTGATTGGATAAGCTTTCCTCTCGCCACTTTCTGACACCCACAGGCCATGAGTCCAAACGAATTGCTGAGACCATCTCCTCTTGTCCAGCATTGTCCTTCCTCAGCCACAGCCGTGCTCTCTGTGACCCCTGGGCTCCTTCCTGCAGGACAGATTTGCACAAAGACCTCTCTCATAGCTGTTTCTCTCTGTCCCTAGAGGTCCCTGAGCTGAGTCCCTGGGTTGCAACCCAAGCCATAGCTATATGCAGTGACACAATTGGGCTATTGTATGAGCTGTAAGTCATCAGCAGGGCAGCAGGGGCCCAGGGCTGACTCACCAGGCACACCTGCCCATTCCATTCCTCAGGGGTCTGGGGCATTCAGAGCGTCCTGTGTACCCTGGGTCTCATTCCACGCCTCTGCCCCCTGAGCCCTGGGGGCATCTCTTCTGCCTCCTGCTGGCCCCTACTGCATTTTTCCTGGCCTTGCCTTCTCTCTACCAGGGCAAAGGCCAGAGCCCAGCCCCTAGACACTGTAGCCCCAAGCCTACTCCAGTTCTTGAGCCTGTCATGACCAGAGCTGGCCACCCATCTGGGAGTTCACACCCCACCCAGAGCTAGCTGCAGGTTGGATCTAGTACTCACCATATCAGCGATGAGCTCCTTCCAGCCTGCCATGACACCTTTAAGCTGCAGCTTTTCTAACCAGATTAAGAGGCCAGTCAGCTGGGCCACTGCCCTGGGAATCAAGGCTGCTATGGCAAAGCGGGAGGTCTTAAGTGGAGCCCAAGGATGACAGGCCCTGGTAGAGGGAGAGGACAGGGAGTGAGCCCTGGGTGTACCAGCACTTTCTAAAGGGTTGAAACTGGGAGCAAATGAAGTAACACAAATGATGTCCAAGCGAGGTGACGATGCAGAGGTGGGCAGGGGCCAGTGAGGCATGGCTGAGGCAGGGATCTGGGATGGAGCAGTTCTCTAGGGCCCACCACCGGGGGGGTGGGGGGTGGGGCAGAGTGCTGGGGGCAAGTTCCAGAAAGACAGGAGGTGGGCTGGAGAGGAAGCTCTTGAAGGAGTCAAGGCAGCTTTGAAATGAGCCTACTGGCTTGGTCGAGCTCCCTGTAGACCTGACCTACCTAACACCATTGCCTCCAGCCACAGGCAGCCGAGAACTTAAAATGTGGCAAGTCCGAATGATGATATGCTTAAGTGTGAGATACATGCCAAATTGTGAAGACATACCAAAAAATAATATGAAATATCTCATTAATAATTTTTTAAATCTATAACATGTCAAAATGATAATATATTGGTTTAATAAAATACCTTATCAAAATGAATTCCAACCTCCTTTGCACTTTCAAAAATATGTCTATTAGAACATTTAAAATGGGGGCGCCTGGGTGGCTCAGTCATTGAGCGTCTGCCTTCAGCTCGGGTCATGATCCCAGGGTCCTGGGATTGAGCCCCGCATCGGGCTCCCTGCTCGGCGGGAAGCCTGCTTCTCCCTCTCCCGCTCCCCCTGCTTGTGTTCCCTCTCTCGCTGTGTCTCTCTCTGTCAAATAAATAAAATCTTTAAGAAAAAGAACATTTAAAATGACATAATTGGGTGGCAGTCTGTCTCTATGGGAACCTGAATTCCCAGGCTCCCCCAGCCCAGTCCCCTTACAGCTTTCCCTCCTGCACCTCCGACTGTTACACGATCCTGCTCTCAGGCAGGACACCATGCGTCCCTGGCAAGAACAGGATGCTATGAAACATGAACAGTGACAGAATAGAACAAGCTCTTGGAAATGACAAATAAGATGGCCTTAGTAATAGGTTTATTAGAAGGGCTGTGTAATAATGTTGAGAAAATCTTCTAGAAATGGAGAGAAGAGATAAGAAAATTATAAGATACGCAAGAGCTAACAACCGTTAGGAATTCTCACCCCAAGGAGAGGGGAGAAAGTGTTGGGGAGAACAGTATGGACAGTTCTGGGATATGGAGGAGAGGAGATTCAAGTTCATGTCAAAAAGCGACATTTCATCCCTCTTACTAGGAAGTTGGTAGAAAATGTCTACAACTGGAAAACTGAGAAAGAGCAGCATAACTGCATTATATTTAGCTGTTTGGTCCAGAAGTAAATACTAAGTGATGGTCTGTAGAGAAAGGGACCGTTGGTGGCATAGTAAGCCAGCCCACGGCTGTGGACTCAGCCCCATTTCACATGACAGGACAAACATCAATGTGAGAAGCAAAGCTTTTAGAGGATGCTGTACACCATATTTTTATGAATTTGACATGGAAAAAATTACAAATAAGACACAAAAAGCATAAATCTTGAAGGAAATAATACACAAGTACAACTACATTAAAAACCAACATTTCCATTTCTCAGAAGACACAATCCAGAGAGATAAAGTCAAGTCATGAATTGGGAGAAAATATGCTCAACACATTCTTGACAACAAGAACTTAAAAAAGGGAAAGAGGAACAATATAAAAAAGGGTGCACATATACACAGGCCACATACAGAAGAGGAAACATAAATGGCCATATAAAAGGATGGTCATCCAGGCCGGGAACAGGGAAATGCAGATTAGAACCAAATTTTGATTCTGTTTCAGACCCGTAACATGGTCCCAGTATGCCAGTGCTATGAGTCACAGTGTCCTGCTGGGAGGAATGTCGACTGGTACAACCTCCTTGGGGAACCAGTCAGCAATTTCTAATCAAGTTCATTGTAACCATACTGTATGGCTGAGAAATCCACCATTAGACACACACCAGGAAATTCCATATATATATATATTCTACATATATGTCTCTATATGCTTATTTATATATACATATTTCTGTAATTTATATAAATCTAAAACAATATCATCTTCTATACATATAGATGCAATTTTATGGCATATGCACAAGAAGATTTCATAACAACGCAATTTATAATAAATAACAAAATCTATAAACAACCAAATACCCACAGAAAATGCGCTTAGCTAAACAAAGAATAATGAACGACCATAGACATATGAATCCACATGAATTTGCAATTTGAGTGAAACAGTTGCAGTAGAATATATTCAGTGTGAGATTATTTATATAAAGTTTAAAAACAGGCAACACAGTGACATACATTAGTTAAGGCCACATACATACATATACACATACATAACAGAAATAGATAAAATGAGTCACAAAGATTAATAACGAATTCAGAACAATTCCCCTGGGTGAAGGGGAGAAGACAGGACTGAATCAGGGAGAAACCCACAGGCCCTCCACCTGTATTGGTAACATTAATTCCTGAAGCCGAAGGGGGCACAACAGTATCAACTCTTTTACTTTTCTTTCTTTTTAAGACAGTTCTGAATTGTGAACTATAATAAAATGCATAAAAACTTCCATGTACAGTTTAATCTATTTATAAGGCAGACACCTACAAAACTGCCACCCAGGTCATCAAACAGAACATTGCTTTTACCCCAGAAGCCCTGCCCATAACTCTCTTCCCCATCAAAACACCCTCCTTCCCTCCAGAGGCAACCACTGTCCTGACTTTAATACCATTCTCGACTCTGTAGTTTTTACCACCTGAGTATGCTTCCTTGAACAGTACAGTTTGGTTTAACCCGTTTTTCAACATTACATAAATGAAATTATACTGTATTATTTTGCATCTGACTTCTTTTCCTCCACATATCAATAAAAACACTGTGTGTGTGTGTGTGTGTACTTCATTTTTAACACTGGATAGTAAATCTATTGTATTAACATATTAAAAATGCATTTATTTCCTCTGTTCTTGATGAGGCTTTGCTGAATCCTGGAAGTGAATAGTGTTTTTTATTAACTAAATTTTAATGTGCCTCCTGAAAAAGTTGTCTCGTTTAAAAAATAAAGAAAACAGAAGAAAGAACAAAACTGTTAAAATAAGGAATATTTTGCTGATTTATTCAGGGCACTAATTTCAGCTCAGTCAGTAGAAGTGACACCAGAGTGAATTTGTTTCCAAACCTCACTACTGTGTAGACCCAGGGGTCCCGGTTCTGCTTTGGCAGCCATCAGAATCCCCTAGAAGGCTTGCAGAAGTCTGCATCCCACCCCCAGGGTGTCTGATCTGTCGATGTGGTTGGGGTCTGGAAAACTGCATTTCTAATAGCGATCCAACTTTGAGAACTACTGCTGTAGACAGTTCTTGTGCAGAAACTGGTAGGCAATCTGAACTTGAAACATCAAATCAGAAAGAACAACAGGCACATTTTTGTGTCACGAAATTACTTTAAAGACTTTTTACCTACAAGCTTGCTGGCGTCTGAACCATGGTAGCCTTGTCTGTGTGAAGATGAAATTTCAGTAGAGCTAAACCAGATTTGACTGCAGCAACTCGGTGGCCTATTGCACTCAATTTCTCAAGCTGATTCTTCTGTCTCAAAGGGTAACACATGTAAAAAATGAGTTATTCGTTCTCGGGATATCCGTAATTGCTGTTTTTCTAACTCAGCGTGTTATGGGAAAAGCCACTCAGGGGCGGTTGTTATTTATAGATTTGACGTAGGAGATGTTAGCAAAAGCTGTATTTGCAATCATCCACATTCAGTGAGCATTTTGGGGGGGGCATCATTACTGATTGAAAATACTACTGCTCAAAACACAATCATGTAAAATTATGAAGCACTTTCTGGACATGAAAGTCAAAACTTTGTCAATATATTCTGAGCTCAATTTTATAACTCTATTTATGTAGGTTACCTCTGTCCTTAGCAAGTGTTATCCATGTATTACTCATTCACTCATTCACTGGACAAATCTTTATGAGAATCCACTATGTGCCAGACCCTGTTTTAGGTCTTGGGATACATCAGTGTGGGGTGGACACAGCAGAAATCATCTGCATTCATGGAGCTTATATTCTAGCGGGGGGTGGAGACAAACTAAGTCATAAATATAATATATGAGTAAAATACCTATTTTATTAAAATGTGGTCAGTGCTAGGAAAAAAAACAGAGCAGGGAAAGAGGACTCAGGATTGTGGGGGAGTTAAATAATGTGGTCAGGGTGGGTCTCATTGAGAAGGTGACACATTAGCAAAGGCTTAAAAGAAGGACCTAGCCACATGGAAATTTGGGTAACAAATTTGGGTTGCATATGAACAGCGAACAAAAAGGTCCCTAATGTGGAAGCTTGCCTGCTGTCTTGGAACAGTTGTGGGAAGAATAGGCAGGTGCTCAGGGTGCTTGGAGCAGAGACCAGGATGGGGAAAGCCAGAATGTGTGAGGCCGGGGTAAGGATCTTGGCTTTCAGGGCATGTGAAATGCAGGGCTTAGAGGAGAGGACAAATACGGTCTGACTTAGTTGTTTTTACAACACTTTTATTGAGGTATCAGTGATATGCCATAAACTGCAAATATTTGTAAGTGTACAATTTAATACGTAGACATGTGAACCCACCCGTGAAAACATCACCAAATCAAGATCATGGGTAGATCACCACGCCCCTTTGTATTTTCCCCTCCCACCGCTCCTCCAAGTAAACACTCACCTCCTTTCTGTCCCTAAGGATGAATTTGCATTTTGTAGAATCACACCACGTGTGCTCTCTTCTCTGGCTTATTTCAGTGGATATTTATTTAGTGATTCATCCATCTTGCTGCATGTATTCACAGTTCATTCCCTTTTAGAGCAGAGTAGCATTCCATCATGTGGATGTACCAAAATGTATCCTTTTGTCTGTTGGTGGACATTGGAATTGCTTTTAGTCTTTGACATTTCAAGTAAAGCTGCTGTCCATGTTTTTATATGAGCCTTTGTATGGATACATGCCTAGACTGGCAAGCCTGGATCGTATGGTAAGTGGAGGTTCTCCTTTTCAAGAATCAACCAAACTGTTTTCCAAAGTAGTTGTACCATTCTGCAATCCCACCACCAGGGTAGAGAGTTCGTCGCTCCACACCCTCACAGCTGGTAAGGCCGGTCTCTTATATTTTAGACATTCTGATAGGTGTGTAGTGTTAGCCCACGGTGGTTTTAATATGCATTTCTCTGACGATTAATGATGTTGAACATGTTTTCATATGCTTAATTGCCATCCAAATATCTTCTTTGGTAAAGTATCTGTTCAAACCTTTCGCCCCAAAACCAGGCTGTTTGTTTTCTTATTATTGAGCTATTTATTTATTTATTTATAATTTATTCTAACAGTCTTTTTCTGCTTTGATTGGCAATTATCTTCTCCCAGCCTGTGGCCTATCTTCTAATTCTATCAACAGTGTCATTCAAAGAGCAAAGATTAACTTTTTTTTTTTTTAATGGATCATTATTTTTGGTGTTGTAACTAAGAAATCTTGGCCTAACCCAAAGTCACAAAGATTTTCTTCTGTGCTTTCTTCCAGAAGTTTTATAGTCGTACATTTAAGACTATGATCCATTTTGGATTGACTTTTATATATGGTACAAGTTATGAATCAAAATTTATTTTTTTTTGTATATGATTATCTAATAGCTCTAGTACCATTGGTTTAAATGACTACCCTTTCTTCACTGAATTCTCTTTGCACCTTTGTTAAAACTCAGTTTTGTATATGTGGGTATATTTCTAGACTCTGTTCTATTTGTCAGTGTTTATGCCGGTGACATACTGTCTTGATTACTTTGGCTTTATGATAATTATAGAAACTGAGTAACATTAATCCTCCAACTTTGTTCAAAGTTATCTTAGCTATTTTAGGTCCTTTGCGTTTTCCATATAGATTTTAGAATCAGCTTGTTAATTTCTACAAAAAAATGGTCTGCTTGATTTTGATTGGCACTGTTCCTTTTTTTTTAATTGAAGTATAGTTGACATACTATGTTATATGAGTTTCAGGTGCACAACCTAGTGAATCAACAATTCTACACATTATGTGATGCTCACCACCATAAACATGGTTACCATCTGTCACCATGCAATGTTATTACAATAGTATTGACTCTATTCCTTATGTGTTTTAGAATTTTATTTATTATTTAAAGTTTTGTTTTTTTGTTTTTTTTTTAGTAATCTCTACACCCAACATGGGGCTCAAATGCACTACCCCAAGATCAAGAGTCTCATGCTCCTCCAACTAAGCCAGCCAGGCACCTCTGCCTATGTCTTTTTAATCTTTAGATCAATTTGGTGGAGAACCAGCCTATGAGTAAGGTATATAGCTCCATTAATTTAAGTCTCTTTAATTTCCCTCAGCAAAGGTTTTCATTGTGGGGTCTTTTACATCTTTTGTTAGATTTATCTCTAAGTTTTTAATATTTTTATGTGATATTAAGTGATACTGATTTTGCTTTCATTTCTGATTGTTGCCAATATATAGATAAATAGTTGATTTCTGTATCTTGATATTATATGTCACAAACTTGCTAAACTCATTCATTCTCCTAGCTGATTTTTAGATTCCATCCAATTTTCTCTACAGACAGTCATGTCGTCTGGGAATAAGGCAGAGGTGGTGTTACCAGAACCCGGGGGCTGGGCTCACCTGACGGACGCTGAGCTCTGGCAAGCCCCCAAGAGGTGGACACAAGATGAAATGAAGCTGCTGCTGGAGACAAGGCTCAAGGCTCCCAGCCCAGCCTCCGGATGGTCATACACAGCAGAAGCCAGCAGGCATGGTCATCTGGGAAAGCAGCCTTTCGAGCCAGGTCTCCTGCGATAGAGGAGCAGATGCAGGACAAGGGAGGGACAGGAAAGCAAAGAGGCCAACCGACGGCACAAACACTAAGATGTCAAGAATATGAGGAGGAACCAAGAGGGACAATGGGCAGGGGCAATGGTGAGGCAGGAGGGAAGCCAAGCTAACCTGTGGCCTGCAGGCAAATGAAGAAAGTTCCAGGGAGATGGAAATGATCAGTGGCGACAAGTGCAGCAGAGAGGTCCAGAGAGAGGCTGAGAGATGACCCTGAAGTTGACGACATGGAGGCCACGCGGATGGGAGAGAGGAGGTGACAAGGGAAGTACAGAGAGTTCTTTTGAGGCTTTGCTATGAAGGGGAGCAGAGTAATAGGACTGGAGCTTTAAGAACTGGCCGAGCCAGCAAGTGTGTGTTAGGAGAAATAACCGTATGTGTGTACGCTAAGGAGAATCAAACAGCTCCCCTCGAACCACTCAATAAATATGTATTAATTCGCACTCCGTGGTTCAGATGACAGAGGCCACCTCCAACTGCAGCAAAAGAGGGAGAATGACAACACTCCTCGGGCACAGAACCATCCCCCCGGGGCTAAAAGACTGGCATGGGGGGCGGGGGAGAGGATGGGGTTAGGAGAAACCGGAACCAGGGCTGCAAATGCCTTCAGCACTCCCTCTCCTTCTTATGAATTTCCTTCTGTATTTCTGTCAACTTCCTTCTTTGCTCTCACCGTGGTCAGTGCTGTCCACATGGCAGAAATCACGGCCTCTGAGAGCTCCCGAGATATTTTTTTATAGCTTCAGCCGCTAAGTTTGATGCAGTCGTTGTGCGTTCCAGCCCATAGTTTCAAGAGGAGATCCCTGATTGGCTCGGATCAGGGGGCTGCTTATTCCTGCAGCAATAAATGTGGCCTCAGGTGGTGGAGGCTCACCTCATGAAATGGTAACTATGTCGAGGAGTGCTGGGGAGAAGAGGCACTTCGCAGAAAATTTAGGACCTCAGCAAAGAGAAGTGTTCAGTACAAAACAGTCCTGGGTTTGGCATTTGTCAGCAGGTGGCTGGTTCCCAGCTGGTTCTCAGCCAGTAGAAATAAGTTTCCGGAGCCCTGGGGGACTAAGCCAACTATGAAGATAAAAATGCATAGAGTCAGGACGGGGAGGGCGTCACGTTACTGCTTGGGAAACTGACAAAACCGGGTGTCGGCTCTTTCAGCCTGTCTTCCAAAGCCCTTCCGGTTTCCGTGTGCCCTCCCATCCTGCAGAGGTGGGCAGGTGAAAACCTCATTCGCCCCTGAATCCCAGCAACTAGGACTCTAGGCATCACTTAGGATCCACCTCCTGATGCAAACAGGGGAGGTTAAATTTGGAAAGAGTCAAGTGGCCAGAGAGGCAGAGGCTGAGACACCTACTTCAACTGGTGTGACGAGCAGAGGGAAGTGGTTCTGAAGCCAGCAGGAGTGGGGGCTGTTTGCTGATCCTGCAGACCCCTGCCTGAAGGCCCTGAATGTCTCCTGGTTCTGCTAGTTGGCTTTGAGAGTAGCTCCAGGGAGCTCCTCCCGGGGTCTGTTCTTCAGCTTTTCCAAGCATTGGGGAAGCCATTTAGTAGCCCGTGATAAATCCTTTCTGCTTCAGCTAGCTCAAGCGGATCCTTTGTCTGCAGCTGAGCCCTGAGAATGACTACAGGTGGGACATGGTGGCTGTCTTCAGAGAATTAAGGCAGAAGCTGTGGTGTCTGAAATGCAGTGTGCAGTGAGGGCTAACCATGGGGTGATGGAGTACTGACAGCCTCCCTGCCTTGGGTCTGGCTTAGCCCTAGGGTCTGGGGCCAGGACTGACCCGGATGTGGTAGCCCCAACACCTGGGCAAGGAAGGGAGCAGTAGCTGAGAATGACTCCGGGCTTCCTATTGGCTATGTGTGAGGAGTGACTTCCAGGCTATCAGACCTGGCAGGAATCCAGCCTCCCCACTTTGTGGAAGAAGGAAGCAGATGATACGAGGCATAGTTAGGGTAACAGGGAACCCACATCTTGAATATTGTGACTGGCTCCTAGTACATGCAAGGGCCTTAGTAAATTGTGCTCGGAATGGTGTTGCATAGGAACTCAGGAAATGGTCCTGGAATGGAATACACAGTGGGCCCTTACAACACGGGTCGACTTATATGCAAATTGTTTTCAATAAATACAGTAGAGTATTGTCAATGTATTTTCTCTTCCTTGTGATATTATTAATAACATTTTCTGTTCTCTAGCTTACTTTATTGTAAGAATACAGTATTATAATACATATAACATATAAAATATATGTTAATCAATTGTTTATGTAGTAAGTAAAGCTTGCAGTCAACAGTAGGCTATTAGTAGTTAAGTTTTGGAGGAATCCAAAATTATACGTGGGGTTTTTTAAAAAGATTTTATTATTTATTTCAGACAGAGAGAGCACGAGTGGGTAGGGGAAGGGGTAGAGGGAGGAGCAGACTCCCCGCTGAGCAGGGAGCCTGATGAGGGGTTTGATCCCAGGACCCTGGGATCACGACCTGAGCCGAAGGCAGATGACTAACCAACTGAGCCATGCAGTGCCCCATGGATTTTTTTTTTTTTTTTTGAGAGAGTGTGCACAAGTGGCGCGGGAGGGGCAAAGGGTGAGGGAGAGAGAGAGAATCTTAAGCAGGCTCCACACCCAGCACGGAGCCCAATGTGGGGCTCCATCTTATGACCCCGAGATCATGACCTGAGCCAAAATCAAGAGTCTAACGCTCAACTGATTGATAGGCCAAGGTGTCCCCGTACATAGATTTTTGACTGCATGGGGGTCAGCCTACCTAATCCCCCGTGCTATTCATGGGTCAATTGTATTTGATTCCTAATTGGAGACTCCCCACCATTCCCTCCCCTTTACGTACATGTACACTGAGCCATCACTGGACATGAGCATTACATTTCTACTATTGTAACCTGGGGGAGAGCAGCATCCAGGAAATCTTACAGAAGACTTGTGGCCATTTTCCCATGTATCAAGAAAATTTGAAAGCCATCTCCTAAGGACCAAATGTATACTGATCGATGAAGTTCTTCACCAATTTAGACAGTAAGAGGTTGTTTAATTATAGCAGAGTAGTGGTGCATATTACATCAAACATTTGTTTTACATCTGAAAGCCCTGGAAATGGAAATTAAAAGATTCATGCAGGAATGCACTTACTTGTGGGGACCCAGTGATTCCGAGTAGACCAGCAATTACTCCTTTTCCTTTGAGTTCATTTCTGTGATGGAAACACAAAAAGTGATTTTAGGAAGGAAAATCATTGCATGGAAATCTGGCAAGTTTTCACAAGGACTGAATTGCTCTTTTGTTTCCTGTCCCGCAATATGAGATTGTCAGCTGAAACTGGGTCTCTGCTGTGTTAGCAGAGGCAGAGAAGCCTCCGCGTCTGGCGATGGCCCTGCCCTGTGACCAGCCACCAAGCAGTTTCCAGGACCCACCCGGAGGAGAACAGAAAGCAGGTTCTCTGGAGAATAGGGGCACTTGCCAGCATTAGGATAATGAGGGAGCTTTCCAGAAGAAAGACAGCTGGTCGACGTGGTCCACCACGAATCAGGATCAAACTTTAATTTCATTGTCACGAAGATAAAAGAACACAAAGGAATAATGAATTCAACCAAATGAGGCCAGGACTTTTTTTTTTTTTTAAACCTAAATCATTAACTCTAGGAAACCAACTGAGGGTTGCTGGAGGGGCCATGGCTGGGGGGATGGGGTAACTGGCGGATGGGCACGAAGGAGGGCACGTGATATACTGAGCACTGGATGTTACATGCCACTGATGAATCACTAAATTCTACCCCTGAAACTAACACACTCTATGTTAATTAATTGAATTTATATAAAATAAAATTTAAAAAAAAGCAGATGAACCAATTTTGTATGTGCAGACCCTATAGGAGCATTTAGCCCATGCCTGGCACAGTGTTGCTGTTCTGTTTAATGAAAAACGTTTAGTGATGATGAAGCCAGGAGGACTGAGTTAAGAGTAAGAAAGTACCTGAGCTAGCAAGACCAATCTATACGTGACTTTTTTTTTCTTTTTTTTTTTTTAAGTGAGCCATGTATGGGAAACCAGTGACAGACACTGGAAGCTTAGCTGTGGCCTGAATTGAGTATCTGGGAGGGAGCTCAGAGTCTCAGGGCTGAGGAGAGGAAGTTCGACTGGGATAAAATGTAATAGCAGCCAATGTTAGCAAGATGGATTGAAGTACATGAGCTTCTTGGGCCCCTCCTGCTGTCCCTCAGCCCCAGCCTGCTGGTGGCCGACTGTGAGCAGGCCACCGGCAGGCTCCATCTCCTCCTCTGCCCCCACACCCTGGGCAGGATAGAGCCCGGATATGAACTAATAGAAATGATGATTATTGAGTAAGGTCCTTAATCCAACACTTTGTAAATCTCCAAGCTATCTGTTGGAAATTGATTATATTTTTCCACAGAGGTGAATGAATTAGGCATTGATATAAAGCTCTCTCATTTACTCCCAGTACACAAATTATATATATATTTTGAAATCTCTTATAATCATATAAATCGGAGGGCAATTAAGTGCTCCCGAGGTTTGGAGCACAGAATATCAAAAACAGGCAGAGAAAAATGGTCTTACCTTGTTGAATATCAGCAAATTCCTCTTGCTATTAAATCAAGTGCCATTTTGCCAAATGCCAGTGAGCAAAGTATTCTAGAAACTAGAGGCAGCTGCGGTCTTCTCTCAGACCCAGAGGGCTGTGCCTGGTAACCCTGGCCACTTCTGGGGAGGGAGACGACCCGGGTGGTGGCAGAAGTCACAGAGCCCACACAGCCTTTCTTGCTGTATGTTTGGTGGATGCTCAAACAAGATGTGAGGAATCTGTCTTCAATAAATTTAGGAAGAATCACATAAAATGTTTGACTCTTAAGGGCGCCTTGAAGTGTCCAACTCGGTTTCCGCTCCGGTTGTGATCTCACGGGTCAGATCAAGCCTGAAGTTGGGCTCCTTGCTCAGCAGGGAGTCCGCGTGAAGATTCTCGCCCTCTGCCCCTCGCCCCACTTTGCACACACTCTCTCTCTCTCAAATAAATAAATCTCTAAAAAAAAATGCTTGACTCTTAGCGAGTCACAATATCTATTAATACACATAGGCTCTGAGCATTCCTGTAACTTGGGTTAGTCCAGCATGTACCACATTTACGAACACGGTTTTGCATGCGATGCCTCAGAGCACACAGAGAAACAGACAATTGGAAGATGTGCTTCTGGTCTCTGTTTGGGGGTGAGGAGCTCTCTGTCCAGAATCTCTGTAGGCCATTTTAAGAGTCCATTTTCCAAGGCCCTTTTTGGAAGGGTCCCTACAGGAGGAATATTTTTGACTTTAGGGGCATCTGCTCGGGTGGTCTCTGACTCTGGAGAACCAAGAGAGCCCAAAGGTTCGGGGCGGGATGGGGGGGGAGTGCAGAAAAGACAATTCTGGAAGCTCCCCGGGGCTCTTCCTGGGGTCTTGGTTTAAGGAAAATTGTGAAAGGGGCTCTTAGGTTTCCTTCTAGGTCAGTGCTGGTTTAGTAGAAAAAAATGCAAGCCACAGACGTAATTTAAAATTGCCTAATAGCCACATATAATTGTAATTAATTTTAATAATATATTTTATCTAACTCAACAAAGTATTTTATTTCAAGATGTGTTCAATATAAAAAATATTGAGATAGCCCTTTTTTTTTTAAAGTAAGTCTTTGAAATCCAGTGTGTATTTGACACTCAGGACATATGGCAGCCCAGACCGGCCACATTTCCAGGGCTCAGTAGCTACATGCGGCAGTGGCTATGGTATGGGACAACCTAGCTCTAGGCCAGCAAGCAGCAGGGTCAATGCAAGAAAGGAAGCTGGCTTCCAGGCTTAACCCCCTGTTTGGAAATGTCTGGGTTCAATTCTGATTTCCTCTCCGTGGTGGTGAATTTCGTGTCAACTTGACTTTGCTAAAGGAAGCCCAGTTAGCTGGCAAAACATTATTTCTGGCTATGTCTGTGAGAGTTTTTCTAGAAGAGATTAGCATTTGAATTTATAGATGAATAAAAAGAGATTGCTGGGGCGCCTGGGTGGCTCAGTCATTAAGCGTCTGCCTTCGGCTCAGGTCATGGTCCCAGGGTCCTGGGATCGAGCCCCGCATCGGGCTCCCTGCTCAGTGGGGGCTCTGCTTCTCCCTCTGCCTCTGCCATTCCCCCTGCTTGTGCCCTCTCTCTCTCTCTGTCAAATAAATAAATAAAATCTTAAAAAAAAAAAAAGATTGCTCTCACCCATGCGTGAGGATGGGCATCACTTATCCTGGGGGACTTGAATAGAACAAAAAGACAGAGAAAGGGTCAATTTGCTCTCTGCTTGAGCTGGACGTCCCTCTCCTCCTGTCCTCAGACACTGGCACTCCAGCTTCCAGGTCCTTCAGATCGGCCCAGGACCCACCGCATTGGCCCCTGGAACCCAGGCCTTCAGACTTCGGCTGAGTTACACCACCAGCTTTCCCGTTCTCCAGCTCACAGACAGCAGATTATGGGGATCCTCAGCCTCCATAACCGTGTGAACCGATTCCTATAGCATCTCAATCTATGCATCTCTGTATATCCTACTGGTTCTGCTTCTTTGGAGAACCCTGACTAATCCGGCCTCTAAAATAGGAAATCTCAAAGGTGAGAACTCTTACTCATCACACAGTCCTCTAGGCCTTGGCATTTTATCAATGTGTGGTTCATCAAATACCTACATTTGTTTTGTTCTTTCCTTTTCAGAAAGTGTCTGGTGATCTCTGTTTCCTCAGTAATACCTTCACACGCCCTGTGGCTCCTCAGCACGTACACAGCACACGCTCTTACGAAGAGACTTGGAATTTGTCTGTCTGTCTTAACTACTCCTCTCCACTCCCTGCGTCTCCTTCACTGTGGCTGCACAGGATTGTCTCACAGGGGCCAGGCAATCACTTTCTATTGAAGCAAAGGTAATTGAATTGTTTTCGGCATGATGGAGGAAAGAGAACACGCCTTGACAATTGGACAGAACTGGGTTTGAGCACTATTAGGGGTGTGTGTCTGAATACAACAAAATCCTCTCATTCACGCCTCAGATAATTATTTAGTGGTGTTAAAAGGAAAACCACAGGCCCCAAAGGACATCACGTAGATTAAGGCCCCCAGTCAGCAAACCAAGACTTAATACCTAACCTAACAGCATTGTCAAGCCCCCGGGGAATGTAACCTTTAACCAGTTGACATAGAATTTCCTGGTCAATACTAGGAAATTTGCTGATAGGCCCCATCTTCTCTCCTTAGGAGGACAAACTTGCCTAAACAAGGAACTCCTTGCTAATAAATTCCTTTCTTCTTCTTCTTTTTTTTATGCCCTCTCTTTGTTTTTAAAAACCTTTCTTTTGTTCAGCTCAGAGGAGTTCCTCTACTTGCTAGATGGGATGCTGCCTGATTCAGGAATTGTGAAGAAAGCCAATTAGATCTTCAAATTCACTCAGTTGAATTTTGTTTTTTTAAAATGACCTCTACTTCCCAGCCCCGCCTCAGGGCTGAGGAGAGAGGCCCTTGTTGGGGTCCTTGCCTGGTCAAAGGAACCATGATCCTCCCTGGGACCCACCCCTCCCTGCACACCCACCAAGGAAGCCCCTGGAACTCCACCCAGTCTCTGTCACCGGCTCTGGTGGGAGCTGCAGAGGCAGGGACCCCGCGGGAGGTCGTTTGTGGGCTCAGCTCAGAGCAGGTCCAGGAGTGGGCTCACAGCCAACCGCAAGGAATGCCGTTCGCCCCTTTTCCTACCTTCCTCACGTCTCTGGACTTCTGCCTTATTTCCTGGTTATGTGGAGCACTAACCCACAGAACGCCAAGGATGTCTGAATGGTTCTTGGGGCAAAGAGCAGAAACTCCTAACTGCCTCAAGGGCACAGAGGTCACTCAGCCATGGTTCCCATTTCCCCCCACCGCTTTGTGCCTTTTTTTTACCAAGATGCCTTCACCACCCTGAAATCCTGCCAGACCAAGTTGCTGATCAATTTATAGTCTAGCTTTCTTTTTGAAACATGAGGGAGAATGCCTGCCCCAGCCCTCCAGGGTTGTTTGGAGGGAAACATGCAATCAGCAGGAAGAAATTACTTAGTGACATTGCAGGTAGGGAAGGTGTCCGGGTGTGGCCTCCAAAGGGGAGGGCCTCGCCTAAAAGGCCCTGAGCAAGCCCTTCCTGCTCTTTGTTTTCTAGAATCAAAGTGTAAAGGACGGACTTAAAAGACTTTCCCTTGGCCAAGCAAGACTTTCAAGTAGCCAAAAGAGGCCCACCGATGGCCTCTTGTTCAGGCCTGAGGCCTGAGGCCGACCTGCTGCACCACCGAGTGGGTTTCCCCACTGAGGAACAGGGGAGCAGAGGACAGTTTCCCCACCGTCCAGAGCTTTAAAGCCTGGAGAATGTCCGCCGCTCACACAGTGGCCCCCACACCACCTCAGGGGTCTGGGGCCAACTCTGTCACCGGGACCCGCCTGGCCTTGCTGGCCTCTTCTGCCTCACCCCCTGCCTTGGGCTCATTTTACTACTTTCTCTTACTTCTGTTGTTTTTAAGCAAATCTTCTGAAAGCAGGATCGGGAAAAAGACGGGGAAAACTCAGTGACCCTGCTACTGTCTAACAGGCTTAACATTTATTGGAGTGAAGAGCCTAAAACTAATGTCTGAAAACATTTTATTTCAGCAGATGTGATCTTAGAGGAAGGAAATCATGACTGGAACTCTGGGAAGGGGCACTCTGGGCTCGTGTGGGTATAGATGACCACCCTGGCCCTCGAGGGGCCCCCAGGCCAGGGCAGTGAGGGGAGAGGGGGTGTGAAAGGCAGGCGAGGGGGCTGGGGGCTGAGGCACCCACACCCTCCACCTCTATGCCCTATGTTCTCATCAAACACTCACACCTTCAATATGAAAGTATTCTTCTGTGGGGAGACTGGTTCTTAAAAACACACTATCCAGCTTTTTATGATCTCCTATCTTCTGCAAACATGGGGTCTGAGAATGTTGGGACCCACTGCTTTCTGCTGCAACCAGTCAAGGCGCAAATCTACAGTGAGCTGGACACAAAATTTTGAGTCTGCCATGATTTTTCCAGGAGACTGTTCTGTGATCTCACTTCCAGGAATTACAGAGGTTTCTGGTGTCTGGGGAGAGAGACTTGCCGGGTGAGGGGGAAGGCCAGCAACCAAGAACCTAGCGTCTGCCAAACTGCAGGGAGGAAAAAAAAAAAAACAACCTTGTGACTTCCTGAAATGAAGGGCTGGACCCATTGTTTAAACTTCATCCCACAGAGTCACCTCTTTTCTGTCTCATGAGTTCACACTCCTGAGGAGCATGCGGCCCAAACACTGGGTCTTGTTTTTTTCCCCTTCCGAAAGAAGAAGACAAAGCCCGTATGGCTGAGCTGGTCAGTATCTGTCCGCCTGCCCTCCTTCCCGCTTCCCTTTGGGCCGGTGCCATGCCTGCTGGGGCGGGGGGTGATGTTCTCACAGATGTTGGGGAGCAAGAATGTCCTGTCCCCTTCAAGGTCCTACTAGCCAGACAAAGAATCGAATTGACATGAGACAGACAAATGGGAGAAAAGCAGATTTTAACTTCGTACATACAGGGAGTCCACACAGACGTGGAAATTCCAGACACAGGCCAAATGAGGCATAGATGTCACACGGAACTAAGGAGAAGGGGGCAGGAGTCTGGCACTTCAAAGAGAAGGAGTGCAATTAAACAAGAAAGTGACCAAGCGTAAATGTTTGATAACCACATGTTTGCTGGGCCCCTCACAAACAACGGGACACAGAGGACTTCGATCAAACAGGCCTCGCTACGTTCCTCTTCCTGTCTACCTCACCTAGTTCATGATCTACAGGGACAGTTCCCTTCCTGCAGCGGGTCCTCTGTTTCAATTCCTCCTAGGCAGTTGAGGGGAGGGTAAAGAGCTTTTCCGGAATTTGTCGGGTTTCAGTTACTTTTTAACTCAAACTCGTCTTCATGGCAAAGTGACCCATCTTGGGGCAGCCTGCTCTTGGCCCCTACACAGAACAAGGCCATCCGCTGATGTCACCAAAGGGAGTGTGCATTTTAGAAAGATTCCGATCTCTGAAGTTCCATGGGAATGTCACTGAAAAGCAATGCCAAGGTCATGAACCCTTAAAAAAAAAAAAAAAAAACAAAACTGCAAGAATAAGGCTGTGGATTTGGGAAGACTAATAATTCAAAGACAGGGCAACTCCAGATGACCAGCTTCACTGGGGCTAGGGTCAAGTGTGCAAGGCTTAAGAAGCTGCAGAAGGATAAGGAAGGATTTCTCCACACGCCAATTTGCTCAAAGGGAAATGAGAAAGCCTGGAGGGGCTAGCTTTGACTGGACTTTGCCTGAGAGTTTCCAATGCCTTTGCCTTCTAGAACTACCCGCGGTGGCCGGTCCTCACTCTGCGGATGGAGATGGCATGGACAATGAGCAGGAAGGACAGATTTACTTGGTGGCCACAGAAATACCGCAGCCATTACTTATTCTTTGGAGTTGGGGACGTGCTAAGGAGATTAGGAAAGATGCCCGAGAAAGACACATAATGGTGGAGTGCTCACACCTCCTTCATTCATTATTCTAGAATATTCACTGAATGACCTCTGTGTGCCAGGCAAAGTGCTACCTAATCAGGATACAGTGCTGGGAGCACCCAGCCCCCACACTGTCCTCTGAAGCTTACATTCCAAGATGGGAGGTGGTCAGGAATCACATCTGCCCCTCCAGTCTGAGAATTCTCTGGAGCCTTGAGGGAGGCAGCTCGGGGGCAGATAGTTAACAGCACTTTTTGAAGCTGGTAGAACAATTTGAGACTTCATTGTTCCCAGAGGTGGAAGACAGGACGTAGAGAGACTACAGCGTCTTGCACCGTGGAAAGAACAGACTGTGGTTGGGAGCCCTGGTTTTTGGCCCAGATGCTGAGACCAGCAAGGGGCAGAAAGAGAACAAAGGAGCAGGGCCTTTTGCCTCTAGGTCACCACACCTACAGGGTCCTCCTCTATAAAGTAAAACAGTGGATGGATACACCTGCAGTTTAATACTTCCAGATAAATTCAGGAACGATTGCTCCATAAAGGGAAGTTAAGGGAAAATTAGGGATCCCAAGATAACATTGGGGTGGGAAGGTGGTAACATAAAGTCTAAGAACCAGAGTGGGCACTACCTGGCCATTTTGGAAGTTTCACAGCTGAAACGGACCTGGCCCATCACCTGACCTGCCACCTGCCTTACTTGCATGGGAATACGGAGACATCCAGGGTGAAGGAGACCTGCCCGAGGCCGAGGGACCCACGTCTGGCTCTCCCCATGCTCGGGCCTGTGCTTTGCCAAGCTGGCAAAAATGTCTCTGCAGACAGAGCGAATGGGATCCTTGGGTCTTCTGACTCCCTTATTGCCCTCAAGACCAGAACTTTGAAGGCGGCTTTCAGAATCTGGGGTGTTATACGCAACTGATGAATTGTTGAACACTACATCTAAAACTAATGATGTACTGTGTGTTGGCTAACTGAATTTTAAAAAATGGGGGTTTTCTCTTTAGAGAAATGAAATCAGCCTGGAGGGGGAAAAATCTCCACCCCAAGCACCATTTGATGGAATAAAGATCTTTTCAAGACGATGAAAGACAGGATAGCTTAAAAATCATAATATTTTATTTGAAAGAAGGCTGGGTTAGAGGTGTAGAAAGAGACAACAGGGCAATTAGAAGGTTGTTTATGCAGTTAGTGATGCAAATGTGGTATTTTAAAATGCCCCTGACTCTCTTACTGGAATAAACTTAGATTCAATCTAGCCTGAATCAGATTTTCCTCCTGAGATCAATGTGTTGCATCTCTCCAACCTAAAAGCCGAAAGCTTTAGAAGTTCTCAGGAAATGACAGCTAGATGGGTTAAGTGTAACTCTTAGTAACACAACTGCTCCTCTCAACCAAAAATTTCCTTGTATTTGAAAAAACAAAACTAAACTAAACAAACCTCTCCTTCCCCCACCAACATATAGCTAAGCTCTTAAAGACATAATCGGCATGTGTCAGACCTTTCAAAATCTAAATCTTCTCTTGCCTGCATCAAGGACTCTTGTCGACCGTTTGCCGGTCAGTTTCTGGTCTTCTGAAGGAGCCCAGACCAGGCCACCTCCAGTTTTGATGCCTCGCCCTGCCCCCTCCTTGCTGCACGCCCAAGAGACCACCAGAAAGTCAAGATCGAGAAGCCTAACCCCGTTATCCTTGCCCACCTCAAATCATTCATGGACTGGGCAAGTGATGTGTGGCTACTTGCAAGGCAAATCCCCATCACACTTGGCAGATGCCGGGATTTTGTTTTTCTCGTAACTAGCAAGGTTGCATATTTGGAATAGAGGGGCCCAACTCCAAGATACCTTTTCTGGAAGCTCAGCTACCCAGGGAACTCAAAGGAATGGTGTGCGGTATTCGCTTCTGGATGTAACCATGCACCTGCTACTTGAAGCGAGTCTTCGGTCCACACACCCCACCCAACATACACACTCACACATATACACACGCACACTCATACACACACATTCACACTCGCCCCCTTCTACCAACACACCCTCCCCTCTCTGACACACACACCTTCTGACTTAGAACCCCCAACCTCACCTTCTTTGTTGATCTCAACCTCTTCGTTTCCTTGGTGGGTTACCTTTATGAGGAAGACCTTCCCAGATGTCTTCAAGCTTGGGTGCCCCAACTAATGAACAGCTCTGCTGAGAAGGAGTAAATTCCCGGTCTTACACTTCTCAGACCCCGGGAGCAAGTGTCCCCATCCCCGGTATTGCCATCATCTTCCAGAGAGCAAACGGGGACTCAGCATCACCTCACACATCTCATGTGATGGATGAAGACATGACAGCCATGTTCCGCTACCCCTTCCTTTGCAAGCTGCCCCACACACAGTCGTTAGGCTTGCCCCTCGTTATCATTCACATCCAAGTCCGGTTTTCCTTTTAAGGAGAACCTTCGCTGGCTTCCTTGTCCCTAGCTTCTAGCCACTGAAATCTATCCTGTACTCTGTTGTCAGAAGAGTTTTATAAATTTTACATCTGGTGTTACTTCTCATCCAGCTATCGATGACTCCCAATTCCCTGAAGCACGAGAGTAACTCAGTGGGTTAGTCTGTCTCCTCGGAGGCTGTGTAATGGGGTGAATAAGACCGAATTTTCTGAAGCTCAGCCTTCTTCCCAGCTCTGCCACTCACTGACTGGTAACGGGGCCTCAGGTTTCTCACCCATAAAATAGTAACAGCTGCTATTATTGAGTGCCCTCTGTATGCCAGGCACTGGGCTAAGCTCCCGGGAAGAACTGACCCAGCCAAATGGCCCATCCACAAGGTCAAACTGTGTTTTCATTGTTGCTGGTGTTTTCAGTTGATCTGGTAGCCTCTGGGGATTAAAGACGAGTGGGAGCTGGAGGAGGGGGCATTTGTAGATCAGCTCTGTCTCCTCCTTCCCACTGGGTGGAAGGTTATAGTGAGGGCAGATATCAGGCTGACTTTCAAAATGTTCCTCATTAGAAAGCCCAGAGGAGTCAGATGAGCTCTTGGTGCAAGTCTGGGGAAGTCCAGTTCTCCCTGTCCTCTGGGCCCTCTGACAACCTCTTGCACAAAGGGGTTCCTGAAGGCAGATGTGGTAATATATCAGGGGCAGGACCTTCTCACCTTCGAATCAGATCCAGCAGGGGAAATCCTCCAGGAAATGGCATTGGCTAGAACAACAGGAGTTGAAGTCTTCCTTCCAGAAAGTGCTAGGCTGCTGAGTTCACCTTGTTCTTACGCTATTTCTAGTCAGCACTAATTTCACTAGTGAAATATTGTTCCTGACGTCTCTCAAGCTAATTTTTAAGCAAGCTCTTGTGTACGCACTTTGAATAGCAAGCACAGAAGCACTGGTCCCAGCCTCTGCTGGGGCGCACAGTACTGATCAGGGTCTTTCAGATGCATTTCACTATGAATCGGGAGTAGATTAAAACTACCCTAGTGGAATATTCCAAAGTAAATGGTAAGCAACATGGAAGCACTTTCATATTCTTCTTGTAACCCTCACAACAGCCCTGTGAAATGGGCATCGTCACCTCCATTTCAGAGGCTCTCGAGTTTAAGCAACGTCCCCCAAGATAAGAGAGCTGGCAAGTGATGGAGCAGAAGGGCAGACACGGTTCTGCCTGACTCCAGAGCTCCAGCTTTTTATCACATCACGCAGCTTCTCAGGGCCCGGATGTGCTGGCATGGAGAGACTGAAGATCCGTGACCTCTGGGGACACATGGCCTGTCAAACCCTACCTTGAAAATGTGACCTGAGTCCAGCCACTCCCCTCATAGTCTTGGTCACCATAGCCATCTGCCTCCGGGGCTCACACTAGAGCCTTCTCCCTAATCTCCCCCTCCCCCTACAATCTGTTTGCCCCCAGGAAATCAGAGGGATCTTTCAGAAGTAAAAATTATGCAAGGTCACTGCCCAGATCAAAGTGCTCTCATGGCTTCTCATCACATGTAAAATATAATCCCAAATGCTCCCTGGGCTCAGCAGGTCCCTGTGACCCAGTCCCTGACCACTTCCTCCAACCTCATCGCTACAGCTCCTCCCACTTCGTTGTGCTTACACCAGAGCTTCTGACTTGCTGCTCTTTTTTCTCCATCTCTTCCTCCTCCTCCTCCTCCTCCTCCTCCTCCTTCTCCTTCTTCTGTAGTAGAGTTGACACACAATGTTGTATTAGTTTCGGTATACATCATAGTGATCCCACAAGTCTGTACCTTATGCTACGCTCACCACGAGTGTAGCTCTCATCTGTCACCATACAACACTATTACAGTGCCATCGACTAGAATCCCTAAGCTGTGCCTTTCATCCCTGTGACTTATGGATTCCATAACTGGAATGGAATGTGTTCCTCCCACTTCCCTGCACTTATTTGCCCATCCCTACTTGCTGTTCTTGACCCCATCCACTCACTTCCACATCTGGCAGTGTATGTGCTTTCCTCCACACCCAGGCTCTTCCACCATGACTGGCCGCCATACTGTTCCCTGCTTAAAGGTCTGCTCCTGAGAGAAGCCTATCCTGAAGTCGTACCCACCTTCTTACCTCTGTAGATGTGCCCTTGTTTTACTTGGAATCACAGCACTTATCACTGCTTGACACTCTCCTGTGTACTCGGTGTTGTCACTTACTGTTTTCTTCTGACTTGGGATGGTAAGCACCATGAAGGGAGAGATTTGTCTTATTTGTTTACTGCTCTATTTCGAGTGTCTGGAACATGTGTCTGGCAAGTAGTAAAGTTCCAGAAAACTTTCTCAAACAAATAAATAAAAGAATGTGCAAAATCCCAGAAACTGTTACAACCATCAAACCTCAATGTACAATTTTCAAATGAGAGCAGGGCTTATTCTATAAATTTCTAACATTCAGTGGTGGGTATTTCTCATACCCACCCACATCCGGTTTTCCTCCCATTCCAGGCACCAGGGAGATTAAAGGAGTAGGTGGGACCAGTGATGAGTTTTGGCCAATGGGCTGAGAGCAGAGGTGACTTAAGCTGCTTCCAGCCAAAGATTTTGACTCTTGTTCAAGAACCTCCAGAACTCTCTTTGCCATGGAGATGAAGTTTCCAGACGATGCAGGATTAAAACAGTGGAGTCCCTGTCAACTTAGGACTCTGTGTGACTGTATGGGCCAAGGTTCCCCACCAGCCCACTTCAGATGTGCACTGTGAGTGAAAAGCAAACTTTTTAAATGCTAAATAACCCAGATTTGAGGCTCAGTTTTTACCAGATTATCCCCTAAACCAACCTCATACACATTCCCTGCAGATAAGACAGAGGAAAAGAAGAAGAACTGGTAAAGTTCACAGTTTTCCTTTGGGGTCACCTGCTATCAGAAGGATGACAATGAACTCTGGAGTGTATGGTGAGGTGATACATCCAGAACTGCCTTACTATTGAGAAGACGCAGTTCAGGAGCATGGAGCAGGGAGTCGAATAACATCATTAAATAAAATTACTCCGCAGACTGGCTTACAGAGGTGTGTAACCCGGGTCTGAGTCCAGGTCACTGAAGTGTCTTTCTCCATTGGCAGTAGCAGTAAGAATACCTGGCCTTGCCACTTACGAAAGCCACTGGACTTGAAGAACATTCTCTGCATAACATAGAGTGATTGACAACTGGAAAGGAATGTATTGTCAATCATAAAGACGTCTTGCTGTTCAGTTGTCTTCTGTTGTTTTTTGTCCCTCCGCAACCCCAACCCTACCCACAGATAGCCATAAACTTGGGAGGATTTGATAGAATCAGGGATCATGGCCCTGGGTTGAGAACAGTTCAGAAGAGACACATTATCTTTCATGAAATAATGGATCTAGGCAACAATCCCCAGTAGGTGCTAGGACGCTTAGATGAAGGGTTAATGAGTAACTTCTTATGAGGTGGGGCAGGCTGATAGCCCTTTGATCAACACCGACATCACCAGAAGTGCAGTAACCTCTTCATGAGATGCAATGTGAAATACACAGCACCATCCCTGAAGACTTCTTGCCAGAAGAATTGAGTCAGAATCTAATCAAGCCTATAACTCTACCATTTACTAGAAACCTAGAGAAAAGTGGAACACATGAAAAGACACCAGGGAGATGCAGTCAACAAGATCCTGAATGTCAGAAATTCTGCATAACTAATACGAGTCATGCAAGTTCTTCTTCATGAACCCAAGAACACATATGTCATGGTGACCTGCTGTGGCTGCCAAGTCTATCCCTAAATTTGGGAAAGATGCAATGTCTAAGTCTCTCCCTCAGAGGGAACTCTAATCCCTGCACACCATATTCTCTCCTTGGTGGTGTCACCAGGCTTCATTCATTCCAGGACATCGATTGAACATCCACCATAGGCCTGACTCATTTGTCAGTATTTATCAGTCTTCAGTGATGCATTTCTGTAGAATGGACATGTCTATTTATAGTCTGCACCACAAGGGATTAGCAATGTGAATACATTTAATAAGTCCTAGTTTCTCTCTAACCATTTCTAGACCAATCCACAGATAGGCCTATCTGCCTGTTTTTTCTGACGTCCACTTTCACCATATCCTTACCAACCCCAGTCATCTCTTTCATATCAACTTTCATATCAACATATCAACATTTCCTCTCAGAGGAGCCCAGCTTCCCCAAGTCATCTCCACAAAAGAGATCACTTAGACCTTTATGAAAGGGAAGGAACTCTAGGGAGGGCTTTCATGATGAGAAAAATACCCACATCTGAGTCATTCAGAAACAGGTCAGCTATGCAAGGGAGCCCTTGGTTCCTCCCCTCATCTCTGTCCCCGACACTTCCTGTTGTTACTGGAACTGGACAGTGGGTAGAATTGGGCTGACCCAGTCCCCCTGTTGCAGGCCTGCCTGTTGTAGAGCAAAGTGTGGTCGGAAATGTTCATGAGAACTTGGGGCATCTCAAAGGAGAACAGCCTCACTGAGACTTTCTTCCAGCATGTCAAGTTTTTGATGGCAACTGCCTTGCACCAGTTAGAAGAGCCTAGAGAAATGTTGCTCCAGTTACCTGACATCATACCCAATTTCTAGGGCCAACAGCTGGAAGGGACCTTGCTGTTTGCTTTTGACTAATCCCATGTGCTGACCGCTAGCTGCTGGGTGAGCAATGGAATCAAAATGGCACCTGACATTAATTATCCTTGCATGGAGGGGATTACATGCAAGGCATACCTTTCATTTTTTCTCATAGAAAGAGAAAGGTTTACTTTAGCAATAGTCAGAGAGAACTGTTTTGGAAAGAATCTGAGGCAGAGTAATGATTTCTGCCCGAGTAGGGCGGGTAGCAGGCTCATTCTCTTGGCTGCTGCCATGAGGCCTGGCATGTTAATGACTCAAAGGAGCACACTTGAAGGAGCAGGTATTGTAGTTCTTTTTTATTCTGCCACCAGATTTTAGCAGACTCCTACTTGAGCCTTCACCGTCTGCACTGTATGAGTATAACTAAATGCTAAAATGCTAGGTTGTCGGCAGGCCATTTGCCTCTTTTGGAGAGGCCGAATTGTTCTTGGCTATTTTTCCATAGCTGGGTTAAGAAGGTTGCATTATTGGCTGCAATTCTTCAGCCTTTTCTGTACCCAGATCTTTGACACGTGATTTTACAGTTTTCCCCCTCAAAGGGAGAACATATTCCCCTCCCTTAGTTTTGGCCATGTGACTTGCTTTAGCCAATGAATTGAAACAGAAGTGATGGCATGCCAATTCTGAACCCAGGCTCTAGGAGGCCTTGGTGTTTCCACTTGCTGTCTTGTGCCTCTGCCTAACCATGAGAAGTGCTTCTCTTAGACAACTTGTCCCTTTCGCCAGGGTATTAGGATGAACATGCATCAAGCAGTGAGCCCAAACCTCAATGAGAAGCTATGCCTCGTTGGACTCATGGCTGGAAGCAGACTGGCCCAGCCAAACCCAGCCTAGATCAGCCAAGCTCCAGCCACCCTTGAGGTTCGTGAACTAAGTAAATGCTTATTGCTGTATGCTGCAAGATGTGTGGTTGTTTGTTACACAGTGTTATCATAATCGGGGTCATCTGATCCATCTATGACTGACAATCTTTTGGAGGGTTGCAAACTTGAGGTGTAGCTAAGAGAGTTTACATTTTTAAACAGCTCCAGTACAGCAACAAAGTTTCTAAGTTATTACCCCAAAAAAGGCTACTTTGAGAACCAAACACTATTGCAAAGTTAGAGACTTCTCTATTTTCAAGGAGTGCCTTTACCTTTTAGTGACAAACTAACAGCTCTGAAAGGATTTCTTCTTGATCCGACCTAGTGATGGTTATGACAGAAAATAATCTCTATAGCTGGATATACATTGAAGGAAAGTTTGATTAAAAATAAATGTGGTAAGAAAATGAATAGGTCAATACACTAAATTGTAGAAAAATATATAGTTCCTTCATTTATTGATCTAACAAGTATGAATTGAGGCAGCAGAACTATAGCAGGGCACCAAGCAAGCCCTATTCTGGTGAGGGATGTTCCAAAAGAGTTGTACCACTTTTCAGTCAGTGGTGCCCACTTTATTGTTATGCACGCTGGCTAGCCAGATGAAAAAAGAGGGCCATAGTTTGTGTTTTTAAAGGTACCCAAGCAACCAAAATATAATAGGTACAGACCATAAAATGGTGAGAACCTGGCTCAAATGATATAAGCTTCACCAGTAGAAAATGCAACATTATTTTTTCTAAAATAAATTTTGGGGCACTTGGGTAGCTCAATGGGTTGAACATCAGACTCTTGGTTTCAGCTCAGGTCATGATCTCATGGGACATGTGATCGAGCCCCAGAGTGGACTCCATGCTCAGTGGGGAGTCTGCTTGAGGATTCTTTCCCTCTGCCCCCCTCCACTCACAAGCACTCTCTCTCTCTCTCTCTCTCTCTAATAAATAAATCTTTAAAAAATAAATAAAAATAAATTTTAATTTTAAAAGTCACGTTCAAGCTCGTAGATACATTTGTACACACATGTTCACAGCAGTATTATTCTCAATAGCCAGAAGGTGGAAGCTACCCATGTCTCTATGCATGGATGAAAGGATAAAATGGGATATAGACATACAATGGAATATTATTCAGCCTTACTAAGGAGTGGAATTCAGACACGTGCTACAACATGAATGAACCTTAAAACATTACGCTAAGTGAAATAAGCTAGACACAGCAAAGTATCATAGGATTCCATTTAAATGAGTGACCAAGAGTAGTCACATTTATAGAGATAGAGAGTTGAATGGTGGTCAGCAGGGGAAGGTGGAGGAGAATGGGGAGTTTTTAAATGGCACAGAGTTTCAATTGGGGAAGATGAAAAAGTTCTGGAGAGCATTACCTTCATGGCAGCGATGTTTGTACTTCATACCCCTGAACCGTACACACAAAATAAAGTGGTAAATTTCAAGTTGTGTATATGTTATCACAATTTAAAAGATGTATTTAAAAATGTTAAGATAAATAACTAGGAAATTTAAAAAATGCTTTAAAATTAAGTTTAAACATTTTAAAATAATACTCTGATGAAAAGTTACCTGTGTAGTGGGGGAAAATCTTGATGTTCAGCCCATTTTTTTCCCCGAATAATTCAGTTAGCTCTGAAACCAAAAATTTAAAATTCATAAAAACATTGCCAAATAAGCAATATAGGCATAATTGGCTAAGAATAATTGCGGAAGAGGGGGGAAAACAAAAACAGAAGCCTGGATTGCAAAAGCTCTGTGATGTCGGGTGGGGCACTTGACCTCTCTGATCCTAAGCAGCATCATCTGTAAAGGGAGGAATCACCTCCAAGAATAAGGACTCTGCTTCTCTTTGGCAAACTGAATTAGGTTAGATGTGGTCCTTCCTTTGCTGACACTTGTAAAGCCAAGCTTTATTGCCAAGGTCAATGCCAGTCCTGGCTCCTGTAGGGAGCAGGTCTCCCCTTCCTGCACTTTAAAGTCACTTTGCAGATGTAGAACATCAGGACTCATTTCCTCTTGCTCTCATGCCGTCCCTGTGGCTTCACAGTTAACCTGCTGGTCAGTGTTTTCCCCTGGACTCTACCAGGCCTGCCCCTCTATCAATAAATCATGAGCTTCAGGAAAAAGAAGGGCAACACGAAAGCCGTGCGAATTAGTACTTGCTTCGTGGAGACAATAGCTCATCTGTTTTCTAGGAAAAAAAGGAAAAACTAACTGTCAGAGATGGTGCCAAGGGTGTCATGTCTTAAATCTTTTTTTTTTTCCTTTTTCTGTCAGGAGGAAAAGGAAGATATGAATGTTTGAGACAGAACAAGACACAGTGGACTTCTCTGTGCCAGAGGCAGCCACCTCTGGCTCTGGGAGGACGACGCATGCTCCGTGGAAAGGCGATCGATGGTGTGGAGGGAGCCCTCAGTTTCCAGATGGACAGCTTCATAATAGGTAGCTGGAAAGATTTGTGCTATGTCATGCCCCAGGCCTATTGTGTGAAATGCTGAAATGATGCAAGTCATGGCCCTTCAGAAACTGGACACTTCGAAAGGTCAAAGGAAGATTTTCAAGGGGAAACAAAAGCTCTGCATGCCTAAAGGACTTGCAGCGGGCAACCTGGAAACAGATTCAAGATACACATATATATCTCAAGGGTCTCTGCTGAAGAGAGACTTTGCATACTCCACTTTTTTTCAGGAATGAGCTTTCAGAGATATTTCTCAATCTATGCTGCCTCGATGTCTGCTGAGCCGTGCTCAAATTTCCAGAAAATTTTTAGTGTGCATGTGAGTGTGGCTAGGGGAGGGTGTCACCCCAGCAGTGACAATACAATCATCTGTCATTAGGAGCAATCAGTGTCCAGTCAGTGCCCAAGACCATGCCAGGAAATGTCCCAGCTTGGGTTCCCTGGGATGCCAACTCTGAGGTAGTGGATAGCATGCAGGACACTCAGGAGGGCATGTACAAGGATGAACATCTGTTGAAGGGAGGGGACAAAAACCGAAGTGCCATCAGGCGCTCTGAGCAAGATGGCCTTTCGCTGGGAGGATGGGGCAGGGTCAGACTAGTACACCCTCATAAGGGTGAGTCACTGGATATGGGCTGCCTTTGAGAAGGAGGTGTGACCTTGGGCAGAGAGGCTGCCTTCAGGCAAAGTGGGCCCCAAAGACGGCTGGCAGCCAAGGGCGGTCTTCTGGCACCTGGGAGCATATGGCCTTCCTTTGTGAAAGGGAATCTGAGCTTCACAGCACTGTATCTACCGCAGAGACTGAGTGACTGGAAGGAGGGAGGGAAGGAGAGAGGAGGGAGGGAGATGATTGTATTAGGATGCATTACAATGGCAGGAGTAGACAGGTCATTTTAATTTTACTTCTTCATTTGCAAAGATCATCTTTATTTTATACAACCATTATGAGGATCAAATATATATGGAAGCCATTAATAAATTGCATAAAACCTTACCCATAAGTATGGGATACTATTACACAATGCTCCAAGAGGCAGGAAGCCGCACTGAAAGTATTCAGCCTTTTAGTCCCCATGCCAGCAGTTTTCAAACTCTCTTGGGCATCACAGTCACTTGAGGAATGATTAAAACGCAAATTTCCAGGCTACCTCCAGAGTGTCTGATGCAGCAGGTGGAGCCTGAGAATGTACATTTATAGATAGATGGATAACTTATTAGTATATATATATATATATAAATACTAATATATACTATGTAGTATATATTACTATACTTTAATATTAGTATACTATAATATTAGTATACTATATATACTAAGTTTACTAATATAGTATTATTATATATATTACTAATATAATATTAGTGATATTTGTATATGTACTAATATTTATACTATATATAAATATATAGTATAAATATTAATATAACATGTTGATATAAATAAAAATATAATAGAAGATATAAATATTAAATATACTATAAATTTAGTATAGTATATATACTAATATTTATATTTATATCTATATAAATAGATATATTTATATATCTATATATAGATATAAACATAAAAATTTGTATATATAAATATTATATTATTTACAAATATTAGATATATTTATACATCTATATATATAAATATAAATATCTCTAATAGTACATATCCTTTCGGTTCTGCCTTTCTGGAGAACCCTAATATCCTAGTCTACATCTCAATATGCCAGTCCCCCGGGGACAAACCAAGAAGCCGGCTGAACGAAGCACTGGGAATGTATTTGCTGCTGCTTACATTTTAGTCCAGAAAGAAGTGAGCAGCTATCATTAGAAACACGGGGATTGTCGTCGGAGGGATCCGAGAGCCAGGATCGTTCTGATCTGAAGGTGTGGCACAGAACATCGATACTGTTGTGACTCTGATCATTCCGGCATTCTCAGTCTTACCAACGAAGCAATGCTCTCAGGCCTGCTATGCCGAGGGCTTCCAGCCCCAGGAACTAATAGTGTCAGAAAAGCTCAGCCTTGGCCTCTGTCGGTCCCTCTTCTGAGGTCCGATCTTGCTTTCAAACCAACTTTCCTCTCTTCTGACCTCCTCTCCTGAAGTCAATCCCTTTTTCTTTTATTGCCTCGCTTTTTCTCTACAATTAGCCTCATTTTGAGTCTTTAAACGTCAAAATGCCTCTTTGACCCAACCCGCGGCTCCTTGGCTGTGTTGTTCTTTGACAAAAGCTTGAAACACCTGCCCTGGTGTCAATTACAGCGAAAGTCTCTTTGCCTCCAGCAGCGCCTGTTAATCCTATAATCCAGTGCAGATTTCTACAAGACTATACACAGTTTTCACTGGTCCCAATTCCAAGTAGGTCAGGCAGCTGATGTCAGCTGATTAGAGGCTCCCAGGGACCCTACAGATCTGGAGGCAACGGGGCGTCTTGTAACTTCAGAGGCGACATCTTTCTGAATCAACATAGACTCCGGAAGATTGCTAATCTTGGTGGTGCTTGAAGCAATTTAAAGATAATGAGCCTCTGTCAATTTGAGAGGAAGACAACGTTTATATCGCAACACCCTCTGCTGAGCCATTTTGGGATATAGTAGGACTTTCAGTCTTTCTATAAAAAGGAAGTTTAACAAAAGCGCATTTCCAAATGGGAAAGTGCAACCATTTGTTCCATGGGAGAGTAGAGTTTGTTTAGTGAAAGCCTTTTGGCCCAAACAATAAGTGAGTTAACCAACGGAGTCTGACAGCCCACGTCTCCATTCTTGGTGGGATGGAGGCAGCATCAAGCCAGGAGTCCACGTGTGTGCATAACACTGAGCTGGGGGTTGAGACTGGAGATCCATCCATGACTTCTGGATGTACCTGGTTAGGCAAGATGACTGTGTCTGTTTATCTAATTATCTCTCCTCCTTCCTTTCAGCTCAGACAATGTGAGAGTGCATGGACTTCTAACGGCCCTTAGAGCTCATAGTTTAAGGTAGCCCAAGGTGTCTTTGTCACCAAGCACAATGCTTACCCAGTGCCACGTCATTCTCTTCCTTGGTGGTTCCTGCTCCCTAGCAGTTGCCTGTGGCCTCGTGCCTGGACTCCGGTCAAGAAAGGTAGGTGAAGTGAGGAGCAGCATGAACAGGCTCCTTTCCTGTCTGCTGAGCACCTGTGGGGAACCCAGGGGAGGAGTCCATGACTGTAGAAGAGGGGGGAGCCACTGCTCGTAGGAGCCTGGGTTTCTGCAGGGCTGCATGGAGCAGAGGACCCCCTACCCCTGTCCCCATTGCCAACAACCTGCATTGGACTGTGACTCGTGTGAGAAAGAAAACTTGATTATGTTAGGCCACTGCACCGTGGAGGCCATCGGTGTGTTTCAGAAATTGCCTATGTGTACTAAATATTGAGATGATGGTGGAGCCTTGAGAACCATGCAAATTTCATGGAGGAGGGGTTCTCAGCACCCACCCACCTCTGTCAGGAAGTACTAGGGGGCTCAATAGGTCTGCCTGGGGGAGGCCCCAAACCTGAACATTTGTTACTGGTTTTCCCAACAAAACAAACCTTAGAATGAATAGCAACCTGGTTGAAAAGAAATGTCACTTAAGGACTATCTGGTTTCTTTAAGAATTGATACCATTTGAAAAATATCTGACTTCCGGGGGTGGGGGGGTCCCTGGGTGGCTCATCAGTTCAGCATCTGACTCTCGGTATCAGCTCAGGTCCCAATCTCAGGGTTATGAAATCAAGCCTGGCATCAGGCTCCATGCTCAGCACAGAGTCAGCTTCGGATTCTCTCTCCCTCTCCCTCTGCCCCTCCCACTAGTGCTCTCTCTCAAATAACTAAATAAATCTTAAAAAGAAGAAGAAGGAAGAAATAGGGAGAACAACAGAAGAGAGAGAATGACCAAAGGACATCAGGAAAAGGAAGGGATGTAGAAAAAAGTGAAAGAGATGGAGGGCTAGAGACAAACGATGGACAGACAAGACAGAAGCTCAGAAGCTAAGACACGGGGACAGAATCCACTTTTCTCAGTCTCTGCAGTGAAGCTCTGCTGGGACCAGGGAGAGGAGGCTCCGGTGAAGAATCCAGGCCGACCTCTGAGGCTCTGCTTTCATTTTCAATGATACAAGAGGATGCTGGTGGTGCTTTTGTATAAGCACCCACTAAAAATCACTTCCTCTGAGGGAACAGAGGCTAGAAAATTCTTTTTCCTGCTTAAGCAAAACATGAGGTTCTTCCTAGTTTACAAGGGTGGCGGCCCTCCAGTCCCTGTGCCTACGGGCCCCCGTGGCACCCCCTGCCTGGCTCCCTTCTGCCGCCCTTGCTCACTCACTTGGGGCAACAGAGCAAAAGAGCAGAAGCTTTGGATTCTGGCAGCTGGGCCTCCTACTGCTGCCAGGATGAGCCCCGGCCAGGCATGGCGGTGGTCCCTCCTACATATTAACTATTATTACTGTTTGTCAAAATTTAATTCACAACTCACCTCTAGTAGATGGCCCTGTTAGATCCCAGGCTTTGACTTATGTGATGGGTTATGTGAAAAGACCAAAATGATGGAAATACGAATATTCTCGGCTTTCTTTTTCCTCCTGCTGCTTGCTGCAGGGAGCGGGCTTTGCCTGGATCTGTGGGAGGAGTTTTCCTCGGGGCCCCGGATGTCTCGGCTTTGTGCTGTGCCGGGCGGACCCGAGAGAGAACCAGAGCACAAGTGCACTTGGCATGTGATGGCAGGTGATGGCAGAGAGAAAGGAAGGCCTTCGGGAAAGGATAGTGTAGCCAGTTTCTGCTCTGGGGACCTGGAGCCTGAGCCTTCTGGGAATTCCGGAAGGGTATCCTGCGTGGGAGGAGGACGCCAGGGTCCTGACTGGGGTCTGCTGGGGTGTTAATGGAGCGATCCCACATTCATTGGGTGAGGCTCGCTCCCACTTCCTGCCTCTGCTTTCTCCGGCAGAGGAATGAAGGTGCTGGCCCCAGGGAGCTCGATACCTGTATGCATGATGGATGGAGGCAGCGCCCGATGGCTTCTGCTACAGGAGATTTTAAAGAAGCCATGGTCTCTATGTTCTCATGGAGTGTGAGACACCCAGCTAACACACATCAGTTCTTCCGAAATTGCCTTTTGGTTGCTACAGCGCATCCTCAGCCTGATGCGCTTGCAGCCTGGACCACATGGGTGCTGCTCTACGAGGCTTTCGCCCCTGGTGTCCTCGCCACACTGGAGACGTGTCCGCTGTACTGCCCTGAGCACTGCGTCAGCAGGTGCTTCTTATCGCCTGAGCCTGGAAGTCTCCACGGCTGGACTGGAGGCTCGGCAAGGACAGAGCTACTGTGCGATTTGCTCGCTCTGTGTTTCCTGACACTGCTGGGGAAGTCTTACACATCCAGAGAAGAGAGAGAGAAGAGGGGCGAGCAATGAAGAGACCCCATAGATCAAGGAAAGGGTCATCGGAGCTCAGGCTTGTGAAGACCTTCTCCCCTGGGGATGGTCTCTCTTCTGCTGCATTGCATAAAGCCCTTCCTGTTTGCTTCTAGGGATGGAAATCAAGAGAAAATTTGTCTGGGGCTTCTGACCAGATACCACTTAACTTCCTGGGCAGAACTCATTCTGAAACACCGCTTTGAGGCCGGGGACCGAAACGGTGCATCCCAAGTGTCACCACCGGGAGGGAGCAGAGTGAGCTTGTCCCTTCCTGTTATTGAGTGCTTCCTGGGCCCCACAAGGGAGGTTCAGTTTAGACTGAGGGTTGGGGACTTGGTTCCTGCCCCTCATAACTAGGCTTCTGTTTGTCCATCCGTAGGCGAGGAGAGCAATCTCTGGCCTTTGTGTGGCACTCAGGGACCCGGCTTGATCAGACAGGTAATGAGCCTGACTCGATTGCTCATGGGGAAAGGGGTCACTCACTTTGGGGGGGGGCTGCATTAACCTGGCAGGGCTGGCAGGGACCGCTGAGCACAGCATCTTTAGGGGGGGCGCTCCATGGCCCCCGCGCCCTGGAAGAGTGATGTCCACTCCCTTCAAACAAAGGATCAGACCAGTGTCTTTAGACCCCTTGGCTGCCCACGGATAGAGACGTTGGGCTGTGTTAGACCCGCTGTGTCCGTGCCACGTCGATACTGATACTGTTTTAAACTGCCTGTTAGAGGGAATAGCTGACACCATGAAACCAAGTTAAGTAAATGTAGCTTGTCTGGCACCTGGGCCTCTTTCCTCATCCGCTGATACCCAGAGCTTTTCCCTTTAAAATGAGCACGACAGGGAATTTGCCCTGAAAAGCAGCATTTGCTCCCTACCCAGCCTGTTTGCATGCAGAGACCCCCTAACTCCCCGGACCCCTTCCCTTCTATAGGACGAGAAGGAAGGGTCGTTGGGAAGATAAATAGGAGCGGAGGTGGAAGGGTGAGGGTGGGTAAGGAGAAGGAGAGCCTCTGGGGGTTAAAACAGTGAAGGAAAAGAAAAGTGGAGAGATAAAAGTAAGAGGGATAAAGTGAAATTTCCCCAAAGGACAACCCATACCTCTCCTCACCACACAGGTTCTTCCGAAGCATCCCCTGGCTTTCGTAAAGGTTTCCCCAAGTTTCTGGCTCTAGTTCATTCTTCTCTTTTAATTTCCTACAGTATTTCCTACATGCTTTCCTTGGGGACGGGCTTGGAGGGCAAGAGTAGTCATTTATATTCCTGTATACTTTTCAGAGTACGGAACACAACTTCCAAAAAGTCAAAACTATGAGGCCTTCCCAAAATATTAAATCATTAATAAGGGAAAGATCTGAATCATTAATAAGGGAAGACATAATAATAATGCTGGTTCCGAAAGCAATTTAAGGAGTTGGGTCCTTACAGGAATTTTGGAACACAGGATATCAGAATCAGAACGTTAGTTTAGATAGATCACTGGTTAGTGTCCTGTAGGACAATCAAACCATGACTTCTCTAGCGGACAGAAATTGACGAATAACTTCACAGTGTCTGAGCTCTAATCAGTAAGTAGTTATGGCAAACACAGGTTTATGCTCCTGGAGGCTGAGAAATTCCTTGGGTAAGCCTATTAATGCCACAGAGTGACATTGAAAGTATATACTGCCCCCACTCCTTATTTCCAAGTTTTAGATTTTTCTAGAGATAGGTATTCACTAAATATTTACAAATGCCCACATGAATGACACATAAATCTAATATCATGTCTTATAAGTAAACATATTTTTTTCTATTTCTAATCCCCACGATCTATTCAGTGTAGCTCTTAGACCCCTTCCTGGACTGTGGAAATTTGAAGGAAGCAGGCCCATGGACAGGAGAGTAGCTTTTTATATTGTATAGTTAACATATTTTAATAAAGTCCTGGGTCATATGCTGTCTGAAACACGCAGCGTTCAATGGTGTTATCCGTGCTATGTGGATACCATGTCAATAAAAGTCAAAGTGTATTTAATTTAATCTCATGCAGACCCAGGCTTTCCTCCCCTCTAGACCTCCTGGCTGTTGAAAATTTTCCATATAACCAAAATATTAAATAGTGCTTGAAATATTAGCTTTTATTCAACTGTACATTGACCCGGAGCCATTTCACATGGCTCATGACTTACAAAAAGCAACATACTTAAATCCAGGTCTCCTGTAAATAGTGAGGGCCAGCTCCATGAAAACCAGTTAGGAGAGTTTTTGTTGTTGTTGTTCTTTCTCTTTTTTGTATTTTTGTCCTTTTTTTAAATTTTATTTTATTATGTTAGTCACCATACATTACACCATTAGTTTTTGATGTAGTGTTCCATGATTCATTGTTTGTGTATAACACCCAGTGCTCCATTCAATACGTGCCCTCTTTAATACCCATCGCCAGGCTAACCCATCCCCCCACCCCCCTCCCCTCTAGAACCCTCAGTTTGTTTTTCAGAGTCCATCGTCTCTCATGGTTTGTCTCCCCCTCCGATTTCCCCCCCTTCATTTTTCCCTTCCTATTATCTTCTTCTTTTTTTTTTTAACATATATTATTTGTTTCAGAGGTACAGGTCTGTGATTCAACAGTCTTACACAATTCACAGCACTCACCGTAGCACATACCCTCCCCAATGTCCATCACCCAGCCACCCCATCCCTCCCACTCCCACTCCCACCATCCAGCAATTCTCAGTTTGTTTCTTGAGCTTAAGAATTCCTCATATCAGTGAGATCATATGATACTTGTCTTTCTCTGACTGACTTATTTCGCTTAGCATAATACCCTCTAGCTCCATCCACGTTGTTGGAAATGGCAAGATTTCGGTTTTTTTGATGGCTGCATAATATTCCATTGTATATATACCACATCTTCTTTATCCATTCATCTGTCGATGGACTTCTTGGCTCTTTCCATGGTTTGGCTATTGTGGACATTGCTGCTATAAACATTGGGGTGCACGTACCCCTTCAGATCCCTACATTTGTATCTTTGGGGTAGATACCCAGTAGGGCAATTGCTGGGTCGTATGGTAGCTCTATTTTCAACTTTTTGAGGAACCTCCATACTGTTTTCTGGAGTGGCTGCACCAGCTTGCATTCCCACCAGCAGTGTAGGAGGGTCAGTTAGGAGAGTTTTTAAGTGGTCATTGTTTAAAACATTTTGCTAAGTTCTTATTTTACGCCTCCGCCCCCACCTCTGTGCTAAGAAGTCCAAGCTTAGCTCCACTAAGGGCACAGTGAAGACCCTCCAAAACTGCCTTCGTTCATCCACGCAGAATTCTGAGCATCCATCCGTGGTGACACTGTGTGCAGACGGTGGCAGCCTGGCTATGCTGGTGGCTGCACAGCACCGTCTCTGGAGACTAGCCCCTGGTGGCTCTTCCGTGAGGGACACCAAGCAGGGCGGTTGGGTCCTGTGGCTGCCTGGTCTCTGCACCCAAGACCAGCGTGTGGTTTTCTTTCCCACCCCCAGCCATTCTCTGTGATGACAGCTGGGCGACATGCAATTTAACTTGATTTTGACACTATCTACCTGGAAACAAAATCAGATCCCACAGGTTATAAGGGCTCAGTCCCACAAGATGGCTCCCCACCTTCTTTAGACGCCAATCAATCTCAAGTCCAGGTGTCACCCGTGCTTCTGAATGACCAGCTATAGATCAGAAGTTCCAATGACCCCCTCCTCAAGTTCAATTAATTGGGTAGAGTGGCTCACAGAGCTCAGAGAACCATCTTACTTACAGCCAGATGAAAGAGAAGCATGGAACAAAGTATGTGGGGAGGGGCATGGCACTCCCCTGCTCTCTGAGCATATCACTATCTCTGAATCTCCACATGCTTACCAACCTGGAAGCTCTCCTAACTCAGTCCTTTTGGGTGTTCTACAGAAGGCATGATTAATTAAATCATTGGCCACTGGTGAGGAAATTTAATCTCCAGCCCCTCTGCTCAGTGAATGTCATTGGGGGTGAATGGGCAGGGGTAGGGACTGAAAGTTCCAACCCTCTGATCACAAGGTTGTGTCATCTGGCGAGGAGGACCCAACCTTAGGTGATCTAAGGACTTTCCACAAGTCACTTTGTTGGCACTGCAAAAGACATTTTTATGGCTCTCCTCATTCGAAATCCAAGGGATTTAGGAGCTCTGTGCCAGGAGTGGGGACCACGTCCAAATATAGATTTCTTATTATAACAATATCACAGGGGCATAGACCTCTTTGAAAGTTAAGTCTGGGTTCCCTCCTTTAAATACAGGCATGCATACACCCGCCTACCCGTGTCAATATAATTTCAAGAAGTGACATCATGAAATCCTGTGAGAGACATTTGGAACCCAGTGAAAGCCCCCGCACTAAGAGTGACAGTTCATTTTCTGTGTTTACAAACACACCAGACTTCCATGGTCAAAGAAATGCATCTGTGAAGAATTTTGTATGAACATAAAGATGTGAGGCCAGAAGCCTTCTTTGGGGGTAATTAAAAGACCAGTTACCCTGCTGGTGTGTGAGGCTGCTTCTGGGAGCCGCTCTTCCCCAGGATGGGGCAAGCCCTTGAGAACCTCGCTCACTGGGGAAGCTATTGCACCAGCTAATGAGCCATGTTCGTCCACCTGCTGTTTCCAGTCCACTGGCTCTTCATCCCATCTCTAATCTGTACACAGTGGACTCCCCTTCTGGCAGAGTCACTTACATGTGGGCACGCGCATGTGCATGTGTGTGTTCATGTGTGTGTATGTGTGTGTGTGAGCACAAGCTTCCCTCCTGGGAATTGCTCTTTCTTTGCCCACTCATTTAAGCCAGTGGCTTCACACAATCCCTAGCATGTGAGTTGAAATTCAGGTTGAGGCAAAGAAAGCCAAGGCTCAGAACAGGGATTACCAGTTTAGCCCAAGGGTCGGGCTGTTCAGATGTGCTGTGGAGAAAAGTTTGGACTGGTCGGTTGGGGCGCTACCGCGGAAGGCTTCCGATGCTGAGCCATGTTCCTTTAGCTACGGAGGTAAAACCAAATATCATCTGGAAAGTGAATCATCACCTCTCTTATCTGTTCTGTATATCCGATTTCTACACATTAACCTCTGTGGAAGACAAAAATAGTCTTTCTTCCCTTCTCTCAAAATGACAAAATCCACATTTTGGCCAAACAAAAGACATTCCCAGCCTCCCTTGCCGTTACATGGGGCCACGTATGGATGGTCTAGCTAATCAGAAGCAATCAGAAGGGCCTGTGAGACTTCCAGGAAATTTCCTTACAGTGGAGCCCACACGTCATTCTTTCTTCCTCGACCTTGACCAAAGTGGCTTGAGCTTAAGGACCAAGAGGAAGGGGACAGGCCTGGGCATGACAGAGCAGTTCCCTGACAAATTCATAGAGCCACCAAACGGCCCCAGACAGGCTACGTGCTCCACCGTGCCCTCTTTTATGTGGGAGAGAATTCACCGTCTATCACACTTAGGCCATACTTGCTCAGGACTCTTCATGACCTGTGACCCAAAGAAATCACATAGATGCAGCTCCTTGCCTCTTACCTGTTTTATTTAAACCCATCTGGGGCGCCTGGGTGGCTCAGTTGGTTAAGTGTCTGCCTTCGGCTCAGTCACGATCCCAGGGTCCTGGGATCGAGTCCTGCATCGGGCTCCCTGCTCAGGTAGGTGCCTGCTTCTTCCGCTGCCTGCTTCCCCCTACTTGTGCTCTCTCTCTCTCTCTCTCTGACAAATAAATAAATAAATCTTTAAAAAAATTAAAACAAACTCATCTAAAACAATTTATGAGGCTTTAGATTTCTCAGCAACATCTTTAAACATTTATGGCTTCCTCTATTTCCTTTTAATTTTTCCTCTCCATTGAAGGGCCTCGGTAAAGACCAACCGAATGAGCGAATGGACAACTGTCCTTTGGCACTTGTGATCACACTTCCCCTTGTTTAGAACCACGGAATCTACAAACGTGGCCCTCTAGATTGGAAGACGCCATCAGATTCACTGACTTCCCTCTCCCCTGCTTTGACAAACATTTCCTGTCACATTGCAGCCCTGCCCTTTCTTCCCTGTCTTCACTCCCGGCCCCCATAAATACTTCTTTCACATCACCTGGAAAAATTTGCTGCAAACAACTTAAGAGCCGCATCCCTCCCTTCTTTCAGTTCCACCCGAAGGGTTGTTGGCTTCCTGAAAAATTTTCCTTTGGCAATAAAACAGAGAAAGGCTAGCTTCAGTACGAATCCCACATCCTGTATTTACAGTGTCTGCTGCCACCACATCCCAGCAAGGGGACGCTTTCCGAATGTGACCCATTGGCTGCGAGGCCTGGGGTCAGAGCATTGCCTGCCAAAGCCCCGGGGTGGGTGACAGTGCCGCCCTTGAGCTGTTAGCAGGGCTGGTGGGTGGACTGGGTGGAAAGACAAGGGAAACAGTGGGGTGGCCATGTGTGTGTGGGGGGTGGTGGTGCTCCGGCTTCCTGGAGGGGTCAGGAACCCCCACGGGCTCCCCACGGAGGCAGTGGTGTTCAGCAAGCAAAACTGAAGGTGCCAGGCCTCCTTAGCAACTGCAAACCCAGTTTCCAGCAGACCGCATCACAGCTTTACTCTCTTGCCTTGAGAATTCAAATAACTTCAATTTGGTCGTGGAACATCAGCATCCTGCTTCACCCCCAACGAGTCATCAGCCTCAGTGGATACAAACCACGGCCACCAACCACTGCAGCGCTCGTGGCAAGTTCATCACCAAGCTCCTGCTGGCTTCTCTGACTGTGGGCTTTATCCCATGTGCTGACCACCCCTCCAACCCCACCAAGCTCCTGAGACAGCACACAGGCTGGATTTTCTCCTCCATGGGCACCCCCTTTTTACTCTTCTCTGCTGGGTCCCCCTTTGGCTTAACTCCAAATGGGGAGAGACTCAGGGCTGAAAGCAGGCTGATCATCTTCCTCTATCAGCTCTCCCTAAAAGAAGTTCATCCCATATGGCAGGCTTTGTAGGCCATATATGTTAACCGTTCCCAAATTTCTTTTTCTTTAATGATTTTTATTTAGGGGAGAGAGAGAGAGAGAGTACGTGAGCCGTGGGGGGAGGGGCAGAGGGGAATGCAGATTCCCCAGTCAGCGAGGACCCCGACATGGGGCTCCATCTCCCAACGGGGAGATCAGGACCTAAGTTCAAACCAAGAGTCTGATGCTTAATCGACTAAGCTACCCAGGTGTCCCTGTCCCCAGATTTCTATCTCCAAGCCAGGCCTTCTCCCCTGAGCTCCAAGCCTGGATCTCTAACCTCGGGCTTGACATGTGCGCTTGTCCCCTCCACCATCATCCCCCACCTGCTGCCCTTCTCAATTTCAGACCCTGACTCTCCCATCCTCCCACTGGTCCCCACGACCTAGGGGCCGTCTGTCCTGCTAGTGCTGCTGTCTGGATCTCTCTCCTGTCTGCTTACAGCTCTTCCTTCCTTTCCTTCACCACCATCCTCCTGCGTCACCATCATTTCTACCCGGCCTATTACAATTACCTCAGTAATGTCCCTCCCTACTCAGTCTGTTCTCCACTCAGTTTCCAACGTGATCTTTCTAAAAGGTAAGTCAAATCCACATGCCCCGCTGAAAGCCGGCAGTAGCTTCCTTTTGCTCTTAGCATAAAATCAAACTCCTTATGACAGCCTCCAAAGGCCCCAGCTCTCCTGTGAAGGCTCCTGCCTTACTCTAGGACCCCTCCTCTGTGTGCCTCTCCTCCTACTCTCCAGCCCCTCTTTTCTGTCCGCCCCCCCATGCTAAGCACTTTTCTATTCCTGGATGCTACCTGTGGACTCCCTGTGCTCCCGTCAGCTCTCCGTGTGACGGATCTACCCTTAGTCCTAGAGTCCTGATGGCCGCTCAGAGACGCCCCCCACCCACCCTACTTATGTGGACTAAACAGCCCCACTTTCTCTATCTCTTCACTGGATTTATTCCTTCACAGCCACTCACCACAGCCAAGAAGTATGTTGTTTATGTATGTGGGTGCTTACCGTCTGCTTGCCTCCCACCCCTGCCCCCACTAGCACGGAAGCTCCAGGAGGCCAGCCGTGGCCCATCTTCTCTGTCACTGTGTCCCCTGTGTCCCCAGTATCCAGCAGGGTGCCTGGCACCTATGCATTTGCTGAACGGATGAAAGCCCAGGGGAATATACTTCTAAGGATAACTGATGAATGGCTCACTATGTGCCAACCTCTACCCTCTGTGTGGGCGCCTCTTATATACATTAACTCCTCTCATCACCCAAAAGTAGCACTTCCTAGCCCTACTTGAGAGCTGTGGAAACAGGCTCAGAGGGGAGTGACTTGCCTCAGGTGACCAGCTGTTTAGGGGCAGATCCCGGATTCAATCCCGGGTCGACAGCCGGACACAGTTCTGTAGCCCCCACTGTCACCGGTGAGAATTTTCAGGGAAACGCTACAACTGTTTTTGGTCTTCCTCATTGTTTAAAAACAGCTGAAGATGGAAGGCAAGGCCCTCGCTCAGAGAAGGCCCTCTCCCAGTGAGGTCATTTCGGATTACTTCAACGGGCTCCAAAATCCCCAGCAGTCCTCCAAAAATCTGAGAACAAATCTCTTCCTGAGCAGCATGCTGTCCCTCTTCCATGAGCAAGTGTTAATGGAAGACAGGTGGCGCCTTTGGGGGTCTGGATAAAACTTGAAAGCCAGGGCCAGCTTCCCTTTCTCCACTGACACTGATCATGGGCCTAATGATGACCAGATGGGGAAGTGGGAGGCTGGTGGACATGGGCTTTCCCTTCTGTGCAGTCAGTCCTGCCGGCCCAGCCCTGCCCCCATTGGGCTTACGAGTTTGAGTTCTGAAAGAATAAGAATGAAAGGAGAATGAGCTTTGCCCCTGCAAACTGAGAGGAATGGAGCAAACAGGCAGATTCTCTGTCTCGTGTGGGAAGACGTGCTTGGGATGGCAACAGGGAGATCTCAGCCGAAGACCCTGAATTGCCCTTCCGAGTTCAGGCAGGGCCAAGCAGTGCCCTCTGTCACCCCAGGAGGAGGGGGAGAGGAGATTCAGCTCTCAGCCCCCATCAGCAGCAGGGAACAAGCAGCCTATTAACCAGGGTGTCTAAGAGATGAAATAGCTGGTCTGCCAACCTGTGGATTCAAGAGAAGGGCTGCTTTGGGTCCACAAGGCCCTCTTGAGTGCCCAAGGAATAACCTGATGGCTCAGTTTCCGTGAGGTCAGAGGGCTTTGCCCCACCAGCATGAGTGGGAGCTACAGAAACAGAGGCAACCCCACCACCCATCAGTTCTCAGTGCTGGCAACAGGCTTTTAAGAATCCTTTGGTGACATAGAATACACAGGAATGTGTACTTACGGTAAGTACACAGCTCAAAGGATTTCTAAAACATACCAGTGTTTATTCAGATCAAGAAACAAAATGCGCCAGCCGACATTTAAGGAGAGCTGCCATTTTCCCAAAGAGAAAATCCCACAGGAAGGTTGATGGTTAATTTGAATATGTGAATTTCTAGCAACATGGTTGACCTAGTCAGGCGTTTCATCATACGTACATTGTCAATTAACTGAATAATGAGAAATATTGAAAAGTCACATTTTAATTGAGCAGTGTTTCCCTTTTTCAAAACCTTCCATATCAATATTAGTCAGATTCTTTGCATTTCTCTTTGGTCTCAAAGTCTTTGGTCAACTGATACCAAAGGTCGGAGTTACCAAGATACACAATGAGGAAAAGGTAGTCTCCTAAATAAGTGGTGTTTGGAAAATTGGATATCCACATACCAAAGAATGGAATTACAGCCTTATCTTATACCTTATTTTATAGACAAAAATGAACTCAAAATGGATTTAATGATATATGTAAGACCTGAAACCATAAAACTCTAATGAGAGAACATAGGGGGAAAGCTCCTTGACATCGGTCTTGGCAGTGATTTCTTAGATATGACACCAAAACACAGGCAATGAAAGCAAAATTAAAGAAGTGGAACTGCATCAAACCTAAAAGGTTCTGTGCCGGAAAAAAAATCAACAAAACAAAACACAACCTACAGAATGGGAGAAAATATTTGCAAGCCATATATCCAAAATATTTAGGGAACTCCCATAACTCAAGAACAAAAAAAACCAAAATAACCAAGTTGTAAAAATAAGCAAGGGAACTTAACAGGTATTTCTCCAAGAAGACATACAAATGGCCAACAGGTACATGAAAAGGTCCTCAACATCACTCATCCTCAGGGAAATACAAATCTAAACCACAATGAGGTAGCTCCTCACACCAGTTAGAATGGAAATTATTAAAACAAAAGAAAACAAAAAGGTAAGTGTGAGCAAAGATGTGGAGAAAAGGAATCCTTGTATGTTGTTAGTGGGGCTGCAAACTGATACAGATAGTACAGAAAACAGTATGAAGCTTCCTCAAAACATTACATATGGGGATACCATAGGATCAGCAATCCCACTTCTGAGTATATATTCAAAGGAATCGAAATCAGGATCTCAAAGAAATATCTGCAGCCCTTTGTTCACGGCAACATTATTCACAACAGCCAGGACATGGAAGTGACCTAAGTGTCTATCGCGGAATGAATGGACAAAGAAAATATAATAATATATTACATTGAATATTATTCAGCTTAAAAAAAAAAAAAGGAAATCCAGCCTTTGACTTCAACATGGATGAACCTGGAGGACACTATTCTAAGTGAAATAAATCAGACACAGAAAGACAAATACTACATGATCATGAAATCTAAAAAAGTCAAATGTAGAATGGTGGTTGCCAGGGACTATGTGTGTGGGGGTGTAGGGAGGTGTTAATCAAAGGGTACAAAGTTTCAGGTATACAAGATGCATAAGTTGTAGACACCTACTATATAGCATAGTACCTAGAGATAATAATACTGTTTTTTGAATACTTAAGCACTACTGAGTGAGTAGATCTTATGTTTTGTATTCCTATCACACACATACATATACACAAAGGGGACTGGAAAAATCTTTTGGAGGTGATGGATATGTTACAGCATGAATTGTGGTGGTGATGGTCTCACAGGTGTATACTTATTTCCAAGATCATCAGGTGGTATACATTAGATACATACAGCTTTTTGTATATCAATCGGACCTTAATAATGTGCTTTAAAAATGGAGTCTGTTTCCCACAGCCAAAAAAGAAGAAGAAGAAGGAGGAGGAGGAGAAGTGAAATGTTACCAGTGCTTCCAGTATCCTGCATATGTCCCTTCTGGTCACCAGGGCCCCAGTGGTAACCCCTCTCCTGACCTCTAACACCACAGCTTTGTTTCCCCTGTTTTTGCACTTTGCATAAATGCAACCATGCAGTGTGTCTTCTTTTGTGCTTACCTTTTTTCACTCATTATTCTAGTTCATCTTGTTGCTTGTAGTTCTAGAGCATCTATTGTCGTTAAATTATGGTATTCCACTGTGTGCACATACCTGGAGATTTGGTTTTAATACACTTCTGACTAGTGTCATTTTCCAGGCTGGATGAAAATGAAATTTAGGTGACATCAGCCACCTCTTCAAAGATGAGAGATCTCCATAAATTCTACTTCATCCAATTAATATTTAGGAATAATTTCTCCCTTCTCCTCCATTAATCTATTTTATCCATATGTATTTGTAGAGCATTTGTAGCCTTCACCATGGAGTGTCCCCATAGAGATGCTGGACTAAGCTCCAGAAGGAGGAGTTTCTACAAGTGACAGGAACCATCATGGAGTATCAGGGGTGAGCCCATTCCAATGACCTGGAGTTAATAATATCTTCCCTGCCTCCTCCCAGGGCCACTCTGAGGATCAAGTAAGATAAAGCAGATATTACAAAACTGCTAACACGGTATGATAACAGCTGAACAAAACAGAGACATGTGTATTATATTTAGGCAAAGACAAAACACAACAAAACACCATTATAGGTAGTAAGCTTGTGGAGAAATTAATTTCCTTAATTTTACATCTTAAAAAGTCCATATATTCTACATAGAACACACATGAGTTTTAATAAGAAATAATGTTTAAAAGGTCAAGTCATATTTACAGAAGAGCACTGAAATCTATAAGTGACAAACTAAATAAAAGTCTTTATATACTGCTTCATTGACTCACAAGAAAGACTTTGTGGTGTTTTAAAAATAGAAATTTTTGTGCTGTTATCTAATTTGGCAATGCTTAGAGCAGAAACAGCCCTTGCTGAAAGATTAAAAGAAAAATAAAGTGCTTCACAGTTGAGGCTGCCAAGAGATAAACGGAGTCTACGTTTCTCATATTACTTTTCTTAAACAAGCAGGTGGTTGTTGAGCAAAAGGATTACATATCTGAGGAGTGCCCCGCCGAACCATGGTTTTCTGTCTTTTGTGGGGTTCAAGGTCGATGCCTGTTTTTAGGCGCTATGATGATATGGAGGCAAAATAAGGCCTCCCAAGGAAAGCAATGAGTCAACAAGACTCAAGCCTTGGATGGAAGACAAGGCCACCTAACGAGTGGAAAACTGTGCTCCCACCTTTAGTAAACCGGATCACTTAGAACAAAGGAATAATCTCACTGTCTCGGGCTTGACAAGGCCAACTCTCCATTGTCTGTTACTTGGAAATTCTAAGCGGAATCTGTAAAGAAAGAGGATTTTATTGGATTTTTTTGGGGGGGGGGAGGTGGGTTATGCTTTGGCATTTGAGACCAATTTTCAAGGTAAGAAGGACCTTATTATTTCTCTTTTTTTCTTTAAATTTTTTACTGTTATGTTAGTCACCATACATCACATCATTAGTTTTTGATATAGTGTTCCATGATTCATTGTTTGTGCATAACACCTAGTGCTCCATGCAGAATGTGCCCTCTTTAATACCCATCACCAGGCTAACCCATTCCCCCACCCCCCTCCCCTCTAGAACCCTCAGTTTGTTTTTCAGAGTCCATCGATTCTCATGGTTCACCTCCCCCTCCAGTTTCCCCCCCTTTATTCTTCCCCTCCTGCTATCTTTTTCTGCTTTTTTTTTTCCTTAACATATATTGCATTATTTGTTTCAGAGGTACAGGTCTGTGATTCAACAGTCTTGCACAATTCACAGCGCTCACCATAGCACATACCCTCCCCAATGTCTATCACCCAGCCACCCCATCCCTCCCACCCCACCCCCACTCCAGCAACCCTCAGTATATTTCCTGAGATTAAGAATTCCTCATATCAGTGAAGTCATATGATACATGTCTATCTCTGATTGACTTATTTCACTCAGCATAACACCCTCCAGTTCCATCCACGTCGTTGCAAATGGCAAGATCTCATTCCCTTTGATGGCTGCATAATATTCCATTGTGTATATATATACCACATCTTCTTTATCCATTCATCTGTCGATGGACATCTTGACTCTTTCCACAGTTTGGCTATTGTGGACATTGCTGCTATAAACATCGGGGTGCATGTACCCCTTCGGATCCCTACATTTGTATTTTTGGGGTAAATACCCAGTAGTGCAATTGCTGGATGGTATAGTAGCTCTATTTTCAACTTTTTGAGGAACCTCCATACTGTTTTCCAGAGTGGCTGCACCAGCTTGCATTCCCACCAAGAGTGTAGGAGGGTTCCCCTTTCTCCGCATCCCCGCCAACATCTGTCGTTTCCTGACTTGTTAATTTTAGCCATTCTGACGGGTGTGAGGTGGTATCT
>NW_027397072.1:85190985-85264747 GCF_003265705.2 Callorhinus ursinus
CTTTTTATCTTGATGAAATCCCAAGAGTTCATTTTTGCCCTTGCTTCCCTTGCCTTTGGTGATGTTTCTAGGAAGAAGTTGCTGCAGTGAGGTTGAAGAGGTTGCTGCCTGTGTTCTCCTTTAGGATTTGGATGGACTCCTGTCTCACATTTAGGTCTTTCAAACATTTGGAGTCTATTTTTGTGTGGTGTAAGGAAATGGTCCAGTTTCATTCTTCTGCATGTGGCTGTCCAATTTTCACAACACCATTTGTTGAAGAGACTGTCTTTTTTCCATTGGACCTTCTTTCCTGTTTTGTCAAAGATGAGTTGACCATAGAGTTGAGGGTCCATTTCTGGGCTCTCTATTCTGTTCCATTGATCTATGTGTCTGTTTTTGTGCCAGTACCACACTGTCTTGATGATGACAGCTTTGTAATAGAGCTGGAAGTCTGGAATTGTGATGCCGTCAGCTTTGCTTTACTTTTTCAACATTCCTCTGACTATTCGGGGTCTTTTCTGGGTCCATACAAATTTTAGGATTATTTGTTCCATTTCTTTGAAAAAAGTGGATGGTATTTTGATGGGGATTGCACTGAATGTGTAGATTGCTCTAGGTAGCATTGACATCTTCACAATATTTGTTCTTCCAATCCATGAGCGTGGAACGTTTGTCCATTTCTTTGTGTCTTCCTCAATTTCTTTCATGAGTATTTTATAGTTTTGTGAGTACAGATCCTTTGCTTCTTTGGTTAGATTTATTCCTAGGTATCTTATGGTTTTGGGTGCAATTGTAAATGGGATTGACTCCTTAATTTCTCTCTCTTCTGTCTTGTTGTTGGTGTATAGGAATGCCACTGATTTCTGTGCATTGATTTTATATCCTGCCACTTTCCTGAATTCCTGTATGAGTTCTAGCAGTTTTGGGTGGAGTCTTTTGGGTTTTCCACATAAAGTATCATATCATCTGCAAACAGTGACTTCTTTTTTGCCACTTTGGATGGCTTTTATTTCTTTTTGTTGTCTGATTGCTATGGCTAGGACTTCTAATACTATGTTGAATAGCAGGGGTGATAGTGGACATTCCTGCCGTGTTCCTAACCTTAGGGGGAAAGCTCTCAGTTTTTCTCCATTGAGAATGATATTCGCTGTAGGTTTTTCACAGATGGCTTTTATGATATTGAGGTATGTACCCTCTATCCCTATACTCTGAAGAGTTTTGATCAAGAAAGGACGCTGTACTTTGTCAAATGCTTTTTCTGCATCTTTTGAGAGTATCATATGATTCTTGTTCTTTCTTTTGTTAATGTATTGTATCTCGTTGATTGATTTGCAGATGTTGAACCAACCTTGCAGCCCAGGGATAAATCCCACTTGATCATGGTGAATAATCCTTTTAATGTACTGTTGTATCCTATTGGCTAGTAGTTTGGTGAGAATTTTTGCATCCATGTTCATCAAGGATATTGGTCTGTAATTCTCCTTTTTGATGGGGTCTTTGTCTGGTTTTGGGATCGAGGTAATGGTGGCCTCATAAAATGAGTTTGGAAGTTTTCCTTCCATTTCTATTTTTTGGAGAAAAATAGAAAAAACTCCTAACAGTTTTAGGAGAATAGGTATTAATTCTTCTTGAAATGTTTGGTAGAATTCCCCTGGGAAGCCATCTGGCCCTGGGCTTTTGTTTGTTGGGAGATTTTTGATGACTGCTTTAATTTCCTTAGTGGTTATAGGCCTGTTCCAGTTTTCTATTTCTTCCTGGTTCAGTTTTGGTAGTTGATACATCTCTAGGAATGCACCCATTTCTCCCAGGTTATCTAATTTGCTGGCATAGAGTTGCTCATACTATGTTCTTATAATTGTTTGTATTTCTTTGGTGTTGGGTGTGATCTCTCCTCTTTCACTCATGATTTTGTTGATTTGGGTCCTTTCTCTTTCCTTTTTGATCAGTCTGGCCAGGGGTTTATCAATCTTGTTAATTCTTTCAAAGAACCAGCTCCTAGTTTCGTTGATCTGTTCTACTGTTCTTTTGGTTTCTATTTCATTGATTTCTGCTCTGATCTTTATTATTTCTCTTCTCCTGCTGGCTTTAGGCTTTATTTGCTGTTCTTTCTCCAGCTCCTTTAGGTGTAGGGTTAGGTTGTGTATTTGAGACCTTTCTTGTTTCTTGAGAAAGGCTTGTATTGCTATATACTTTCCTCTCAGGACTGCCTTTGCTGCATCCCAGTGATTTTGAACAGTTGTGCTTTCATTTTCATTGGTTTCCATGAATTTTTTTAATTCTTCTTTAGTTTCCTGGTTGACCCATTCATTCTTCAGTAGGATGCTCTTTAGCCTTCATGTATTTGAGTTCTTTCCGACTTTCCTCTTGTGATTGAGTTCTAATTTCAAAGCATTGTGGTCTGAAAATATGCAGGGAATGATCCCAATCTTTTGGTACTGGTTGAGACCTGATTTGTGACCTAGGATGTGATCAATTCTGGAGAATGTTCCATGGGCACTAGAGAAGAATGTGTATTCCGTTGCTTTGGGATGGAATGTTCTGAATATGTCTGTGAAGTCCATTTGGTCCAGGGTTTCATTTAAAGTCCTTATTTCCTTGTTGATCTTTTGCTTAGATGATCTGTCCATTTCAGTCGGGGGGTTTTAAAGTCCCTCACTATTATTGTATTGTTGTCAATGTGTTTCTTTGCTTTTGTTATTAATTTCCTTATATAATTTGCTGCTCCCATGTTAGTGGCATAGATATTTACAATTGTTAGATCTTCTTGTTGGATAGACCCTTTAAGTAGGATATAGTGTCCTTCCTCATCTCTTATTACAGTCTTTAGTTAAAATCTAATTTGTCTGATGTAAGGATTGCCACCCCAGCTTTCTTTTGGTGTCCATTAGCATGGTAAATGGTTTTCCACCCCCTCACTTTCAATCTGGGGCTGTCTTTGGGTCTAAAATGAGTCTCTTGCAGACAGCATATCGATGGGTCTTGTTTTTTAATCCAATCTGATAGCCTGTGTCTTTTGATTGGGGCATTTAGCCCATTTACATTCAGGGTAACTATTGAAAGATACGAATTTAGTGCCATTGTATTGCCTGTAAGCTGACTGTTACTGTATATTGTCTGTGCTCCTTTCTGATCTATGCTGGTTTTAGGCTCTCTCTTTGCTTAGAGGACCCCTTTCAATATTTCTTATAGGGCTGGTTTCATGTTTGCAGCCCTTTCTGGCCTTCCAGGTCTCTGTGGATAGGTCTGTTGCCAATCTAATGTTTCTACCATTATAGGTTACATATCTTTTCTCCTGAGCTGCTTTCAGGATTTTCTCTTTGTCTCTGAGACTCGTAAGTTTTACTATTAGATGTCAGGGTGTTGACCTATTTTTATTGATTTTGAGAGGGGTTCTCTGTGCCTCCTGGATTTTGATGCCTGTTTCCTTCCCCACATTAGGGAAGTTCTCTGTTATAATTTGCTCCAACATACCTCTGCCCCTCTCTCTCTTTCTTCTTCTTCTGGGATCCCAATTATTCTAATGTTGTTTCATCTTATGGTATCATTTATCTCTCGAATTCTGCCCTCATGACCCAGTAGTTATCTCTCTTTTTCTCAGCTTCTTTATTTTACATCATTTGGTCTTCTATATCACTGATTCTCTCTTCTGCCTCACTTATCCTAGCAGTTAGTGCCCCCATTTTTGATTGCACCTCATTAATAGCCTTTTTGATTTTGACTTGGTTAGATTTTAGTTCTTTTATTTCTCCAGAAAAGGTTTCTCTAATAACTTCCACCCTTTTTTCAAGCCCAGCTAGTATCTTTAAAATCATGATTCTGAACTCTAGGTCTGACATCGTACTAATGTCCGTATTGAGTAGGTTCCTGGCAGACCGTACTACCTCTTGTTCTTTTTGTTGAGGTGATTTTTTCTGTCTTGTCATTTTGTCCAGAGGAGAACAGATGAATGAGAGAACAAAATGCTAACAGGGTAACAATGTCCCCAGAAAATATACTCTAAACAAATTAGCAAAAGACCTGAAAGCAGGGGAAAAGAAAGGGAAAGAAAGAAAAAAGAAAGAGAAAAAAAAGAAAAAGAAAAAGATAAAAACAAACAAAAACAGAACAAAAAAAAACAGAATATGATCAAATATGATCAGGCTGGTGCATAGATCAGTGCCACACACTAGATTTTGGGTGTATTTTGGTCTGTTAGAAGAAAGTGCCTCCTAAAATTTTAAAGGAATAAAGACTTATATATGTACAAAATAAGGGTTGATATGATGAAGGGATGGGAGATGACTGTAAAGATTAAAATTATAAAAATTTTTATAAAAGGAGTTGATAAGATAAGAAGTTGTTTGAAAAAAGAAAGAAGAGGATAAAAAAGAAAGAAAGAAAAAAGAAAAAAAAGTAGAGGGAATGTTCAGGCAGGAGACGAGAACAAAGCCATACACTAGAGATTTAGGGTATAATCTGTTATCATCTGTTAGAAGAAACTGTATCTCACAATTTTAAAGGGAGAACAACTTATATATATATATATATATGCCAAAAATAAGGGTAACTACAATGAAGGGAGAGAATATGACTCTAAAAATGAAAAATAAAAATGTTTTTTTAAAAAAGGGATTGATAAGGTGTTGGTTGAAAAGGGAAAAAGAAAAATTATAAAAAAAAAAGACAGTTAAAAAAATTAACCTTGAAAGACTAAAGAATCATGGGAAAAAAGCCATGAATTCTATGTGCAATATTCCCCTAGCGCTGGAGTTCTGCCGTTCTCATTGATCGGTAAACTTGGTCTTGGCTGGCCGTTCTTGCGGATCTTCTGGGGGAGGGGCCTGTTTCCGTGGTTCCCAAATGTCTTTGCTGGAGGCGGAATTGCCCCGCCCTTGTCGGTCCGGGCTAAGCAATCTGCTCGGGTTTGCTCTCGGGAGCTTTTGTTCCCTGCAAGCTTTCCTTACAGCTTTGGAGGACGAGAGTGAAAATGGCAGCCTCCCAATCTCCGCCCAGAGGCGCCGAGAACTTGGGGCCCCGCTCCTCAGTGCGCCCCCAGAGAAAAGCAGTCACTCCCTTGTCCCCGGTCTCCGGCCGCTCTCCGTGCTCACCCGGCCTGTGACCGAGCATTTCTATCTCTGGCCCCTGACTCGGTGTGGAGTCTCCAAACTCAGCAGATCCCTGCGGTGCACTCCCGCGCCGCTCCTCCCGGGGGAGGAAGGGGAGTCTCCCCGGATCTGCTGCTTGTTGGGTCCCTGCTGGAGGAGCAGTGGCCCGACTGTGCTGCGGATCACAGTTTGTGGCAACCCCGAGCTGACAGCCCACGCCTCGGCTCCGTCTCTGCAGCCAGCTTCCCCGCTCTGATACCCGGGAGCTCTGCCGCACTCAGGCACCCCCGGTCTTTCTGTGACCCCGAGGGTCCTGAGACCACACTGTGCTGGGAGGGTTCCACCCCCTGCTTAGCCACTGCAGCGACGTCCCTCCGCGGAGCTGACTGCTAAAAGGTCCGATTTTGTGCTCCGCGGCTCTATCACTTGCCAGAAGCGGCCGACGGAGGCCCCCTCCCCCACCGTCTATCCTCCCGAATATCGCCTCGGATTCACTTCTCCGCACGTCCTACCTTCCAGAAAGTGGTTGCTTTTCTGTTCAGCGTTGTTGCTATTCTTTTCTTCGATCTCCTGTTGAATTCGTAGGTGTTCAGAATGGTTTGATCCCTATCCAGCTGAATTCCTGAGACCAGATGAAATCCAGGTCTCCTACTCCTCTGCCATCTTGCTCTGCCCTGCACCTTATTATTTCTAAAGGTCCATTTACTAACAATCCTTTGTTTAAAGAGTGTGGCCTGCAGAACAGCAGCATCTAGGTCACCTGGGAACTTGCTAGAAATAAAAATCTTGGGTCCTTGTTGACTTAATCAAAATTTATATTTTAATATGATCATGAGGCAATGCATTTTAAAATTTGAGACATCCTCAATAAGGAAATTTGGGGAAATGAGGAAAAATAAAGAGAACAGTTTGGTATGGGTCTGCCCCCTGCCTCCCACCCCCGCCCCCGCATGTCTCACACCTGCACAGTTTGGTAGCTGGGCTCTCACTTAACCTCATCATAAACATCTTCCTACATTATCACAACCTTTATTCATGAACAGTTCATAGATCTACACAATAGTCTATCAGCAAATATACTCTAGCTAATTCACTTTAATTACATCTAGTTGGACACTTGAGTGATTTAAGGTTATTTATGTTATAAGTAATTTCACAATTAATAATTTTGTACCTAGCAATTTTTATATTTAGGGGATTTTTCCCCTGGGAGAGATTTCCAGAAAAGAATTTAAGAGTAAAGCTCTTCTCTTTATAATAAGACAAATACCTTCTTATTATAAAAAGGTTTTCAAAATATGAAAACCCAAACCTATGTATCTGGTAAATTTGCACAGACACCTCCCCCCACCCCCCACCCCACACAAGTGTATGTAAAAACTTGTGAAATCTGAGTAGGGTCTGTAGTCAGTTAATCATATTGTACTGAGGTCAACTTTCTGGTTTCGATGATTATATTATAGTTATATAAGATGTAACAACTGGGGGAAGCTGGGTGAAGGACGCATAGGATCTTTCTGCACAATTTTTCCAACTTGCTATGAGTCTGTAATTTATTCAAGACAAAAAATTAAAAAAATATTTGAGAGAGAGAAGATAAAGAAGCCATAAAAATCTCATCACTCAAGCACAAACCCTGCTAATGTTTTGATATATTTCTTTTCAATCTTCTTTTATGCAATAGCTAAAAATAGTGATGCAAAATATAAACCGTTTTAAAAGCTCTTGATCTATGCTATGCTTGGTTAGGCAGAGCTTTGGTGAGATCTGTAATAACCAGCAAATAAAAACGGGTTCTGAGAGTTCCAGGTAAACTATGACCATGGCACTTACAAAGGACCACCTTCAGGAAAACAGAAATTGTTCATTAACTTGGAAGCTTTATCCCTCACAAGGCTTTTCTTCATTGTATTGGGCACTATTTCTATCTCAGTCTTATCTATGCACCTACTGCCATTTCTTAATTTGATTACTATGAGGAACCTGTGAAAATGCACATTTGGGGGGCCATACATAACTGTTATTTGGTTTCAGGAGGTGCACACAGAAGGGAAAAGAATTTCTCTAGCCAAGTGCTTAGCTCTGGCTCTGGCTGCATTTGCAGAAAAGTCACCAAAAAAAAAAAAAATGACAGGTGATTGCAGTTAATTAATGCCCTGATTCCTAATGGGAAACACTTAAGTAAATAGCACTGGAGAACCCTTAAACTCCCCTCCAGTTTCACGTTCTGTGCGCTCTCACAGACCAATCCCGTCTCCATGACAACCAAGGAACCTTCTTTAAAACTCAGCTCAAATGGTGTCTGTTGTGAGACACCAGCTCCAGTAAGCCCCTGGGCACAGGAATGTGCCCTCCACTCCGTGTTCTCATGTATCTGACCTGCGGGTTATGTTCGATAATTTACCTATGTACCTGCCTTTCTCCCCCCAGGACTGTGAATCTGAAATGTTGGGTAGGGGCCCATTCTTCTTTGTTAGACACATTCTACAATATCCCACACATTTGGAGTAGGTTCCCAACAAGTGTTTGTTGAGGGAAGGAGAGAAGGAAGAATAGGAGGGTGGGAGGGAGGGAGGGAGGGACGGCAAATGGCTCCAAAGATGTCACTGAATATGAAAGCAGCTCAAATCACTGTCCCATCTCTCAGAACACCTGCAACTTCTTGTTATAACGTTTGCTTCCTTCTCTCTCTGAACCCTGTGTCAACATGGTGAGCCTGTGCCCATAATAAGGTTTCTGGTGGAAGGTCTGGCGTATTCACTCTACTCTTGGATGAGCTGTAGGTAATGCCATCCCAGAGAGGAACTGGCACCTCATTGGATCATGATTGCTCATGAGCAGATGGAAGGACCTAGCAAATTATGCCCTCAAGAGACTTTCCTGGTTCTGCCCTTTGGGGCCTGTGAGTTCCTTCTTGAGGGGTTGCAACATATAGTGAAATGCGTAGATGGGGCTCAGGGCACGTTCTGGCTTCAGCCATTTCCATGACCTTGGACCAGGAACTTCTGTGATGGCTGTTTCTGCATCTAGAAAGGAGATGGGTGTACAGGTCTTTCTGTTTCTTCAGTTCTGAGATTCAGGGGTATCTTATTAGGTAGGGGTCTGAATGCCTGAGGTATGATGATAAAGGAGTAAGGGATGCTTTGTTCTGCCAGAATTTCAGGGTGTGGAGGCAGGCAGGGCTGGCCTTGGCTAACCTTGGTCCCTTAGGACGAGAAGAGGTGACCTCTTTAGTCTATTTTTCACCAGTCCAGTCAAGTAGGCATTCCTTCTTGGATGCTTGGAAGCAGGTGTCTACTCCTGCTATTCACTGGAATGGCCTGGGGACCTTTCGAAAACACCAAGGCCTCCGTTCCACCCAAGAAATTCTGATTTAGCCCTTCTTGGCAGGGATGACTCACCCACTAGGCACAGGGCTTGGGGCGCACAAGTGTTTTTATTTTGTTTAAAATCAAATGAAGAAAATGAGCTTTTAGGTCAAAGAAAATATTTTAATATGTAATATTAACATACTTGTCTTTATACCAATGCAGTAGTAAAATGTGATTTTCAATATATGTTTAGAGGAAGAGGCTCACAAAAATCAATATGGCCCTGGGCAGGGGTGCCCATGTGGCATCAGGAATTTTAAAATCTCAGGTGATTCTGATGTGCAGCCAGGATTGAAAACAATGGTTTAAAGTGTACCCAAGTGGCCTTCCAACCTTAAGTATCTCCACCTGGCCTCCCAGAACCTTGCCAAAAATTTGTTTTATAAAAATTGAAATTAATTTAAATTTATAGGTTTTCAATTAAATTGAAACTCTGTTTCTAAAAGTCCTCATTCAAATACTTTTTGAATGTGGCAGTTACCAGCAATGAGTAAGCCATGGACAGGGACATTTCAGTGCATGGATAGAGGAAGGAGAGATTCTGCTGGTGGAACCACAGGCATGAAGTGTCTCTGGGCACCTGGGGGTGTCTGGATGGACTTGGGGGGGCAGTGCTGACAGAGATGAGCCCAAGTGGCCACCTGGACAGCAGGTGGGCCTTCCCGCCTGTGTGGGGCCCACAGATTTCAAATTCTTCCTCATTTGTACTTGATCTCATTTGATTTCACAACAATCCCGAGGCAGGCAGAGCCGTCCTCACCAACCCATTTACAAGGTCGGTGGCAGCCATACATCACAACAGGTGCCTGCTCCAAACCACCACCAGGGCTGGGACCGCCCACCATGGCAGGCTGTGTCTTGTAGCCACTGTAATTTCGCTGGCTTCTAACCCCGAATCCTAGACAAACCAAATGCTAGTGTCAACTTGTGTTTGGGAGGAAAATGGAAGCATTTTCTTAATCTTTGCCAGCTTTTCAAGGCCTGCCATTGAAAATTGCCATTACCAGCATCTCTATCTGAAATGCTTGCGTACAAGAGGCCACAGGCGATTTTTTGTCCTCCCTTTGGGAGTAAGTTCTCTGGCTGTGTCTCGGGAAGCACTCCAGAGTACAGGACCACAGAACCACCCGATGGCTTCCTGAGGGTCCCAGAGAGCGTAAACACTGACCACTGGCCCCTCCTTCCCACTGCCCCAATAAAAAAGAAAAATAAGAAAAAGGAAGGCTGTTCTCTAATCTGGAGATCAACAGTCTTGGTCCTCTCTCTCGGCAAGACAAAATTGGCTTGACTCCATTTGACAGCATGGAAACTTACAGTGGAGAGAAATTGAAGAGGGAAAAAAAAATACTTTTTATTTTTTTAATTTAAGGAATGAGCATGAAACATTAACAGATCAGTGCAAAAGTGCAATATTACTCCAAAGATCTGAGGCTTTCATTAAAACAAAACAAGGCAAAACACATATATTTGGGTAAATCTCTGTCAAGAGAGGGGGAAAAGGATCGTGTTATTTTAGAAGGAACCCAATGCACTATTTTAGCCAGTAGAGATGTTACCTTGTCAGTCTCCAAAACAGTGGTCTCCATTTTATTTTGAACACAATTCTTATCATTCAGAATGTCTGAGCATGTAGCCCCATTATTTATTCAGAAAGTATACATTAAGTATTTCTACACTAATCTTTTAGGCACACTGTAAAACCTACAAAAAGAGAAATAAAAAAGCGAGATAATAAAGTATATATAAGTTGAGTTCTAATGTTCTTCCCCAGGCCCCAGTGGAGTCTGGAACTTTCCCCAGGGAGTACCCCCTTGCTTGGAAACCACAGCTCCAGACATGGAGACATGGAACGAGCCCGATGGGTGTCTACTGAGGACAGCTGCCACAGCTCTCATGTCTTTGCTAGTAATGTGGGACCTGTGGATACACATTTAGCAGGAAGATGTTGCTAGGAAAAGACAGGCCACTTCCAGTTTCCAGTCCAGCATGTAAGGAGCTTAGATGTCTTAGCTCCAGTCTAACAACAAGTAAAATGCTGGATGAACTGAAAAATCAACATCTCTTCTTAGATTCGTCACAAAAGTGAGATCGCCCAGCAAACCCCTGCCCCCAAAGTTGGAGAGACGAACAGTCTGCTACAGAGAATCACAACTTATCAGAGCAAACAGTCACAAGCAGAAATCTCCTTGGGAACCAGAACCTAAACGGGAACGGGCAAATTTCTGGAGGCTCAGTGTGGCCGAGTCTGAGAGATAAAAAGTCCAGGGGGACCCAGAATAAGGGAGCGCCCCACTTCCATGAGTCTTATGTCCTGGAGCTCTACCAGATTCTCACAGTGAAGATCAAAGAAAAACCCCCTCCTGCTTTCAGCAGGGGGAGGGGAAAAGGAACCATTTTGAAATGCAGAGCATTCTGTTCTTCCTCAAAGTCTTGCCCTCAAGAGAAACTAGTTAACCAGAGCCTAACCTGCTGGGGTTTTATCAGAGCCTAACCACCCTGGAGAAGGAAGATTCCAACTCCAGCTCCCTCCAGCCATGCTATCCCACCTAAGAGGAGGCAGGGGACTGAAAAGCACTAATGAAGTTCACAGTTGAGGGGCACAGACTCATCAAAAGACTGAGACCCCATCTTAGGACTGTAGAGCGTTTCCCTTTCCCCATACCCAACATGTCACTAAAGGCCTTTTTATAGCAGGTTCCTATGCCCAATACATCACGCCTGCCGAGCAACACAAAATTACAAGGTGCACTTACAGGCAAAAGAACAGTTTGAAGAGACTGAACAAGCATCAGAACCAGAGTCAGAAACTGCAGGGATGTTGGAATTATCAGACCAGGAATTTTTTAAAACTATAGTTAATATGCTAAAGGCTTTAATGGGAAAAGAAGGCAATGTGCAAGAACAGATGGATAATATGAGCAGAAAAATGAAAACTCTAAGAAAGGATCAAAAGGAAATGCCAGAGATCAAAAACATTGTAACAGAAATGAATGCTTTTGATGGGTTCATTAGTAGAGCGGACCCAGCTGAGGAAAGAGTCTCTGAGCTTGAGGATAAGACAACAAAAACTTCCAGACTGAAAAGCAGAGAGAAAACACAGAGGAGACTATCTAAGTACTGCGGGACAACACAAAAGACACACCCAAAGGGAATAACAGAAGGAGGAGAAAGAGAGAAAGGAACAGAAGAAATATTTGAAACAATTACGACTGAGAATTTCTCCAAATTAACATCAAGGGACAAACCACCAGCACTCAGAGAACATCAGCAGGATAAATGCCAAAAACAAAACAAAACAAAACAAAAACCACACAGCTGGGCAAATCATACTCAAACTGAAGAAAAGCAAAAGTAAAGGAAAAAAATCTTGAAGAAAGCCAGAGGAAAAAGCAGATTACCTAGAGGACCAAAGATAAGAATTACATCTGACTTTTCAGAAATCATGCAGGCATGAAGAAAATGGAGTGAAATATTTTAAGTTCTGAGAGTAAGAACCCACCAACCTAGAATTCTTTGCCCTGGGAAATGACCCTTCAAAAATAAAAGAGAAATAAACCCTAACTGGTTATCGTTTTTTAAAACCATTTTTTTTTAATAGCATGAAAAGAAGTGGCTAAACAAAAGTGGACGTGAACTAGCTGGATGTGCTTCCTGTTTCCTCACACCCAGAAATAAAGAAGAGAGAAAAATAACATTGATATCTTTTTTTTTTTTTTTTTTTTGGTTAACATCCTAGGCCAAGAATTATGCCATTCATTGTATGAGTCTTAGCTGATTGAACAATGCTAAGTGGTAGCTGCTCTTTTCCCTGTATTACAGACAGGGAAATGGTGGCTTCTTAGCAGGTGGTGGAGCCAGGATTTGAACCCAGAGGCAGACATTTATTCTACAAAGAAGCAATTCACCTGTAGCCCTTTCCACAGGAAAATGTCGACAGGTGTCATGCCAGGTGGAGTCCTGATTCCTTTGCATTTTAGACCAAGAGCAGAAAGAGCAAAATATCCCCTTGCAGCATGTGGGAAATAAAAAATCCTCCCTGCTCGCTGCTAGGGTCTGAATGTTTGTGTCCACCCTCTAAATTACCCCCAGCATGATGGCATTTGGAGGTAGGGCCTTTGAGAGGTGATTAGATCATGAGGGTAGAGTCCTCATGAATGGGATTAGTGCCCTCATAAAAGAGATCACATAGAGCTCTCCTGCCCCTCCCACCATGGGAGGAAAAGGTGGGAAGACGACCATCTGTCTGGGGCCATTTGTGCTGCTGAAACAAAATACTGCAGACTGGATGTCTTAGAAACCATAAGAATTTATCCCTCACAGTTCTGAAGGCTGGAAGTCTGAGATTGGGGTGACAGCATGATCAGGTGAGGGCCCTCTTCCAGGGTGCAGACTTCTTCTTTTATCACGCTGGACATCAGGAATCTAACACATGATTTTTTCTGGCGGGGGGACACAAACATTCAGGCCATAGCACTGTCTGAATGAGGGAATGGGTTCTCACCAGGCACTGGGTCTGCTGGCACCTTGATCTTGGACTTCCCGCCTCCAGAACTATAAGAAATAAAAATTTGTTTTATAAGCCACAGAGTGTACGGTATTTTTTGTCATAGTAGCCCACAGGCGCTAAGACACTCACCTTGCCACAGCCTGGCTCAGGGCAGAGCCTGGTAGTGTCACTGTGATGTGCAAGAGGCAGCAAAATAGATCGTCCATCCTTGCTCCTCACTCGGCCCCACCTTCCACAGCAGCGGTTTCTTCGAAGAGACCTGAGGCCACCCGCCGCCCCCCTCCCCTACACGGCCCTGGCGAAGGGCCGTGGGTGGGCAAGGGGGGACCAGGGTGTGTTTTGGGTTCGTTCCGGGAACAGGATGGTTTTGCTTTTTTGTTTTTGTGTGTTTTTTTAGGGGGAAAATGAAACTAAGGAAAGTTAGACCACAGGAGGTTCTAATGCGGCTTGCATTAAGCCTGATACTAGAATTCCCACGTTCTATTGAATGTCTTCTCTCCAGCGTCACATCTGGTGACCTTTTCTATGTCAGAGGGAAGAACCAGACTTGAAAGCAGAAATCTTGCCATAGTTTATTTGGCAGCAAAACCTGAGCTGAAATGATGTAAGGCTGTTTCTGGTTTCCATTGGCCCCATCGACTATGAATACCAATACATTTCCCTGCAGCAATATTCACGGGTTTGAAGACAGAAGCTGCCCCAGCCCCAGCCCCAACCAGGGATGTTTTGTAATACAGTATAAGTGGTGACTATTCTTAAAGCCATGATAGTCTAGATTCCATAAGTATCAAGGCTTTGGATAAGGATTGTGAACCCGGGTTAGAATGGGAAGTGACCGTTCATCAGAACCTGACATGCACAGGGCCTATGAGGGTCACACTCCCCAGGGTCGCTATCTTCAGGTACCTCAAATCCTCCTAGCACTCATGAAAACCAAGTTCCAGGAGCTAATCACTGAGAGAAATTGAGGCACATGGATGTGAAATGAACTCTAGTTGACTCTTAAATCCATTTCCCTCCCTCTAAATGGTGCTGCCTCCTCTCGACCCCAGTTTTTTAATTTAATTTAATTTATTTATTTTTAATTTTAAAAGATTGGGCTCTAAGAAGAGCAGGGAATTTGCCCACTGTGTTGACAGCAGAACCAGCCTGGAACCCGAGTCCTAATTTACAGCTCCTTCTCCTTTCACCCAGGGCATTTTTCTTCATGTTGGAGGTTTTCCCCCAAGATGTTGGCATGTGAATTTGTCCTCTCTTCACTAAACACTTGGGTTCCTGAGCCTCCCATTCCCTCCCAGATGTCCATCAGGTAGAGTTGCAAGATGACCTACAGTTTCAGTACCTTAGGTTGTTACCCTGTGCTGTCATCCTGCACAGGACAATCATGCTCTGACCTGATGAACATCGGCCTCTCTACAGCACACTAGGAAGAAATCAGAGCAGTGGGAGGTGAATGCCACACCAAAGAAAGTGCGTACCTAGACTACAGTGTCGATAGCAAGGCAAAGGGCTGTGGACAGGCTGTTCTTCCTCATCCTGGCATCACGGGGGCAGCTGGTGATTCTAAGGCCCAGACTGGAACTCAAGGTTGCCTGCCACGTCCTTATTTCCCATACACTTAGCCTCAATGGGTACTATTATTATTAATAAAGATGGTAATTGCAGGATTGTTTGTAATGACCAAAAATAACCCCCCCCCACAAAACACCTGAAATGATCTTAAGTGATCTTCCAAAGGGGACTGGTTAAATAAATCATGAGATACCCATGCAATGGGAAACCAAGCAGTGATCAGAAGGAATGATGACATGGGGCAGTATGCCTATTAGTCCACCAGGTCTGTGGGTGGGGTGGCATCCTCTGCATTTCTCGATGCCACTTGCAGACTCTTCTCCCCCCTTTCTCCCTAAAAACCTCCGTCTTTGAAGCCAGCACCATTAGAATTTAGTATTAGCTCTCCTTGAAGCAATCATCTTCCTACCCTCAGGTCATGAGCTGCTCATTTCTGGAAGTTTTGACTCCTGGCTCACTATCTCTCCACGCATGTAATCCTCCCACTGCCTGGCTTCTCAGTTCTTGACCTCCCTTCGTCCAACAATTGTGTTCTCCTCTGCACCCTAGCCCATGGTCATGCCCTTGACAGTGACATCACCAAAAACCGCAATGCTGGCCATAGTCTCAGTTTCAGGTATTCTAGTCTCCACCGGCCCTAGCCTGTTTTCCCACTCAGTCCTCTCTTATCCTGATCCTAACAACGCCTCGATACCACTGGGACTTACAACCCATGGACACCACCCATCCCATACTCCTCCATTGTTCCTCCATCTTGCATCTTTCTTTTTTTATTTTTTTAAGATTTTATTTATTTATTTTAGAGGGAGCGAGAGAGAAAGAACAAATGGGGAGGGGGACAGAGAGGAGAGAGGGGAGGAGGGGGCGGTAGAGAGACGAGCAGAGTCTGCTGAGTGCAGAGCCCTACATGGGACTCCGTCTCATGACCCTGAGAGCGTAACCTGAGCGGAAACCAAGAGCCCGCCACTTAACCCACTGAGCCACCCACGTGCCCCAATCTTGCCTCTTTCTTCCCTTCTTCACTTCCTTCTTCTCCAGAACTGAGTGAGCCTAGAGTCAATTATTATCCCTTTCTTTGCACATACTTCCGTCCCTCTGTCCCTCTCTGAGCTTGTCACACTCAGCTGGCTAAATCCCGACCCTGGGTAAGTCCGGCCCCCCACCTCCTCTGTACATGACCCACATGGTTAGGTTCACCAGGCCCTGCTCCTACCTTGCCCACCACAGTCTGTTCTCACACAGCAGGCACAGTGACTCTTTTAAAGCCTCGGATTACGGGGTTCCTCTGCTCAAGACCCTCCCGATGGCTCTCGGTCTGTCCCAGAATAAGACCCAAACTTCCCTTTCATTTCCACTACCCTCCACCAATCCGACCCTCTCTCTATTGCTTTCCCCTCAGATGTGTTTCTGTTGCAGGAAATTCGCACTTGCCGTTCCTGCTGCCTGGGATGGTTCTGGCCCCGGATGTTCACATGCTCTGCCCCTTCACTTCCTCCAAGTCCTCGTTCAAATGTCGCCTTCTTAGTGAGGCACTTCCTAATCATTCTATTTAAAACTGCAATCCTCTCCCACCACGACTCCCCTTATCCTCCCCCTGCTTGAATTTTTCCAGGACATTTTACTCCTTCTAATATACTATGTGATTAGCCATTTATTTGGCTTGCTGTTTTCTCCCCATATAAGAATGTATGCTCCATAATGTTCTTTTTTCCCCCCACTGCTGTACCCCAGTATGCAGGGTAAATAAATATCGCTGAATGAAGAACTATTTTAAAATTGTAGATATACAGGAAAAAGGCTAGAAAATTATATTCTAATTCTTTATACTTTATATATAAACTCACACTTTATACATATATGTGCATGTATATACACACACATACATACTTACAGTAAGCTATATATGTACACCTGTGTGTGTAACATTTAAATTATTTTACAAGCATGTAATACTTCTATGGTTTAAGAAATCAAATTAATAAACAAATATTTTCAAAGGCTACACTAGCTCTCTCATTACCCACAGCACTTTTAGGGTTTTACACCAAGAATCTACACCCTTGTAGGCTCTCTTAATGGAAGCCTGGCTCCCAGTACAGGGTTGGACCTCCTACCTGCCCCAAGTCCAGAGAGAAGCCTTGGGTTTTTGCCTAAAAGGTTTCACTTAGAAAGGGAGGTGGCAGTTGAAGTCAGGACAGTTTCTCCCTGCCTGGCTAAGCCCCAGAAAAAAGCCCTATGTTCCATGGAGGATTGAACCAAGAGCAGAACTTTTTCACTCTTTGTGCTTTGGTAGGAGTCGTGTGGCATATACTCCCATGCAACTTGCCTCCAGGACTTTTATATTCAAAAATGAAAAATTCATACCATGATACAACTGTCACTGTGTTTCCTCCCAACAGCAAGCCAATACCAAATCAAATTCAAAAGCACAAGTCAGACTGTAGGGTTGGAGTGTGCTTCTGTTATGGGAAAACATGGGTATCGGTCTAAATTCCCTTCTTCTATAAATGCCTCAGGGAGCATTATTCACCTCCACTAAGGTAGAGGAAAGAGTTTATGGCTACGTTTAACCACTGAATTGTTACATTAAGATTATGCATACAGTGTTTCCAAGAGGAAGTGGCCCAGCCCCTTGATGGTAATAGCTTTGAGCAGACTGAAAAACTGCTGTAATGGATGGCCAGGGAGAGCAGGTGTCAATAATTAGCAGGACTGTCAGCCAACCCCCTATGACCTCTGCCTCCTGTAGTGTCCTTTGTGATCGCTTCCCATATTGTACCAGGGTTGGTCCGCGTGACCACTAGAATACGGCAAAAGTGATGGCATGTCACTACTAAGATGAGGTTATAGAGGACCCCACAGCTTCTGTCTTGGTCACTCTCTCTCTCGGAATACTGTCTCTCTGTAGGAAGTCAACTACCAGGTCATGAGCAGCCCCCGGCGTGAGGAACCAAAACCTCCCACCAATGGGCACATGATCCCTCCAGCCCCCCTCAAGCACTCAGATGCCTGCAGCCCCAGCTGATGGCTTGCCTATAACCTGATCAGAGATCCTCAGCCACCACCACCCTGCTGAACCACTCCCAGATTCCTGACCCCCAGAAACCTTGTGACATAATAAACATCTGCTGTCATCAACTACCATGTTTTGATAGTTACTTTCTTCCTACACAAAAGTAGATACCTAATTCAGATTTTGGTAACTAGAAGGAGAATGTTCCCATAACAAATACTTAAAATATGAGAGCTAGTGGCAGTGGGACTTTATAGAGAGCACTGATGAAAGCCGGAGCTGTCTTGACCAGAATGTTAGTAGAATCTGAATTTGAGGAGGCTGCTGGTGAGGGTGAAAGGAAAGGGAGGAGAATCTTACTGAATGTGGGAGGAAAGGGGAGCTTTGTTATGCAGTGGCAGTATTCAGCAGTACTATTGCCTGTAATATGTAGGCAGTAGGAAATGTATTTAGTGAACTGGGTGGTGGGAAGAAGGAGAATTGAAGGTGCCACCTGCTTTCTTCTTGCTGCTTATAGTAAAATATGAAAGAAGAGAGAGATGCATTGAGGGAAAAGGAGCCAAGGTTTGCTGTTTTTGAAGATTTCTAGCTTCTCTGGATGGCAATTGATGCTGAAATTAAGAAATGGCTTCTGAGCAAAGATCAAATACAGGGCACTCTCCTAAAAGCATATTCCAGAAATGAAAACAATTGTGTGACTATAAAATCCTTTGTAAAGAACTCAGAAATATCAAAGATGGTACCTTAGTGTACCATTCAATCAGAAAAAAAAGGTCCTCTAAGATTTTAAGTGTATGTTTCATGGACTCTCAGTCATACAATAGGGTCTTTAAGAGGCTTACAAGGACTACCCCTCAGCAGAAATCCCAGGTAGAGAAGGGTACATATTGAAGAGAATTATGGGTATGGTTTTCATGTAAACCCCAATAAGATTCACACGAAACCCACAATGTTATAAGGGGAATTAGAGACCTGGAAACACCTCCAGCTTGGACTGACACAGACAGTTCAAAATGAAAGAAGATTCAAAATAAAAAGAAGCCTCTGAACCCCCCAACTTCTAGAAGCAGAGGAAGTTGAGAAAACTGTTCATATTAAGTCTTACCTGTCATGAAAAATAGAAGTAACTCAGAGGGTTGAATGAAGAGCCCGGAATCCATGGAGCTATTTCTGGGCAGATGTAGGGGTAAGTCCTAGTCCAGGAACTGCCAACATCTGCTCAGTGAGATTTCAGAATCACTAGGGACCAGTGGCTCTTTTGAACTCCCATTTTTCCTTTTGGACACAGCAATGTCTAAAAAGCTATCCTCTGCCTGTCCCCACCAATGCTGGGTACATAACTTGTTTTTTTTTTTATGTCATGGGCTTCTTCTGCCCCTGAACCTGATTTCGATGTTGAGATTCTGGACTCTGAGCTGATGCTGTAATGGGGTAAGATTGGCAGAGGTGAGGTGGGGAAGGGGAATCTTTGGAGGAGGTGAGTGTATTTAACATGTGAGAGGGACAGGAATCATTGGTGATCAAAGGGGGATGGAGGTACCCAATCCTAAGATACCCCCCGTGATTTCTGCCTCCTGGCCAGCCCCTCTCACACTGTATCAGCATCAGGTTGTATGACCAGGAAAATACGTCCAGAAATGCTGGTATGTTACTTCTGAGACCAGGTTATAAAAGATATTGAGGCTTCTGACTTCATTGTACCCATCCTCTGTCTCATCATTCACTCACTCTGGGGGAAGTCAGTTGCCATAGCTGTTGTGAGCAGCCATCTGGAGGTTTACGTGGTGAGGATCTGAGGCATTTTGCCCGCAATTACCTGAGAGAGTTTATAAGTGAACCATCCAGCCGCACACAAGCCTTCAGATGACTGTAGCCCCAGTCAAGACCTTTACTGTGACTCCATGAGAGGTCTCCAAACACAACTTCCCAAGAATGGCACTCCCAAATTACTGACCTCTCCAACTGTGTGAGATAATGTGTTTGTTGTCTTCAGCTGCTCAGTTCTGGGAGTAATCTGATATATAGCCGTGATAACTAATACTGTGGGCTACTTATTAAAGCTTCTGCCTGGGGGATGTGGGGGCATAGAAAAGACACTCAGGTCTTTTTTCCCAACTGGAAAAAGAAAAAAACAGTCAGAGGAATGCTCACGGTTCTGAGAAAGGACACGGTTGTTAGGGGAAGGTGGGTATCACTTTTCCACTAAGGTGAGCCAACTATTGCTCAAATTCAACAGAAATCTCTTCCCTTAAAAGAGGTGGTATCCTTTAATTCTCCAAACATCCTGAAGCCAAACTTCAGGAGAGATGCCAGCCGGGGAACAATAATAAGTGAGAGCGATGTTAAGTATGACCTACTGGAAGGAGAGGAGGTGGTTTTTGGGGTCAGGAAGCCTGGTTCAGTCCCAGCCCCTCACTCACTGGCTCTGCCACACTCCTAGTCACATGGGGTGCTCAGCCTCTTTGCCACATAGTTAGAGCATCTATCCTGTGGACTGACCTGAAGATAGGCACCCAGCTGCAGTCCCTCTTTCCCTGGTTCATGCACAGATTGAGGGCATTTGATAATGTTAGCCACCCTTCCCAACCCCACCCACCCCTGCCCCTGCCTCTAACTTACTTCTAATATTTCAGGAATACTTTTTCTTTTTTTTTCAGGTTCAGAAGCGTTCATTCCTGTGAAACACCAACCCACCAAACTCAATTGTAGGTCACACCTGGTGGCAGTTTAAACATGCCTGGAACTTAGTAAGTTTCTTTGTATGTGCTGAATGAATCAGTGGATAAATGTATGAGTTGTGTAAACAAATGACTGATAATGTGGCTCAGCTATTGTGACTGGTTGTTTCTTAAGCCATCTAATTTAGATACAGAAAGTAAATTGTCCATTAGGTATATTTCAGCATTTATTCAGGTTTAGCTACTGGTGAATATGGAAATAGGGTTTAGAAGTCAGGTCTCTTGCTGTCTAAGGCAGTTTTTCTCATTGTATAATAAAGAATTTGTCTAGTCTTTGTCCCTAGGAGGAAGCTTCTAGGCCCTTGGAATTTTCCAAGTCATAACAGTATTTTTGTTATTCATGGTGGGCTCCAGGGACGACGCCTGAGTACCTTCTGAGACGTCTCAGAACAAAAGGCTGGTCATGCCTGAAACAGCAACTAGGCGATCAGAGGTTTAGGGCTTTGAACCAGGTAATATCAGCCCCACCTCCAGGGAGGGGAGAGGGGCTGGAGATTGAGTTCAATCATGTGATCAATGATTTAATCAATCATGTCTACTTAGTGAAACCAGAATAAAAACTCTGGACACTGTAACTCCTTTAACCTCGCTGGTTGGTAGCCACACATGGATGTGCCAGGAGAGTAGGACATGGAAGCTCCACATTTGGCAACCTTCCAGACCTCACCTATGGGTCTCTTCTTTTGGCTGCCCCAATTTATATCCTTCAAAATAAACTGAATTGTAGATACAGTGCTGTCCTGAGTTCTGTGAGTCATTCTAGTGAATTATCAAACCTGAGAGGTTCATGAGAACCCTCTGAATTGGTAGCCAGTTGGGCAGAAGCGTGGGTGGCCTGAGAACTCTGGAACTTGCGGCTGGTATTCCTGGGGACTGTGTCCTTAAATCTGTGTGGTCTGTATTAACTTTGGTCAGTTAGTGTCAGAATTGCATTGCAGTATTGCACACCTACTAAACTTGGATGTCTCCATCAGATTTCTCCTTGGGGTGTATAGATGAGCTATTTTTTTTTTTTTTTAAATAAGCTTGTATAAGCTATTTAAGCTTGGAGAGGCATGTATAAGTAATTTTTTAATACATGTATAAGCTGCAATATTTGAAAGAAAAAAGATGCTAGGAGTGAATTTATCAGCAAATCCAAGGTTTCCAAAATGAGGGGTTATAGAAACTCAACCAGTATAGCATTGTTGATAAAGATGTGGACAAATTGACATCAATAATACATGATTGTAAATACATATTGGGATGTTAAAAATGTTAACTAATTTAGAGTTCCAGTAAGTTGATTTATGCTTAATTAAAATTTTACATTATTGGAATCCCTAAGCCAAAATTATTTTTTCCAGTTTACGTGCTTATTATTTATTTGCTTTTATATTATTTCAATCCATTTATTAAAAAAATATTCATGAGATTATCAAAGTTAAAAAAAAAGTTTAAAATCACACACAAAAAAGTACAAATCAGTCATGATCCCTGGTAGGATGTTAGCCTTGGAGATCTGGAAATCTTTTATTCTATTAGAGCCCTAGTCTTTTAGTGTTTGGTTTGATTTTCTCAGATGTGACAGGGCAGAGGACCCCTATAGAGAAGACTGGTCTAAAAGACAGGGACCTACTCTTTAGCCAAGAAGAACCTGGCCCCAGCAGATGGCCTCGCCTTCACAAGGGTCCATGGCTCCAAGTTGGGTGACCCGGCCCTCACTCACAGGGAAGACATAAGAGGAACTCAGCCTCCGTCCTTTGTGATATCTGGTGTTGCCAGACAAAGTCCCAGCATCATAATTCATCTGTACCTGCTAGTCAAGAACGTTTTCACATAGAAAGGGCCCACAAGATAGAATTCACAAACATTATCTGACCCACATGTTATGTTGCAAAGTTATTTCTGCAATTTGGGTTTGCTTTTGCTTTTTAGTCACATGGCAAAGAACAAAAGGAACCTCTTCAAAGGGCCAGCAAAAAGTCTTTTTAGCTTCGTAAATAACTCGTCAATGAAACTACAGGTGGGAAAGATATATTTTGCCTCACTTGATTGCCTTGGAAATTGAGAACTCGTGTGTACAGAGGCTTTGAACTCTCCAGGAGAGTGTGGGGGAGCGGGAATGTCTCATTTCCAAGGCCCATTAGAGCAGAAAATACAATCCTTCCCAGGCCGTCCATCTGTCAGGTAGGCTGGTTTTCACCGCCCCCCTCTCCTGCCTTCCTGCTGCCCTTGGCCCAGCATTCTCAAGTCCTTGCCCCTCACCCTCCGTGCCCACCCTGCTCTCTCCCATCCCCGAGGATGGCAATTGTAAGTGAGCATGTGAGTTTCTTGGCCATGGCTGGGTCCTCAGCGAGCCATGAGCTCCTGCCCCAGGCTCGGGCTTTCTTGTTGAGATCTCCCTTCACCTTTCTCCCAGTTCACTCAGTTTGGTCACTTTACACATGTTGAACGCATTTCATTGTCCTTGTTTCCCCCTCAATTGCTTTGTATGTTCCTAGATTGAAGCTACCCATATATTCCCACTGACTGAAACACATTGCCATTCTTTTTCTTGGTCTGATCAAGTATTCCTAAGGGCAGTGTGGTATTTCACACCAGTGTGAGACATCCCTGATGTTCATAAATAGCTCTCTCTCCACCAAAGGAGCCCAGTTATGGGAAAGCCTTGGAAAATAATACCTTTTTTTTTTTTCAGGTTCATCTCTGTTTATTTTATCAAAAGAATATGAAAAGTCACCACTCAAAATATTTGAGAAGAAATTAATTCTTTCCCCAAATTCCATGGTTTATTTTCTCAAAGAAATAAAGATTGATTCACTGCCACACTTTTGTAAACAAAATAGTGTAAGCTATTCAATTCATTTGCTCAAAAATCATTTTTGTTATTTTTTGTTATTTTTTTTTTAGGGTCTCCTCCATGCTTGGCACCAGAATGTAAAGATGAATAACTTCACCCTCTTCCATGGGCCCTTGTGGTCTAATGTGGACGGAGAGGGATCACAGGGGAAGCACAGAGCAGCCAGCTGAGGTTCAAAGAGCCAGACGCCAGGGTGCTATAGGAACAAGGGTCATCTGTCAGTCAGAGGGAGGAGTCAGGAATGAATTTCCAAAATATAGGAGGGCTCTAGCCCAGAGACAGCCTTGGAGATGTGGAGGACACTTCAGGCAGAGTTCCAGGAAGTTCTAGTGGTTTGGGGAAGAAGTGCATAGAGTGACAGGGGACTGTGGTGAGCTAGGATGAGACACCTCAACAGGAGCTTGGCGGCCATGCTAGACAGGTTTGAAATGGAGTATTCTGGTGGAGAATTTGTGCTCCAGCAGGCTTGGGCATCCCCACGTGTGTCCTGGGGTACGTGCACCTCCTCCTTCCTTGCAGCATCTCTTCATCCCTTTGGTCTCTCACTTTTGCCCTCTCTTCTGAGAGGCATCTCATGTCCTCAGGCCAGTGGCTGGCTCTTCCGCTCCCATCCGTAGGCGTACTTTGCACCAACACAGTCACTGTGCTGCCTGGCCCCACCTACCAGCATCCTCCTAATGAACTGGTGAGCCCGTGTCTTTGTGAAGCGTCTCCTTCAAGAATCAGTCCTCGTAAGTCATGAGCCATCACATGAGAGAACCAATCAATTAATTCATAGTACAATACTAAAAACTTACGTGACTTTAATGTATTACATGTCTTCCAAGAATTTTCGTAGGACAAGTGTTGAACTAAAAAATGAATCTCCAGAGGTGCAATTTCAGGAGATGATGGCAAGCATCCACTCCTGTCCAAATTAAACCATAAAGGTGGACATGACTTCTGTCTATAACACTGTCCTGGACACATCCCAGGAGGTTGTTACATCCTTTTTTTTTTTTTTTTTTTAATTCCTGGCACCATCCTTTTGGTTATTAAGCCTACTCTCTTCTACCAGAAGATCACAGGAAAAATCGTGTTTTGTTTTTGAGAGTCCAAGCTAGGCTCTGGCTTAACAGTGGTAGCTGTACCAAAAGTTATATTGTCAGTACCCATTCTATATAGAAAGTTCTGTGTGAGTCTCAGTATGGGGGCATGGGAAGAAGGCTAAAGAGAGACCCCCTTTCCTAAAGAAGGGTGCAGGGGTTTTTGTTGAAGCTTTAGCTGGGGTTCCCGGAAAGGAGAAGGGAGGGCAGTCAGATAAAGAAGGAAGAGATCAGAGAGAATCATCTCTCAGGTTAACATGGAAAGAGCAACTGATGGAGACAAGACCAATGGCTCGGGCCCAGCTGTGGCCACCAGCCCACTGGGGCACTAAGGTGCTGTGTTATGTCTGTGAGCAGCTGTGCCTTCAAGATGGCCTGGTGATATGCCGAAAAGGACGGCACATTTATGAGATAGGTAAAGGACGGTACCAGCTTTAGTAATATATCAGCCACTTGCAGAGAATAATGGGAACCTGCTACAAGAGGATGGAAATTTATAGTCAATGCAATCTGGAAACTATATAAATCAACCCAGCATCATGAAGCCAAAATCTTCCCTGGGGGCTTGGAACAAATCCTCTACACTTGGACACAAAGGTCTAGCTTATTACAGGTTACCTCTGGTATGTGGCATTCTAGCACCTGGAAACCTTCATACAGTTCATGTAGTTAACTGTAGAGGTCAGAAAGATTCTGAAATGTCTTCCAAATCAGTGGACAGAGAGAGACAGAATAAAGCACAAGGAAAACGTGGAATTTGTTCTGTGTTTTAAATTCTCTACTTTGAGACTTGTCAATGTTTAGCTAACATTTGGCTGTCTGATGTATGCTAAGCACTGCCCTGGGCTCTGTAAGGGGTAAGCTTGCAGGCACACTGGAGGTTCCATATTTGAACCCTACAACACCGACTGGAATGTGAAACACATACTACATTGAAACCTTCACTTTGGCTTTCCTTTCTTAACAATTCAATGGTTTTAGTATATTCATAGAATTGTGTAAGTATCATTTTTAGAATATTTTCATCATCCCCAAAAGAAACTGTATGCCCATTAGGAGTCAATCCCCATTTCACCCCAGTTTTCCCCCCACCCAGCCCTAGGCAATGACTAACCTGCTTTCTGTCTCCATGGTCTTGCTTGTTCTGGACATTTCATATAAATTCAATAATACCATATGTACTCTCTTGTGACTGGCTTCTTTTGCTTAGTATAATGTTGAAAACATGAAATTTGAAAATTTCATTCATGTTGGAGCATGTATCGATCTTTTACTTCTTTTCATTGCCAAACAATATTTCACTGTTTAGATGTACCACATGTTACTTGATCATTCATCAGTTTTGTTTGCTTTCACTGTTTGTTACGATTAATGCTGCTATGAATATTGATGTACAAGTTTTTGTGTGAATATGTGTTTTCATTCCTTTTGGGCATATTTGGGGATGGGAGCAATTTGGGGAGAGGAATTCCTGGGTCCTGGTGACTGGGTTTAACCTTTTGAGGCATGACCAGGCTGTGTTCCAAAATGGCTGCACCATTTCATAGCCTCCTCAGCAGTGTCTGAGGGCTCCAATCTCTCCACGTCCTCACCAACACTTGTTATAATCTGCCTTTTTGATGATAGCCATCCTAGCAGGGGTGAAGTGGTATCTCAATGTGATTTGGATTTGCATTTCTCTGATGGCTAATGATGTTGAGCATCTTTTCTTGGGCTTATTGGCCATTTCTGTATCTTCTTTGGAGAAACATCCATTCAGATCCTTTGCTCATTTTTAAAGTTGGGTTGTTTTTTCCTTTTTTTCTATTGTTTCTATTGTATTTTCTATTTTTCTCCTTTTCTGTGTTTTGTCTTTTCACTTTTTTGATGGTACTCATTGATGCACAGAAGCTTTAAATTTTGAGAAACTCTAATTTATCTATTTTTTTCTTTTGTCACTCATCCTCTTCGTGTCATGTCTAAGAAGGTTCTGCTTAACACGAGATCCTGGAGATTTGCTCCTGTATTTTCTTCTGAGAGATTTACAGTTTTAGCTTTTACCTTTTAGGTTAAAGATCCATTTCTGTGTATGAGATGAGGAAGAGGTCCAACTCCATTTGTTTGTATGTAGATATCCAGTTGTCCCTGTATCATTTGTTGAAAATACTCTGCTGTCCTTATTGGATTGTGTTGGCACCCTTGTTGAAAATCAATAACGGGTTCATTTCTGGACTCCTAACTCTATTCCATTGCTCTATACACATGCCAGTACCATTCAGTATTGATTATCATAGTTTTGCAGTAGGTTTCATAATCATTGAGTCCTCCAATTCTTTTCTTCTTTTTCAAGATTGTTTTGGTTATAGAGGGTCTTTTGAATTACTATAGGAATTTTAGGATGGCTTGCCAATTTCTGCAAATAAGACAGCTAGAATTTTGATAGTGCATTGAATCTGTAGATCAATACAGGGAATATTGCTCTCTTACCAATATTAAATCTTCCAATTGATGAACATGGGATGTCCTTCTGTTTATTTAAAACTTAATTTTTTCTACAATGTTTTGTAGTTTGCAATGTACAAATTTTGCTCTTTTTTATTTAAATTTATTCCTATTTTATTCTTTTTGATGCTATCGTAGCTTGAATTGTTTTCTTAATTTTATTTTTGGACTGTTAATTGCTAAAACATAGAACTATAATTAGTTTTTGTGTATTGTTCTTGTATTCTCCATGTTGCTGAACTCATTTACTAGTTCTATTAATTAGTTATGTCTATTAAAATTTATATATACAAAAATATGTCATCTGAAAATAGGGATAGTTTTACTTCTTCCTTTCTAATCTGGATATGTTCGTTTCTTTTTCTTGCCTAATTGCTGTGGCCTGAAATTCTGGTGCATTTTTGACTAGAATTGGTGAGGGTGAACATCCCCTTGCCTTATTCTCAATCTTAGGAAACAAGTGTGCCTTTAACTACTGAGTATAATGCAAGCTGTGGCTTTTTGGAGATATTCTATAGTAAGTTAAAGAGAGCCCCTTCTATTGCTGCTTTAGTGAGAGTTTTTATCATGAATGAGTATTGGATTTTGCCAAACATATTCTTGCATCTGTTCAAATATCATGTGTGTTCTTTATTCTATTAATATGGTGTATTATATTAATATATTTTCAAATGTTAGGCCAATTTTGCTTTCCTGAGATGAACACCACTTGGTCATAGCATATAATTTTTTTTCATATGTTTCTGGATTCAGTTTGCTAAGATTTTGAAAGAATTTTGTATCTTTACCCATAAGGAATAGGATCTGTGGTTTATCACGTCATTGTCTGGCTTTAATACCAAGTAATGCTAGCATTATAAAATGAGTTGGGTAATGTTCCCTCCTTCTCTATTTTTGAAAGAGTTTGTGTAGGATTGGTATTATTTCTTTCTTGAATGTTTGATATAATTCATCAGTGAAGGTGTCTGGGTCTGGGTTTTTCTTTGTGGGAAGATTTTTAATTACTAATTCAACTCATTTTACTTGATAGAACTCGACTCATTTAAATTTTTTTGTTTTAGTCAGTTCTTGTGTTTTGTGTCTTTCTAGGAATTTTTCCTTTTCATCAAGTTTGTCTAATATGTTTGCATAATATTGTTCATAATCATGTCTTATATTTCTCATAATTATTGTAGGGTCTGTAGTGATATCTCTGCTATCATTCTTGATTTTGTCAATTTGTGTCTCCCCTCTTTTTTCCTGCTCGGTTTAGCTCAGGGGTTAGCAAACTATGGCACATGGGCCAAATCTGGCCTGTAGCCTGTTTTTATATTGCTCAGGAATTTTGAATGGTTTTTCTGTTTTTAAAGAGTTGTAAAACAACAACAACAACAAAGAATATGCAACAGAGACCATACATGGTCTGCAAAGCTTACAATATTTACTATCTGGCTCTTGACTGAAAAAGTCTTCCAACTTCAGGCTCGTCAAATTTGTTGATCTTTTCAAAGAACTGGCTTTTAGTACCATTGATTTTTTTTTTCTATTCTTTTCTGTTTTCTATTTCATTGATTTCTGCTTTGTTATTTATTTCCTCCATTATACTTATTTTAAGATTGATTTTCTTTTCTTTTTCTTCTTCTTGAGTTCAAAGATTAGCTTATTGATTTTAGACTCTACTTCTTTCTGAATATAAGCACGTACGTCTAAAGCTTTATCCAATAAAAGTTGATACGTTGTGTTTTCATTCTCACTCAATTCAAGAAATTGTCTAATATCCCTAGTAATTTACTTCTGACCCATGGATTATTTAAAAGTATATTGTTGCATTTCTAAATATTTAGGGATTATGTTAAGAAGATTCCCTTCTATTGCTGGTTTGGTGAGAGTTCTTTCAGTTATTGATTTCTAATTTAATTTTCTTTTAATTGGAGAACATACTTTGTATGATTTCCATCCTTTTAAGTTCCTTGAGACTTCTTTACAGTTTAATATATAGTCTGTCCTGTAAAATGTTCCATGTGCATTTAAGAGGAATATGTATTCTTCTGTTGTTCAGTGGAACTATATACATGTTAGATCAGTTTGGTATACAGTGTTGTCAAGTCTTCTATATCCCTACTGATTTTTCTGTTTAAGTGTTCTATTAATTGCTGAGAGAGGAGTAATGGCATTTTCAACCATCAATGTTGAATTGGTTTCTTATTTCAATTCATTTAGATTTTGTTTTGTATAATTTCAGACTCCGTTGTTAGTTGCATATATATTTGTCATTATTTCTTCTTGTTGTATTGACTCTTTTATCATTAGGAAAATTCTCCTCTTTGTCTCTAGTAATATTATTTTTCTTAAGTTAAATTTTGTCTGATATCAAATAGCTTCTCTAGTTCTATTGTTATTGTTTCCATGGTACACTTTTCCATCTTTTTATTTCAATCTATTTGTGTATATAAATAAAAAATATGTCTTCTGAAGACAGCATATCATTAAGCCTCCCTTTTCGTTCTCTATTTTTATTTATTTTTATTTTTTTAAAGATTTTTTAAATTTATTTATTCATGAAAGACAGAGAGACAGAGAGAGAGAGAGAGAGAGAGAGAGAGGCAGAGGGAGAAGCAGGTTCCCAAGGAGCAGGAGCCCGATGCAGGACTCGATCCCAGGACCCTGGGATCATGACCTGAGCCGAAGTCAGATGCTTAACCATCTGAGCCACCCAGGCGCCCCTCGTTTTCTATTTTTAAAGATTTTTTTTTTTACTTATTTGAGAGAGAGAGCAGAGTGAGAGAGAGCATGAGCTGGGGGGCGGGGGGAAAGGGCAGAGGGAAAGGGAGAAGCAGACTCTCCACTGAGCAGGGAGCCCAACATGGGGCTTGATCCCAGGACCCTGGGATCATGACCTGAGCCGAAGGCAGATGCTTAACCAACTGAGCCACCCAGGTGCCTCCAGTCCTCCTTTCTCTATCCATCCTGATAATCTGTCTTTTGATTAGAGGGTTCAGTGTGCACATTTAATGTTTTAATGATGAAATTGGATTTACACCTACCATATTGTCCCTTACTTTCTATATACCTCATGTTAGTTTTGCTCCTCTGCTTAATAAATAAATAAAATTTTATGTTAAAATAATATTAGATTTACAGAAAAGTTGCAAGGATATTACAAAGCATCTGTTATATCTTTTACAGTTTTCTGTTGTGTTAAACAAATATTTATAGGTGTACCATTTTATTTATTTTATTTTTAGCTATATTTTTGGTTATTATTTATTTATTTTTAGTGGTTGCTCTTGGAACTGCAATATGCATCTTCAATGTATCACAATCTTCTTTGGGTTATCACTGATTAATTCCAGTAATATATTACAAGTTTTCTCCAGTATAACTCCATTTCTTCTCCTACCCCCCTTTTATGCTATTGTTATAATATATATTGCATTTATGTAGGTTATAAACTCAACAATACAATGTTACAATTATTGCTTTAAGAAACCATACATTTATTAAAGAAATTAAGAAATAAAGTCTACATTTGCCCACATATTTACCATTTCTGGTGTTTTCTATGCATTCCTATGGATCCATTTCCTTTCATCTCAAAGGATTTTCTTTTGTATTTCTTGTAGATCATCTCTGTTTCTGTTTATTTGGGAATGTCTTAATTTCACCTTCTTTTTTTTAAGATTTTTAAAAATGTATTTATTTGGGGAGCGGGGGTGTGAGCACGAGCAGGGGGAGAGGCAGAGGGAGAAGCAGACTCCCTGCTGAGCAGGGAGCCCCACCCAGGGCTCAATCCCAGGACCTGGAGATAGTGACCTGAGCTGAAGGCAGACGCTTAACCGACTAAGCCACCCAGGTGCCCCTCACCTTCATTTTTGAAGAAGAATTGCACTGTGTATAGAATTCTTGGTTGGCAGGTGACTTTCAGCACTCCGGATATACAATTCCAAGACTTCTGGCCTGCATTGTTTCTGTTGAGCAGACATTAATTTTTTTGTTGGTGCACTATTTGTGAGCAGTTGTTTTCTTGTGCTGCTTTCAAAATTTCTCATTTTCTTTTGTTTACAACTGAATGACTGAGTCTAGGTAGGAATTTCTTTGTGTTTTTCTTACCTGAGGGTTGTTTAGCGTCTTGAATCTCCAGATTAATATTTTTAATTTAGTTTGTGAAGATTTCAGCAATTGTTTTTTCAAATTTTTTTTCCTCTGTCTTCTCTCCTAGTATGCTTGATTTTGACTTACAGATTGCTGAGGTTCATTTGTCTTCAATCTTTTTCTCTCTCTGTTCCATTTGATCAATGGATCAAATTTTTGATTTGTTGGATTTATGAGCCAATGGATTTATGAGCCCATCCAGTGATTATTTTCATTTTATTTTTTCCAGCTTTTTAATTAACTTTTCTTTCTTTTTTTTATAATTTCTGTTGCCATTGTTGTGTTTTCCTTTAAATTCTTTAAATGTATTTATAGTAGGTGCTTTGAAATCTTTGTCTGCTAAATCCAAAGTCTGGGCCCATTCAGAGTCACTTTATATTGCCTTTTTTCTGAGTATGAGTCATACTTTCCTATTTTCTTTCCAGTCTAGTAAAGTTTTAAACTGAAACTGAACATTTTAGATAACATAGTGTAGAAACTCTAGATTCTGTGTTATTTTTCTTGGGGTTGTTATTGTTCATCGTTGCCTTGAGTTAAACCCTGGGATCTGTCTCCCCCATGGTACATGGTAGATGTTTCTATGAAGATTTTTGTTCTTATATTTTTTGGCCTGCCTTTCTTAAGTGCATCCCCTGTGTCCTTGTAGCTCTCTGGTTAACCAATGCTTTAGGCAGTGCTCAAACACCTCGAGTCTGTAAGTCTTACATCCTCTGCTAAGGGACCAGTGTGTGGGTTGGAGAATGCACTGTATGTAGCAGCTATATCTCAGGTCTTTCTGGACTTTCACTTTCTGTCAGGTCCACGGGTCTTCCCCAAGGTGAATAGTTTCTTAGTCACCCGGAGATATGTAAAGGGCTTATCTTAGTCCTTTTATTTATGGTTCTCTCATTTCTAGAATACCTTGTTAAACTTCTAGTTGGTCCATTGCTTGACCTAATGGTGTCCTCAGTCTCAGGCTATTGAAGCTGCAGGTTTCTCTTTGTTAAAGAAACCAGACGGGGACAGTAGTCAAAGTGGTACAAATAGATTTTATTCAGGAACTATTACAACAGGGGAAATGAAACCTCTGTATAAAATTGGATTCAATTTCAAATACAGCAAGGACAATTGGAGATTTATAGCAAAGGAGCAGGTGATGTGGATCAGTGAATGGAAAATTACTGAGGAGATACCAGGGGTAGGGGGGAGTTCTTGCTAAACTGACCTAACAGAATTCTTTCTGAAGGCAGTCCAGACTGATCAGATATCCCCTGGAGGAGGGGATGAGGACTTTGATCAGATATTGAGAGTGGGGGAGTCTCACTATACTGACTTAGCAGGACTTTTGCTAAAATTAGGCTATGCTGGCTTGAGGACAACACCCAAGTGTGAAGCCTAGGTGAGAAAAGAGCTTAGAGGAGGCTGACTCATGTTGGTCAAGGAGAGTCTTTGTCACTTTCTTCATTCCCAATTGAGTTCACCACTTTTTTTGCCAACAAAATCATAAGGGATTTTCACCCCAGCCCCCCACCCCAAGGGTGAACAGTCTGACAACAAAGCTGCTGTTTTTGCAGCCAGTCCTACACTGGTCCATCTACCATGCTTGCCAACCGAGCTGCAGGCGATGGAGTGTAGAAGCTGCCCCAGTTAACAAAGCCACAGACTCTTATGTTTCTTCCTTTTTTTTATTTAAATTCAATTATCAAACATATAATACATCATTAGTTTTTGATGTAATGTTCAGTGACTCATTAGTTGCGTATAACACCCAGTGCTCATCACATCACATGCCCTCCCTAATGCCCATCCCCCAGTTACCCCATCACCCCACCCCTCTCCCTTTCTGCGACCCTCAGTTTGTTTCCTGGAGTCAAGAGTCTCTCATGGTTTGTCTCCCTCTCTGATTTCAAGATTGTTTCTAAATTTGTTGTCTGCTTTTGTTTGAATTTCAGTCCCCTGAGATTGTTGTTTCAGACAATTCTTTTAGTTTTATATGTGGTTTTCCAGAGAGGAATTGCCAGTATCTTCATGTCATCAGAGCTGGAAGTCCTTCCAAGGGTTCTTGGTCAGGGTCTTTTACATATCACAGTGTTTTGTGAATAATCAAGTGGACAATACAGAAGTCAGTGTTTTTAAACCTCTTTGGCGGTAGAAACTCCTCTTTCTTTTTTTTTTCAGGGACACTTTGAATATATATGTGTGTAGTGTTTTTTAAAGTGTAACGTGCAGAAGACTTACCTGCAGAGGCTTTTTTTTCCCCCAAAGATTTTATTTATTTATTTGAGAGAGGGAGAGAGAGAAAAAACCCGAGTGGGGGGAGGGGCAGAGGCAGAAGGAGAAGCAGGCTCCCCACTGAGCAAGGAGCCCGACGTGGACGTGGGTGGGCTCGATCAAGGACCCTGAGAGCATGACCTGAGCCAAAGGCAGACACTTAACCAACTGAGCCACCCAGGGCCCCCTGTAGAGCCTGTCAAAAATACAGATTACTGGGTTCCTCTCTCAGAGATTCTGGTTTCATAGATCTGGGATGTGCACATATGCCACCATACAGGTTATCTGAAGACCACACCCGCACCTCCCGTTCTCAAGATCCCAGATCCTCTCCTCAAAAGGCATTTACTTTACTTCTCACAGGGTTTAAAGAGACCGATGTAGAAGAGATAGTGCTATGTGGTCCTCACATCTGTTTCTATATTCTTCCTTGATGGAAACACAAAAAACTATCCCCAACCCCTTGTAGTTGGGAGGGGCTATGTGTCTAGATCTGGCCAAAGGTTTATGCACAAAAGTGATGAGTAGCGGGATTCCCAGCCACAGCAGTGAGAAGCCTGCATGCTATTTGTTCATCTCCTCCTTCCCCTTTGGGGGTGAGGGTGGGGCTCGGTAAAGATGGCAGAGCTACACATTTAACAGTCATGATCCCTTAATCTCTCCTAGACAACAGCTGCCCTTGGACAGTAAAGGACTTCAAGCAGGCAAGAAATAGCTCTTAAGTGCTAAGCCATTGAGAGTTAGAGTTGTTCGTTACTACATCATGAACCTAGTCTGGTCTGACTTAGGGTTATAGAAAGGGCAACAGGGAAATTAACTTCTGAAACAGCTCAAAGGATTGAGGGGGAAAAATTGCTATTAACAGGAAACCTACAGTCTCAAAAATGAATGACTGGCAAACCCTGGTGTCATTTGACCCACTCCTTCCCCATGACGTAATATTTACAATCCACATGCTTTTCCTGCAGTTGTTAAGGTCTGACCTTTTAAGTGGAAAACAATGTCTTAGACCTAATCTAAAGGACAGATACAATAAAATGTCAATGAACTAGAGCTGATGTATGCAGAAACTTCACTAGTAAAACTATTTTCAACAATCGGGGTGAAAACAAGAGTCTTCCCATGTTAATCTTCAGTTAAGCAGCATATTTTGTTAACTAGAATCCACAACCTAAACCCTGAACCTTCTCACTATTTGAGGTTTTATATGCAATGATTTTAACAATATACAAACACTAAGGAGGAAGGAAATGGATGGTGCACTTCATAAGAGAAAAAGAATAAACAAAATTAGTAAAATTGCTTTCAGCAGGAAAATATTTAAAGTTCTCTTTATATCTAGAAAAAAACAGCAGCTGAATTAAGTGTAGCTGGTTATATTTTATCTTTAAACACTGAATATTAGCCTTAAGGATTCATGGCTTTCTCAAATGTGCTTCCCACCATCTGCCTCCCCCACAACCCTCATTCAGCACTAGTCTGTCCTTCACCTACCCTCACCTCTACTGCTCTGCAACAGAAAAGAAAATATGGTCCATGTATGTCCTATCACTGAATTAATAATTGGAAAGCATGTTGGTTTTAGGTTGGAGGAGATTAAAAGCCAGCTTGCATCTCATAAAAAATATCGTGAACCCATTTGTTGAGGATAACAGATACACTAGGAAAGTGAAATTGTCAACCTTTCCTGCTTTGCCTTTATTAACTTTGACATTTGCTTAAAAATTGAATCCTGGTTTCCTGGGGGCTCATCTGCTCCTACAGCTTCCTCCTTACCCAAGGCTTAATCCTCTGTTGGTGACATGATAATCAGGTCTCCAGCAAGCAATTATGATGTCACAAAGAGTCAATTATCACTTCAGGTGAGAAAATAAACAGCCCACACAGATGATCACTTGAAATCTTCATGATTATCTTAATACAATTTTTCCTTGTAAAGACTTAACTTCATATGAGAAAATGACTATATACCCAGAAAAATAACCCACAAAGCAATGGTGAATGTTTTCATTTTAGGCCCTGAGCCAAATTACGTATTAGTACAGGTCCCCTAAATCCTTACTTACCAGTTCTCAGAGTATCTTCTCCCTTCCTCTGATGTCCACTACAAAATTTACTGAACCCCCATAGAGATCCATCTGTTGGACCTAAATTCTCCTCCTCTTTCAAAGCAAAATTGAACAAAAGGTTGGATAATGTCATGGAATAATACCGTTAGTTAGGAAAAAAAAATCATTGTACAAAAATTAGACAATGTATGTAAGCAAAGAGAAGGCAATAAAAAATCATCTAGAATCCTATCATCAGGAGAAAACACACTATTTTGGTTCCAGTCATTTTTTTCGTCAGTGTATTGGGGTGTGTGTTTGTGTGTGTGTGTGTGTGTGGTTCATTTTACAAGAATTAAAGAACAAAGTGGCAATCAGCTCTTTCATTTCACTATATTATCATGAATGCCTTTGTATTGCAGTATTATATTTTAAGTAAAGGACACCAATAGTCTTAGTATTGGTGTAGTACTTCTAAACCAATAGTCTAGAAGTAATCTAGACAGGCCATTTTTCAATGTGACTAAAGAGATAATATTTAATTTTGGCCACCCAGAGTGTTAATTTAACTTGATAGTCACTTTGACGATTGGGCGATTGGTTGACAGGAGGGTCCAACAGTGATGACCCTTCAAGTGGGACAGACTGAAGTACAGGGGGCCATCTGCAAAGAGCTCGTGGCGTAGACCACTGAAGTCCTAACAGTAAACTCAATTGTCAACCTAAAAGTCTTCCATACATGGTGACTTCCCTGTAGGTTGCAAATAACGTAAAAGAAGGAATATCCTCTACAAAACCATCTGTAGATACTCATAAAAGTGAGTGCTAAAAAGCAGAGAATGTTGCCTATAAGAAACTATCCCATGACTCTTTGAGATCTTCTCACCATCCTGAAACTGCCTGATCCAGTAGGACTCGAGGAAATGTCAGTACCTACCCTGGGCAGAATGACATGGAGTGGAAGCAGGAGGAGAGAGAAGGGGCCACTCAGACATGGTTTCCAAGAAAGCTAGGGGTTAGAAAATTAGAGTTAAAAGCTTAAGGAGTAAGAGATATAATTTGATAATAATTATCCAGAAAAGGACCATTGGAGGTGAAATTTTCCTGCGTGCCCTACCTTGGGCAGACCCCGGTGGAGTGGAATGGTTGGAGGACGGGGAAGAACTGTAGAAGAAGGGAAATGAATAAAATTGCTGTTGTGCAAAATACATTAAAACTCTTTTAATATTTTGTGAAGGAAGCAAGAAAAACCTGAAATTAGTTTTAACATAGTTCAATATAATATACTGTACTCAAAGCGTTTCTTTGAATATAATGCTGAAGTCTCAACTGGGCTACGTGGAGCCTCGGTGTCTATCTAAGTTTCTTGAGTAGTGAACATAACACATGCCTGCAATGGGTCAGTGCAGACACATAAAGGCTCTAGTGTAGCATATTTCCATTTCCTTGTGATTATCTGCTCACAATTCTATGACCTCTACTTGACTCTGATCTAAAGTAAGGTCCTTTTGTTATTAATGAGTCTCCTCTACAAGCACGTGTATTAATTAGGATAGTCCAGGTGGCTATATCCCAAAATAAAGTGACATCCCAAAACATGGTGATATAGTGTCTTAAACAAATTTAAAGTTTATTTCTCTTCTACATATTTCTCAGGAGGGAGCTGGTCCAGAGTTTGTTGGGTGGCTCTGTCATCTTCAAAATACAGCTCTTACTTCTGAGTCCAAGGTGGTTTCTTCTGCTCTTCCCATCACGTGCATATCTGAGCTAGCAGTAAGGAGAAAGGAGGAAGGGAAGACTCCTCTTATTGTTTTTTTAAGTAGGCTCCACATCCAGTGTGGAGCCCAACACAGGGCTTGACCTCATAATCCTAAGATCAAGACCTGAGCTGAGACCAAGAGTCCAACACTTAACCGACTGAGCCACCCAGGTGCCCCTCTCCTCTTATTTTAAAGGCATATCGCTTCTGTTTACCTCCTATTTCCCAGAACTTAGTTACATGGCTACATTCAGCTGCGAGGCAGGCTGGGAAATGTCACCTTCAGCTGTGTGACCAAGTGGCCAGCTAGAACTTGAATACTGTGGAAGAAAGAGCAGATATCAGAGGGATGACTATGGATCTTCTAGATGTTGCAAGCCCCAATTCTCCGCAATGTCCTCCCCAACTATTTCCTCACTGACTGTTCTCTGTTCTGAGTTCTTGACCATTCCACCACCCTCGCCCCTAGCATATATCCCCTCACTCTGGGTGACTCTTCCCTACTTCACATATAAGGGTTTCATCTCTTGTCGACTATACTGCAGTTCGCTTCAAAGGCTCTTAATGTAATTTATTGCATAATTGTCTCTTTCGGCTACTCTGCAGGACTTAGCACAGCTCTTGGCACCAAAAGGCACCCCAAACACACTCGTTGGCTCAGATATTGGGGATATTCACAGAACCTCTGCCAGGGTGTGAAGCATTTTAAGGAAACTGAGTCGAATTACATACACAAATTTATGTAAGTGTGTTTTCCTTCACCTCTCAGGTGACGACTTTTTGGGTCAGTGAAGACAAGCTCTTTGGTTTTAGGGCATTCATTCTATAGCTCTGACTGCAATCGTTTTAGCACTGGGAATTATTTCTGGTGGCCAGAATTTCAGAGACTAATCCAATTATGTTTCCAGATGTGATGATATGTACCTGCCTGTATCACGTTTGCCTTAGGTATTAGCAGTCGATTTTTCCAAATGAATTAACTCAGGCAGACATTTCTAACCTCAAGTTTTGTATTGTGGAGCCATAAGGGAATGATTTTTTACACTTCTTTTATTCTTTAAAAGCAGAAAAAAATATTTCACTTTGATTTTTCAAATCTCCACTGAAAGCCTGTTCTATATTTTGGAAGAGTTTCTGATGAATATATGTTATCCCTTTTTCTAGAATCCACATGGGGTTGTAGAGTTTTTTAATTTGATAATAATTATCCAGAAAAGGACCATTGGAGGTGAAATTTTCCTGCATGCCCTGCCTTGCCCAACCTCAAGTTTTGTATTGTGGAACCACAAGGGAATGATTTTTTACATTCCTTTTATTCTTTAAAAGCAGAAAAAAATATTTCACTTTGATTTTTCAAATCTCCAGTGAAAGCCTGTTCTATATTTTGGAGGAGTTTCTGATGAATATGTTATCCCTTTTTCTAAAAGAATCCATTTAGGGTTGTAGAGTTTTTTAATTTGATAATAATTATCCAGACAAGGACCACTGGAGGTGAAATTTTCCTGCACGCCCTGCCTTGGGCAGACCCGGTGGAGTGAAATCAACATTGCACCCCACAGCAGCTTCTTAGTAATTTTAGTTACACCTTTACTAGCAGGGGGAGCTCGGGAAAGCAACCGAACCTCCCTGAGCCTCGGTTTCCTTCCCTATACAATTTCCACGGCAGTATCTACCTTGTTTTCTGGGTTAAATAAGGTAAAGTATGTGTACCCAGAACACAAAAATAAAATGGTTCTGAATTTCCCAATCACTACCCCTAATTATATGTGATATTGAACCCCCTTCTCCAGCTGGGTCATACCAATATTAATGAGGCCTTGAGAACATTTTATCATTTGGGGATCACTTCCCATTATAAAAATTTAGTTCAGTTTCAAGATAACTCTTCAGTCATATATCTGATTCAAAACACTATTCCTCCAGCACAAAGGTGACCTGTGTCTCCAGGGTGGGGGTTGGCCTTTGTTCTTCCACTTCCTGGTTGGGGGGGCAGCCTGGCATGGGTCTCACATGGTCTGGCGCCATTTGAGGCTCCATATGGATGATGTGTGTGCTTTCCTGTGAGGTGGTCCTCAGCTTCACCTGGCACCCCCAGGACTCCCACGGGACTCTCTTGGCCACCTGCCCTGGCTCACCCCCAACTCCCACTTCCATTTGGATGTCCCATTCCTTGACCACACCTGTGAGCTCACTTCATTTTCCAGCAGTCAGCACTTCCTCCTTCCGACTCTCTGGCCCTGGTGCTCCTTGTGTCTTGCATCTCCCTCCCTTTGAAGTTAATTTGTCCTGTATAACCTGGGAGAGGACAAATCTTTCCTACTCTGACTTAAAATCCAGAAGTTTATATAGTAAAATTGGGACATATTTATGCTATACATTTTTTTTAAAGAAACATCTTCCCCTGACCAAGACCACTCCAGGCAAATCAAAAAAATAAATGACAAGTGGAGACAACACACACAACTTCAGACAAAGAGTCATTTCTAGTATATAAGGGGCTTCTAAAGAACACGGAGGGGCTGGAAAAGGAAAACCAATAAAACCTACAGAGTCACCAAGCCTCACTTAATCATATTAGCCAGATCTCAAAGGTGAGTTCTATACTCTGAAGGCAGGGCTGTGGAGAAGCACACTCTCATGTATGGCTTATGAAGATGAAATCTGATTAGCAATATCTAATAAAATTCCCTATGCGTTTGCCTTTTGAGCCAGAAATGTTACTTCCGGGAGCCTATTCTGAAAATACACTGGCAACAAAATGCAACAAAACACAAGAAGACATGTGTGGTAGTCCACAGCAGCTTTCTTTGTGGCGGACCCATCTGGGGACTGGCGGGGTACCATACAGCTTTCAGAAGAATGGGGAACACCTTGAGATGGTGCCAGGCGTGGTCTCCAGGATGTATTATTAAGTGAACAAAGCAAGTAGAGGGGAGCAAATATGATATGCTGCCATTTACCTAAGAAAGGGGGGTGTAAATATTTATTCTGGTAACATGGAAGGATAGATCGACATATAATGAATAAACTGACTTGCCTTTAGCAGGAGAGAGAGAAAAGGTGGAGAAAACAAATAAGCTTGACTTGTCTCAGAATATTTATATATGATAAAGGAGATACAAATTAGGGGCGCCTGGGTAGCTCAGTCGGTTAAGCATCTGCCTTGGGTTCAAGTCATGATCCTGGGGTCCTGGGATCAAGCCCTGCATGGGGCTTCCTGCTTAACAGGGAGTCTGCTTCTCCCTCTGCCCCTGGTTGTGCTCTCTCTCTCTCTCTCTCAAATGAATAAAATCTTTTTTAAAAAAGAGATACACATTAAAAAAATCTAAGAAGTAAAAACTCGGTGATACTAATTTTGTATTTTTTTCTTTTAAAAAAAGAGGAAAGAATCTTATTTCCCACGTTCTTCTAAAACCTGACTTTAAGGAGGACACAGTAATTTATTACAGAGATAACCACCATTTATTTAACAAGCCAAACTTTGAGAAGTATCTCACATGGCAGAAAAACATTCAACATGGAGTCAGAAATTCTAGGTTCTGGGCCAGCTTCCAGCTTCCAGTAGGTGAAACCGTGTGCTATTGCTGATGTTGGAGTCTTTGATCTGCCAACACAGCCGTGGATATGGTCCAGCCTCATAGTTATTAGTTTTGTGACCCTGGCTGAGCTGTGACCTCTGTCACCTCTCCTGAAAAACCCCGGGGGGAGTCCTGCCAGGCTCAAGGATGGTTGTAAGATCAAAGACAGGCCCAGACCACTGGAGTTTGGTGAGCTACTGTTACGGCCCACAAGCGGAACTGCGGTGTGCAATGAGAAGGTGTGAGTGTGGATCCTTTTATAGCTCCCTGCGGAAAATTCCAGAAATAAGGCTGAGCTCCCTTCCCCAACTGTGCCAGGGCTGAAGGCGTGTTCTAAATTAGACCAGTTGTGCAGACAGACCTCTTTGCAGTGCTAATTTGCAATTAAAGGACATTTGCATGGAATGAAATTCTAGGTTTTTTTGTGCGGTGCCATTCAAATAGGATCCTTTGAGTTGTAGCCGCAACTGTGGATCATTTTCTCCCCTTTAGAGTGGTCTGGGTGCCTGTCACATTTGAGAAGCCCTGGCTGGAGGATATAGAGCCTCCCTGGGCAGGGCACAACCTCAGCAGAGGGTACTCCGGGCCTCCACATCGATGGGAAATTGCCTTTCGGGGCTCCTGCCAGGCCCTCTGGGAAATGGGAACAGCCCTCCTCAAGGGCAGATTTGGTTGTTCAAGAAACAAAGAGAAAGCGGCCTCACTTCACTTCCAAGTAAAGCTGCATTGTTTGTACTCCCCTCCGTGAATTGGGAGCTACTGGTGAGATGCGTTTTGGAAGAGAGTGAGCCGTTTCAGTTGGGCCATTTAGGGCCCTGAATTACAGCTGACTGGAAATTAAAGCTGTAAGCCTGTCTCAAACCCCAGGGAGGGGGGCGGGGGCCTACTGGCAGCCTAACACAGCTCCCAAATGTTTACGGTACTTCATAATGCTTGCTCCCATCAAGACAAAGGCAATAAAATGTGAATTAGATGGAGATGAATGTGCCACAGAGGCAGGAAGAAATCCTCAGGCAGCTGTGTGTGGAAACTAATGGTGTGGTGATAACAAATCCTGATGCCCGGTGCAGGAACCGGTCTGAGGAAAGGACCCCCCAATGACTGTTTCTTTTACAGATGAGGGGAGCCTCCTGGGGCCAGCTGGGAAAAGGGGAGTGAACACTTCTGGATTCGGTGCACGTGATGCATAGAAAGGAACACCTCCAGCTTGATTCAGGAATACGCTTTGATTTGTGCTGCCAACAGCTTTTCTATAAAAGGTTCAATATTCTTTGGAAAAAAAGTGTATTTTCTTCTCTTCCTTCTGCTTTTGCTTCTTTTTCTATCTGAGCTCTTCCCTTATTTGCTCCTTCCTCAGGAAAAGAACCAGGATAAATTAAGTGGAGGAAGAATACTCGCATTCAACCCAAAGGACATGTTGCAGAAGGATGCGCTTCCCAAAGTCAGCTCCTGACCCTTCATCTGGGTCTGGACATTCAGAGCAATGTTTTATTTATTTATTTATTTATTTATTTATTTATTTATTTATTTAAAAGATTTTATTTTTATTTATTTGACAGAGAGAGAGCACAAGCAGCAGGAGTGGGAGAGGACTGAGCAAGAAGCCCCATGCGGGGCTCAATCCCAAGATCCTGGGATCATGACCTGAGCCATAGGCAGATGCTTAACTGACTGAGCCACCCAGGCGCCCCCAGAGCAGTGCTTTAAAGGACAGTTCTATAGACAACATGGAAGCAGCTCATACCCTCAGCCTGTTCTGAAAGGCTTGTGATTGACTTTTAACAAGCCTTATTTATATTAAAGGAGAAGAAAAGAAGATGAGCAAGACCACTTGGTGATTGTGACAAAATTGTAAAATTAAAAAGTGACACCAAAGTATAGATTCTGTAAAGCTGAGTGCAAATTTCATGGTGCAAAATGTAGTGCAGTGAAGTGCAAAGAATGGTTAGATTTGGCTTTTGGAGAGCTGAGTTCAGTTTCTAGCTGGACCATTTATTAGCCAAGAAAATTTTGCTAGTCACTGTTGGTCTGCAAGTGCTTCCAGGCTCACCTCATAGTTTTCCTACTGGAGACCCAATCAGCCATTTTACTAAAGAGTCCTTGCTTCAATGCAGAATGATACTTAGAAACTGTAATATGGGTACTAAGGGTGCTCATTGCTACTGGGTTGTCATTGCTTCTAAGCCCTCTCAATGGAAAAAGATAAGTAATATATTTTTAAAAATCATGAATGCATATTAATACCTTCAATTCCAATCTGTTCAACACCACAAAGTTCTTCCTCATTATCTTCCATTCCATGTTTGTGCCTCCCTTACCCCATGTGAAGATCCTGAAACATCACTGTATTTACCTTATATTTGCTCTATTCTACGATCTACTCAAAATATCTCAGAGTAGTTACATCAAAACCACCACCAACAACAAAACTGCTAAGTCAAGATTTCTTTGCAGATCTTTTCCCCTTGAGAATATCTCATTAAGTGTGTTTGCTTGGAATACTACATTCAAATTACGTAAGCTATTTCTTTTTTTCTGTGTACTTATCTTACCAATGTATATATAGTATAATCATTTATCTGTGTTTATCAAGCTTTAGAGACCTTTTGAAAATTTTTTGACTTATTATTTTTGAATATGTAAACCATTTTTACAATTCAAAAGTCAGAACTATGTAGAAAGTAATACTCATTTCCATTCTCATCCATTACACTCTGATTTTACTTAATACCAAGTTTTATTTGTTCTGATTTAATCTTCCTGTGATGGTTTTAAGAAATACAATAAGCAAATACATAACTATTTGCTTATTTCCCCTTCTTTTATACACAAAATATAGCATGTTATTTACATGTTCTATCTTGCTTTTTTCACTTAATAAATTTTTGAAAACATTTCACATTGGTTCAAACATGAAATGAGAGTCTTTGGGATTCACTTTTTGCAGCTAGGTAGCATTCCTTTATGCATTTGTATCCTACCTTACTCAATCAGTTCTTTAAGGGAGGACATTTAGGTCATTACCAATATTTTGCTCTTATAAATAATTGCATAATGAACAATCATGTAAATATGTTGTTTTGTGTTGGTAGAGGTGTATTCTCAGCATAAGTTCCTAAGGGTGGGATTGCCTGGTCAAAAAATAAATGCATGTGGAGCTCTGTTAGACATTGCCAAATTCCCCTCCCTAGTGATTGTCCCATTTTGTCCCAGAATCTATCAGAGTTGTGGCCTCACTGCCTCACTAACAGAGGGTTGAACTTTTGCATGTTCGTTGATCTGTCAGATGAAAAATGGTAACTCAGGATGGATTAATTTGCATATCTCTTATTATGATTTAAGTTGATCCTCTTTCATATGCTTAGAGGTCACTTATATGCCTTTTTCATTCCAACTTTAGTATTTGTGCTCCTGAAGCCAGCATTATGCTTTTTCTATGAACTGATAGTTCATGGATTTTGCTAATATTTCTATTGGATGTTTGTTCTTTTTTTCCTTCTCTGTTTCTGAGGGCTCTTTATTTATTATGGAGATTAACCTTTTATTTGCAATGAATGTTGCAAATATTCTTTCTTTATTTCTTATTTGTCTTTTGACTTTGCTTGCGGTATTTTTTATGTAGTCAAATTTATCACCAGGTTATAAAGAAATTTCTCTATATTTCATTTTTTAAGTATTTAGATCTTTGATTTATTTGGAATTTATCCTGTTTTCAGGTATGAAATAAGGATCAAAACTCTTTTTCCAAACGGCTATCCAGTTATCCTAACAGAATGTATTACAAAGGCCTAAGTTGTGTAGAACTACCATATGATCCAGCAATTCCACTTTTCTGTATATATACAAAGGAAAGAAAATCACTATCTTGAAGAGACATCAGCACCCTTATTCATTGCTGCATTATTTACAATAGTCAAGACGTGGAAACAACCTAAATTTTCGTCAAAAGATAAATGGATAAAGAAAATATCACACACACACACACATACACACACATTCACACACACACACAGAGGAATATTATTCACCCTTAAAGAAGGAAATCCTGCCATTGATGATAACATGGATGGACTTGGAAGGCATTACGTTAAGTGAAATAAGTCAGGCAGAGAAAGACAAATACTGTATTATCTCACTTACATATGGAATTTAAAAAACCCAAACTTGTAGAAACAGAGAAGAGATTGGTGGTTGCCAGGCAAGGCTTGGGGTTGGAGGAAATGGGTGTAGGATGTTAAAAGGTACACATTTCCAGTTATAAATAAGTCCTGAGGATGTAACATACAGCATGGTTGCCCTTGTTAACAATACTTTATTGCATATTTACAAGTTACTAAGAGAATAGATCTTAAAAACTGTCATCACGAGAAAAAAAATTATAATGCTGTAAGATGATAGATGTTAACTAAACTTACTGTGGTAGTCATTTCTCAATATATACATATATCAAATCATTATGTTGTACACCTTAAACATATACAATGTATATGTCAATTATATCTCAATGAAACTGGGAAAAATTTTTTTTAAAAACTCGTCTGTCAAGTGGGTGCCTGGGTGGCTCAGTCAGTTGGGTGTCCAAATCTTTTTTTTTTTTAAGATTTTATTTATTTGAGACAGAGAAAGAGAGCACAAGAGGTGGGGAGGGGCAGAGGGAGAAGGAGAAGCAGACTCCCTGCTGAGCAGGGAGCCCAATGCGGGGCTCGATCCCAGCACCCTGGGATCATGGCCTGAGCCAAAGGCAGACGCTTAATCACTGAGCCACCCAGGTGCCCCTGGATGTCCAGCTCTTGGTTTTGGCTCAGGTGGTGATCTCATGGGTCGTGGGATCGAGCCCTGCATTAGGCTCCACGCTCAGCAGGGAGTCGGCTTGAGAATCTCTCCTGCCCCTCCCCCCACTTGCACGTGCGTGCACTCTCTCTTTCTAAAATTAATAAATCTCTAAAAAAAATAAATAAATACGGTCTATCTTTTCTCCACTAATTGTAGATACCATTTATCACATGGAGAGTTTCCAAGTATACTTTGGCCCCTTTCTGGACTTTCTGCTCATTCTCTTGATCTACCTATTCATGTGTAGCCTTCTGTTTTAATAATAGAGGCTTTATTCAATGTTTCAGTATCTGATAAGGCTGGTCCCTTGTGGGGAAGTTTTTATTTCTGTGGTGGCTGGGGAATTCCACTGGCATTTCGCAAGTAGGGGCCCGTGATGTTAGCTACTTCATGAAGCATCGACTATCATGCACAGTAATGAAGGCCCTGGCACCTTGCACAACCTTCAGACAGTCACGGGGTACCACGCAGATGAAAATCTATTTCTAATGACCTAAGATTGGAAACTAGCTTTGATTCACATATACACACAAGGGGTTTTTTTTGGATGGTTTTAATGTATACTGTATATTCCGGATTTTATAATTTTATTTTATCAAGCAACATCAGGATTTCAGGAAAATTCTGTCACTGCTGGTAATGCTGTGTGAAGTGTTTGAGTCACCAAACACAACACACCTGAATCACCTTGTTGCCGTCTTTGGGGGTGTCTTTATTTGGGTGCAAGTATCTGACTACTTCATTATGTTCTTTGCTATGGTTAAGCACAAACATCTACTATGAAAATACATGTTTTTTTAAATCATAAACTATTTTCCCTTTATTCTTTTCATGAATTTTTTGAATTATGTTGATTTTTTAATAATTACATTTATAGCTAGCATATACACTATAAATTTCATTTCAGAATACTTTGTAAATTATTTGTTATATGTAAAGAGGGTCTGGAGTCTTATAGGGTTGGGAATCAAACCTAGACCTGAATCCCACATGTTTAGCTGCTTGCCCATGCATACCATGATTACTGCAGGGTCTTTGGGAAAGGCTGGGGGGATGTTTGCAAACCCATCAGTGGTGCTAGAAGAACAGTTCAGACCCATTCTCATATGATGTTGACACAGTGATCTCCTTTTTGGTAACAGGAACAATGTATTTTTCAGACTGTAGTAAAAGACGTAAGAGATAAGGACAAAATTCATAACCTAATTCCAGTTCCGTCCCAAGGTAAACACTGTTTTCAGTTTGGTGGGTGTTCTCCCAGACTTTTAATCTTCTAATAAAATTTTCCATGACTTTGCAAATGTGTGTGTTGCGGGGGTAGTGTATGTTTGCAGAGAGAATGCTGCTTAGAATATGGCTCAAAATGATATTCATTGAGTATCTTTATCTAGGAACTAGATACTAGATACTAAAAATGTGAGGAGAGTACGACCCCTGCCCTCACGGAGCTTATAAGTGGGGCAAAACACCAACGTCAGGTAGAAAGCGATGGATCAGAAGATACTAAGATGCAAATGCGAAGGGGAGTAGGGGGTAGAGAGAGAGCTCAGCCACGGAGGGGTGGCGTTCAACCAATGTTAAAAGACGATGTTGGGGGTAATTCTAATTCCTGGAACCTGTGGGTATGACCCTATTTAGAAAAGGAGTCTTTTTTTTTTTTTCAATATGAGCTTTTTTTCTTTTTTTCAGTGTGAGTTCGATGTGGGGCTTGAACTCACGACCCTGAGATCAAGACCTGAGCTGAGATCAAGAGTTGGAGGCTCAACCAACTGAGCCACCCAGAGGCCCCAGGAAAGGCATCTTAAAGCTGTAACTAAGTTCAGCATCTCAAGCTAAAGAGATCATCCTGGATTATCTGGATGGGTCCGGAGTCCAATGGCAAATGCCCGTGTACGAAACAGAAGACACACACACACAGAGAAGGCCAAGAGAAGATGCAGCCATTGGCCAAGGAACTGCCAAGGACAGCCAGCAGCCACCATAAGCTGGAAGAGGCAAGGAAGGACTCCACAGCAAGCACATCCCTGCTGACCCCTTGATTTCAAGTGTTTGGTCTCCAGAACTGTGAGAGAAAAGTTTTCTGTGGGTTTAAGCCACCTAGTGTGGTCATTTTTGTAGCAGCTGCAGGGAACTAAAATGGCGAAATTGGATTTTGTTTTGTTTTGCTTTTTAAATTTCTGAAACATATGTATCTAGAAAAGTAGATGAGGGGTACCCAGGTGGCTCAGTCGGTTGAACTTCCGATTCTTGATGTCGGCTTGGGTCATGATCTCAGGGTCGTGATCACAGGCTCTGGGGCTGTGCTTAGTGGGGAGTCTGCTGGAGATTCTCTCTCCCTCTGCCTCTGCCTCTCCCTCACTTGCATGTGCTCTCTCTCTAAAATAAATCTTTTTAAAAAAAAGGAAAAAAAGAGAAGGGCTTGGGTGGCTCTAGTCAGTTAAGCGACTGCCTTCGGCTCAGGTCATGATCCCGGGGTCCCAGGACTGAGCCCCACATCGGGCTCCCTGCTCGGTGGGGAGTCTGCTTCTCCCTCTCCCTCTGCCTCTGCCCCTCCCCTCACTCATTCTTTTTCTCTTTCAAATAAATAAATAAAATCTTAAAAAGAAAAAAAGTAGATGAACCATAAATGTACAGTTTAATAAAAAATTGTAATGTGAACACATGCAACCATCATGAAAATCATAACATAGAACATTGCCAGCCCCCAAACCCTACATGCAGCCCTGTCTCCTCCTTACACCCCACCTTGGCCCCTCCTGACCTCGGGGTTAATTGTTCCCCACTATCATGTCGAGTCTCATCACTATGTGTATATTTCCAAGCAATATAATTTTGTTTTCACCTGCTTTTGAATCTATAAAGGAACACACAGCACGTACTTCTTGTCTTCTTTCACACTGTGCAATTTGTCATGTTGGCTCATGTGGCCATTTTCATAGTGGCAAAAACACTGCCATGTAGATCAGCTGTAGTTCATGATCCAGTCTACTTTTGCCGGATGTTTGGATTGCTTTCACGTGGGGGCAGTTACATTCTTACACAAGCACCCTGGTGTCCCTGTGCTTGAGCTTCCCTAAGGCATAGACCCAAGAGCAGAGTTTCGATGTTTGCTCATAGTCATTGTTCAATGACTGTGAACCATGTTCACGACTTGACTGCTTTCCAAAGTGATAGTTTCCATTATCCTCCCTTTGGTCCACATCTTCATCAGTCATTGGTATTATTACACTCTAAAACTTTTGCCAATCTAGCAAGTGTCTTGTGGTATCTCATTGTGGCTTAAGTGTACATTTCCCTGGCTACTCAATGAGTTTGAACATTTTTTCATGTTTGTTGAATATTTGAATATTCTCTTTAGTGAAATGCCTAATTACCCATTTTAATAGGATTATTTGCATTTTCCTTATTCACTTGTGGGGGTTCTTCCTATATGCTGAGTTTCCTAGGAAATAGAGTCTGAGAGTGAAGTGTGCCTGTGGGATATTTCTTGGCGAGTGCCCTTGGTATTAGCACCTGTAGGAGATGGAGGAAGTGCAATCAGGCAAAGGGAGAAGCTGGGCTGTGATGTAGTCACAACAAAAGTTTCAGCCTCCCCCATGGAAGCACTGAGGTCGGGATGGCCTTGCAGAGTTGATAGGAGTTGGGGCGAGGGGGCGGCTGAGTCCTTATTAAACCCATACATGGACCAATCATTGGATGAAGCTACCCCTGGGAAAGTGCACGATCTTAGGTAAGGTGGTGTTCTTCAATTAAGGAGGAGTCCCTGAGCGTCTCAGCTGGGAGCTGTCAGCTGTAGATCTTTCCAGCAGCCAGGAGGATGAGTTCTCTGTGTTGAGACTGAGATGGGGTTGGGGAATCCACGTGGTGTACCATAGCATCAGAACACTATAGGGCACTTTATCAGTTATATATGTTGAAACGTTCTTTTCCTATTCTGTATCTGTATCACTCTCTAATGGTGTTACTATGGGCTGAATTGTGTCTATGTTTTTCCCTTTGAAAAACTATTCATCAGCATGTGGTAAGCGGTAGTAGAACCAGTCCTTGGAGCCAGGTATCTCTGTCACCTGAGTTGATGCATATAACCATGACATTATACTTCCTACTGGCTCCTTCTGTTCTCTGGCTGAACGTGAAAGTCCCTTGTCATTCAACTGTTATTAAAGTTGTTAAATGTTTTCCTGCATCTGTATTTGTATTGTGCTATGGGATGAATCATAACCCCCCAAAATTTATATTTTCAATTCCTAATGCTCAGTACCTTAGAATGTGACTGTGTTTGGAGATAGTGATTAAGTTAAAGAAGTGATTAAGTTAAAATCAGGTCATAAGCTAATACAATATGACTGGTGTCCTTATAAGAAGAGGAAATTGAACAACCTGAGTGTTCATCCATAGGTGAATGGATAAAGAAGTGTGATATAATGTTAATGAAATAAGTCAGAGAAAGACAAATGCTGCGTGATTTCACTTATAACTGGAATCTAAAAAACAAAGCAAATGAATAAACAAAACAAAACAGAAACAGACTCACAGATACAGAAAAGAATTTGGTGGTGGCCAGAGTTGGGGGGAGGGATGGTTGAAGTAGGGGGGAGGGGATTAAAAGGTGCAAACTTCCAGTTGTAATATGAAAAATAAGACCCAGGGATACGATGTACAGCATAGGGAATATAGTTAACAATATATAACAACTTTGGGGGTGCCTGGGTAGCTCAGTCGTTAAGCATCTGCCATCCGCTCAGGTTATAATCCCAGGGTCCTGGGATTGAGCCTCACATCGGGCTTCCTGCTCTGCGGGAAGCCTGCTTTGCCCTCTCCCGCTCCCCCTTGCTTGTGTTCCCTCTCTTGCTGTGTCTCTCTCTGTCAAAAAAATAAATAAAATCTTTAAAAAAATAATATATAACAACTTTGTATGGTGGCAGATGGTAGCTGGCTTTATTGTGATGATCACTTTGTAATGTGTGTATCGAATCACTGTGTTGTACACTTGAAACATATAATGCTGTGTGTCAACTACACTTCAGTAAGAAAAAAGTCTGAAAAAGAAAGAGAGATTAGGATATAGGTATGTTCAGAGAAAAGGCCATGTGAAAACACAATGAGAAGAGAGCCATCAACAAGCTAAGGAGAGCGATCTCAGAAGAAATTGACTCCATTGACAGCTTGACCTTGGACTTCTAGCCTGCAGAATTATGAGAAAATAAATTTCTGTTGTGTAAGATGCCCTGTCTGTGGTACTTTGTTAGGGCAGCCTGAGCAAACTAATATAGGTATCTTTTTAAAAATAAACATAAGTTCATGATCTAATGTAATTGGAGTAATTGGACATACCCATTTGCTCCTTTACGCTTCCTGTATTTTATTTAAAGGACTGTTACCTCCCCTGAGTTTAAGAACATACTACTCTATGTTGTTTTCTAAAAGCTTTGGTTTTGTAGGAGGAGGAGGGAATTCAGGGTTGCGGGTTGGAGGGACAATAAAAGAAGAGTTTGCCAGGGAATGGAGTAGACACAGAAAAGAGAACAGGAAAAATTTCTTGTATGAGTTTACTGCCCCTGCTGTAACAAATTACCACCAATTTTATAGATTAAAACAATACAAATTTATTATCTTAGTGTTCTGGAGGTCAGATGTCTCAAATGGGTCTCCATGAGCTAAAACCCAGGTGCTGGCAAGGCCAAGTTCCTTCCAGAGGAGGATATGTTTCTTTGCTTTAGAAGCTTCTAGAAGCCACCTGCATTTCTTGCCTTACAGGCCCTTCCTCCATCTTCAGGGCATCAGGGTCAGACTGAGTCCTTTTCATATTGCCTCTCTCTGGTTCTCTTCTGCCTCCCCCTTTCATTTATAAAGACCCTTATGATTATGTAGGGCCCAACCACATATCCAGGATAATGTCTCCAGCTTATAGTCAACTGATTAGCAACCTGAATTTCATCTGCAACCTTAATACCGCTTTGCCAGGTAACCTAATATTTTCACAGGTTCTGAGTTAGGATGTGGACGTCTTTAGAGGCCATTATTCTGCCTACCTATCATAGTTTCCTATATTTTATCAGCTAACTACTATTGTTTCCTTTCTTGTGACCACCTCAGAGGATCCAGGACACTTGTCCAGACAGACGAAAGCTTCGATGTTCTCTACGGATCCAAGGTTTTCTGCTCATCAACATTCCTAATGAGGCCTGAGATTCTGCAGTTCTTTACAACCGGCCTTGGAAGAAAAATGGCACCATCATTAAGGCTCCGAGACTCTTTTTGCCTGAACCAATATCTAGCAGCAGCAAGCAAGTTTTATGTCCATCCCTGGGAAGAATGATCCCAAAGCAGAGAGCTCATGTTTCCTCACCTGGAAGCTAAGTTATTCTTTTCGCGAACTCAAATCATTCAAATTATAAATCTGTGAGTGCACGCTTGGGACCGAACACCTTACAACCAGTGAAGTGAGTCAAAAATTGGAGGGTAGGTGGGAAACAGAAATCATTATGATTGTAAATGAAAATGGGATTACTCTTTATTTTCTACAGTTGAAACTTGGCTGTGTTCCTGGCTCAGAATAAATAAGACTTTCTACATTCTTCTACAAGGTAAAAAGTAGAGTGTAAAAATATATGAAGAGATAGATGTATGTTCCCTCCTGCCCTTCGTCAACATAAACAGCATGGAGGATTCCCCTCTGGTGCCATTTGTCTCATTTCCCATACTAGGCTGTTCTGTCAGTAAGTGGCAGATGCACTCCTAAGGCCCCAGATGCTCTGGCAGTGCCCTGGGGCCTGTGAAGTTCAGGACCCCCAGGAGCACATAGCATATGGCTTCACTGAACATGGGGAGTAGAAAGAGAGTCCCTTGGTGAAAGTTGATTCATGGAGCTCAAATGGTATTCATAATAGTGCTCCGTTAAGCTTTTCTTACCTGGAGCTGTATTCCCAGATGTCTGGTTTCCTTTTCTTATTGTCTTTCTTTTTGGGGTGTGGGGTGGGGTTGGGGGAGGAGGACACTCTGGGTGGGGAAGATCTTTCTTACTTGTTCAATTGTGTTCGCTCTCTCTCTTTCTCTACCACCTCTGGCTATAAATTAGATCTAAATCATTTTTATTCTGGCCTTTAACTTTGTGCTAAACCACCAGTCACTGCTTTGAATTTTCTGAAATTGGAAATACTGAGCATATGTCCCCCCAGGCACCAACGGAGAAGTATTTTCTTGTTCACAGCGATGTCATCTCTTTTTCTCTGCAAAATTTTGCCCTGGAGCAGACCTCATCTCTGAGCCTGAATAGAAATGTGACTAGAAAATAATAATGTGGTAGACTTTTTTTTTTTTTTTTTTTAAGCTGGTGAATATTGTCTCCTTCGGAATGGGGCTAAGCATTTATTCTAGTTAACTCCTTTCAGGAAATTAGCTTTAGACCCCACCTCACATTTTGGTGGGGGGTAATTCCCAGTATTAACAAATGGTTATCCTTGAGGAGTATTGTATTTTTTGGAACCAACAACAGATTCTTCAGAGCCCCGTGAGAAAGGTGGTGATCAAGTAAGATAGTGCCATATTTGATTAAAAATGAAGATATTACTCCAGTGACTTTTAAAGGAGGCCACACCCTGTGCGGACAGATCTGAATCATGGGGGGAAGGATGCATATACATTTACATACATTGTTATAATTTTATATTTGAAAAATGGAAAACCACTTATTTGAAACCTTAAATAATAGTAAAGAAAGACATGAGATCTTTTAGGTTTGTACAACAGGGAATAAAGTTATACATTTTTAAGAAACCACTTTTAGGGGTGCCTGGGTGGCTCAGTCATTCAGCATCTGCTTTCGGCTCAGGTCATGATCCCAGGGTCCTGGGATCGAGCCCCACATCGGGCTCCCTGCTCAGGGGGAAGTCTTCTCCCTTTCCCACTCCCCCTGCTTGTGTTTCCTCTCTCGCTGTTTCTCTCTCTGTCAAATAAATGAATAAAATCTTAAAAAAAAAATCACTTTTAAATAATAGAGGAAATGTTCAAGTGTACCTAGGAAATGAGCTGTGAGCATGAGTTCCCTCAACATCTCAAGGTCATGGCAGCAGTAGCTTAATGGTGTAACTCGCCCTACTTTGAAGGCCGACCTCAGAAGTATAAGTGAGGCACACAGTAAATGCCAGCCATCCCGGCACACTCAGGGCTGGTCAGGGCACACCAAAGCAACAGGCTTACTCCTCAGGGAATTTTAATGGGGTTCATTAGCTGATCCGAGAGCCCCTAGAGAAGGTCCATCTGCAGGGGAGAGGAAGCTGGAAACCATTTAATCTGGGGAAAAACTGAAGAAATTGACATTCTTTGTAGTCTGGAGAGGAAGCTACTGGGATATTTGACAGCTACCTTCACCTATTGGACAGTGTTAACATGAAGAAAAACATTCTGACTTATTCTATGATCTTCGGGGGTATTTTCTTTTCCTTTCCTTTTCTTTTCTATTCTGTTCTGTTCTTGTCTTTTCTTTTCTCTTTCTTTCTTTCTCTCACTTCCTCCCTTCCTCCCTCCCTCCCTTCCTGCCTTCCTTCCCTTTAACCTAACTTATTTCAAAAAAGATTTTAGGCAACTTATAAGGATTTATAGGATGAAACAAGAAAAAATGAAATTTCAACATCTAGATGATAAAATTAGGATATACAGGGAATAACGTTTGGAAAAATATATAAAAGTGTGCTTAGTACACAAGGTGTGTTGTGAAGTAAGCCACAAACTAAGCTGTAATATTTTAAGGCAGTAGAATTAAGCCAATGAATTAAAGAATGGTGGGCTTGCAAAAACAGATATTTCCAAATGATTGTTAGGAACGGGATGGGTCACCTTGGGTGTGCTGGAAGATGACAGATCCAGGCCTTGACTCCCACTGTTGCCCATATTGTGGAAGGGATCCCATACTGGAAGGGAAGAGCAGCTGGATTCATTTAACTCAAGTTCCACAAAAATGGTTTGTTTAGGAATTGATCTCAATGCTCTATACTTTGTGATGCTTTCATAGCCAAGGCCAAGTTTGCCACACATAGGTTACCTGAGTGGTCTCTGAAACAGGAAAGATTATTGTAGTCCTCAAAGTACCTCCCCAATTCCTTCCCAATGCCTGCCACCCCAAAGCCAAGTACTAGCTCCCTAATGGGAAAGAAGGCTGAAGACAGAAGACCTGGGGGTTTGCAACACACCTTAAAAAATTACATCAACTTGTAAATCACACAGAGCTTTTCCAAAGAGCAGAAGCCACAGGAAATGGAAAAAGCAGTAGAAGAAGTAACTTTCAGGGCTGCTCCACTCTGAATTCCCATGCCATTGGGAGAGCGCTCATGTTTTTACATGAGAAAATATGTGTTCAATGTTTTGATAGATCAAGGTATCACCTCCATGGATCACTAGATGTTACTGGCATTTCTTTGGTTAGTGTACCATCTAGGAAGGCTGATCTGGTCATAAACATCTTCCAAATCTATGTAGCTTAATACAAGCATTTTTGCTCATGTTGCCGACAAATAAGCAGACACAGCTCTCCTTACAGGAGTGACATGAACATAGGTGAGTTCCATCTTCTTGAGCCACCATCTCCCTTTGGCCTCCAAGTTTGCTACACAAGAAGAAAGAGGGCATTGAGGATTGTGTGTGGCCTCATCTCTGTTCACACCTTTGTCAACCATTTCCTATCATAAAGGAATTATTATCTCGCCAGCTGGGTCCAGACTTTTTAGAGAAGCAGCTTTCCTGATTAACCACTTGGAGAAGGTAAGACATGGAGGACATAGATATGGGCAGGAGACTGGTAGCTCAGCTGCCCTTCTTGAGGCAGTGATAGAAATTTAGCTTTGCTTCTGAAAGGGAAGGCCTGGTGAAAGAAGCCAGTCAGATCTGGTGAGGCTGGGGCTTCTTCAGGGCTGGGTGCGAGTGACTGACTGGTGAGCAGTACCCAGTGGAGCTTCCCAAGAAATTTGAGAACATGAATGTCTCATGTTCAATTGAAATTTGCTTGTCTACGCTGACATGATATAAGCAATCTACCGTCTCTTCCAAATCTCCATCAGGGTTTATATACACAAAATTACCAGCATCCGACAGGGTTCCAATATGTAAGCAACAGAAATACCTCTCAGCTAGGTGAGAAAAAAATCAATTGAGGGAAGGATATTACCTTTCTCAGAGAATCCCTGGGAGACAGAACTGGATGGAGGCCATATAGTAAAGGGTCATGTCCCATATCACCCCTCGGAATGGTCTCCATGGAAATCACACTGCAGTCATATCTGGGCACAGACACAAACACTTGTGAGATGGGCCACAGGACACTGCCTTGGGACCCTGCCACTGCTCTCCCTGAAATCTGTAGATAGCTGTCACCACCTTAACTAGCATCTCTAGCTTCAGATTCAGGGTCTTGTGTGAGTTCATCTGGGACACTTGCTTGGGCCCAGCTACAGAGTTTGGCAAAGGAAATGACCTTCAAAAGGTGTGGGAAGTCTCAGATATAAGAAGGCTGGACCAAAATGAATGACAGATGTCCACCGTATGCTCTGTTTGGAAAGTGAGGTAGATGCTGTCTTTTTTTGACTGGATCTATGGAGAACAGAGATGTAGGACCTTGCAGTGTATGAACTGAGGAAGGAGGAGTAAATTCTCACATTGCTCACCACCCGCTTTTCTTGCAGAAATCGTGGGGAGGGTGTGGACATCCATGGATTGTAGAGTTAGGGATTCAACACACTGTAACCCGGATCTCATGGGTAGATGGCCCCAGGTGTTGTTATATGATCGGGCTCTTCTATACCAAAATGCCTTAAATTTTCCCTTTGAAAATAAAGAAAACTGCCTATTAAGGGAAAATTATTCCAAGCCATAGTTTGATAGGTGGCATGCTCCCAGGCCTCTGTATCAGAGGCTAGCCTAACTGGCTGTGTGTCTATAGGCAAGCCACTTAATCTCTCTGGGCTTCTATTAAATGAAGGATTCTGGAAGGGTTGCTATAATATTTTGTACTCAGCATTCACAGTTTAGTCCATTTGTTTTAGGGAAAATTTCCCTCCATACTTTATTGAACTACAATTCAAATAAAGTACAAAAATATAAAGCATAGAACTTAATGACTATCTTAGTTTGGGCTGCTCTAACAAAAATGCCATAGACTGGGTGGCTTAAACAGCACACACTTATTTCTCAGGCTTCTGGAGACCGGGAAGTCCAAGATCAAGGCACTAGCAGATTTGATGTCTGGTGAGAGCCAGTTCCTGGTTCATAGACAGCTGTCTTGCTGTGTCTTCCCATGGCAGTGAGTAGAGAGCAAGAAGCAAGTTCTCATGTCTCCTCTTAAAAGGGCACTAATTCCTTCCAGGAGGGCCCCACTCTCATAACCTAATCATGTCCATACTTCCTCATCCCATTACATTGGGAGTTAGGATTTTGCCTTATGAATTTTGGAGGGACACAAACCTTCAGTCCTTACAATGACTTTTACATATAAACACACACACCCCCATTACTCTGATCAAGAGATATGAACTGCTTCCTACCTCTGTGCCTTTTCCAGTCAATGCCCCCACAACTTAACAACTCTTCTGACTTGCATCACCATAGTTTAGCTTTGCCATATAAACTAGAATCATACTGTATAGTTTTTTGTGTCTGGCGTCTTTCATACAACATGATATATTGAGAATCATCTATGTCATTTTAGGTAAATTTGAAAAATTGGCATTGATCACTTTGGAACAGAAAAAATATCATTGGCTTCTAAAATAGATATGTGGGGGTGCCTGGGTGGCTCGTTAAGCATCTGCCTTTGGCTCAGGTCATGATCCCAGGGCCCTGGGATCAAGCCCTGAATCAGGCTCCCTGCTCAGCGGGAAGCCTGCTTCTCCCTCTGCCACTCTCCCTGCTTGTGTTCCTGCTCTCACTATCTCTCTCTGTCAAATAAATAAATAAAATAAATAAAATAAATAAATAAATAAATAAAATAGATATGTGGTGTACACCAGAGAATGGGGAGATTTTTTTAGGTCGGCAGAAGGGACAATGATGCCTCCTCAGAGATCTGTGATCTTAGTGGAAGCTGTAGACTGTAATTCCAGTGCTGATTCCAGACTTCCAAAGATTTTATTGACAAAAACAGTAAGGAAAGAAAGGAGGAGGGAGAGGAAAGAGGATGGGGAGGAGAGGGGCAGGCAGGAGAAAAGGCAGGGGCGGCTGGCTAGCTGCAGAAGTTTGCTCTTCCTCTCATTTTCTGGCATATAATGTTCCCTCAGAGATGAAGCACAGTTGTGTAAACAGATCTGTGCCTGGAATGTGAGGAAGGAGGGAGGAGAGCCAAGTAAGGCAGAGATTTCTGAAAAACAGGAAGAACTTGCCTGAAATAGAATAGCTCATGCCTTCGCGATGGAGCTTCTTGAGAACTCATCAAGCATAAGGGAAAATCAGACCCAGTGCACACAGCATGACTGGCGTCATGCCATTTGCACTCTGTGATGTCACTGTTCCTTGTCCTGGCCCCCCGTGTTCAGCAACAGGGCAGCGGTGGGCCACTGGCAGAGCCGGACAGGCTGAGGACCTGACGGTTCCGGGGACCATTAGCCAGCGACAGGGGAGTAGCTGGCATCGGCAGGGGCCGGATCTCCCCGTCCCCACCTGACCAGCTGCTCTCAGCAGAAAGACCTTTTTACCTTTCTGCCAACTGCAGAGAGCATTGCAATTGTGAAGTATTTCATGAGAAATGGAGGATGGACTTTTTACTTCTTGGTTCTTTGTTCATGAACGACTGGTCCCTGTACATGGGGAAAATTCTACTCTTCAACATTGTCTTCTCATGTCACAGATTTTTGCCTTTTTACCTATATTTTTCTTGACTTACATACCTTAAGGAGGGATTTAAAACTTTATTTTTTGCCCTTACCAAAGGGGGTCCTGTGTTCCACTCCATTCTCCGGTCACTTTGTTTTCCCCTGATCTATATTCAGAGTCCCGCTTAAACAAGCCAGTGCTTCTGTTTACATACTAACCAATTCCTCTGAACTTGAATTCCCTTAAACAAATTCTCAGAACTAACAGGGACAGCTGAAGAACTGGACAAAATGGTACAGTAACTTTGGAAGACAGTCTGACAGTTTCTACAAAGCTAAACATACTCTTACTATATGATTCAGCAATTGCACCCCTGGGTATTTGCCCTACTGATTTGAAAACTTACAGTTACTCAAAACTCTGTACACAAATGCTTGCCACAGGTTTGTTCATAATTGTCGAAACCTGGAAGCAAGCAAGATGTCCTTTAATGGGTGAATGGATTAACAAACAGTGGCACACCCAGACAATGGAATATCAAGAGACTAAAGGGGAATCTTTAGATCAGAGATTAAAGGGGAATGGGCTATCAATCCACAAAACTTGATGAATCTTAACTGCATTATGCTAAGTAAAAGAGCAGTCTGAAAAGGGTATATACTCCGTGGGTCCATTCATGTGACATTGTGGTAAAGGAAAAACTATAGAGGTGGAAAACAGATCAGTGATTGCCGGGGGTTTAGGAAGGAGGAGGATTGAATAGGAAAAGCACACAGGAGAAGCACATTTTAGGGCTGTGAAACTATTTTGCATGAAACTGTACTGGTAGAGACATGCCACAATGAATTTATCAAAACCCACAGGGCCTTATAGCACAGAGAGTAAACCTAAATGTATGCAGGTTATAAAGAATCAATCAGGAGGTCAGAGGATTGCAGGGTATAGTGCAGATTGAGAGAAGACTCTAACTGTGTTACAAATGTATGACATAATCTTGCTGAAGAAGGTGGGGGAGAAGGTACTGTCCTGAACTTTGAGAATGAATGGAGTTTGTAAAATCAAAGACAAGAAAACTGAATGTCTGCATTGTACTTTAGTTGATCTTGCAGGTGTATAGGTTAACAATTCTGATACTGCTATACATACATACTTGGATTACAAGAATTAGTAAAAGTGGTGGAAGATGGGAGCCAGGCCTCTCTCTGTTGGAGTGAGAGGTTACAGCTAAGTAAGGGGAAGCCTAGCATGAACAATGCAATATTCCATCTGAGTCAGTAGAAGATGTCAGTGTGGACTCATGTTGAACTTAGCTAGAAACAGATGGGTAAATGTAGAAAGAATCTTGGATATGTGCCCACATGGGTAAATGCACACATGGATCTCCACAGTCTGTCTCCTAAGAGGGCCTAGAAGCAATGACATTCCAGCAGCATCGAGCACACCTGGTGCTCAGACCTTGGTTTCTAATACCGTCCTTCAATAAGAGGAACCAGGCTCCTTGGAGAAATGGCCAAATCTAGGGATGAGGCAGGGAGTATATTACCTGGAGATGAACCTGGAGCATCTTGTAGTGCCAGAAAATAAAGAAGAGCTCAGAAAACAAAATGATGGGGCTATGTCAAAAAGACACAGGAACCAACTGAAAGAATGACCAAAGCTAGAATAATTTTAGCTACAAATGCATAAATTATGCATTTATCCAAAGCATAAAATGTGTCCATACTTACAAAAGTAAATAATTGAATCAATAAATAAGTGAAGGATGGATAGAGAAGTCTCCTGTGCAGAATTCCAAATAATTTATGTAGATACCCCCCTCTCAAGGAGGGAGAGCATAACTCCCACCCTTAAGTGTGGGCTGTGCTTAGTGACTTCCTTCCAAAGAGGGCAGGATGGAAAAGGTGGGGTGCAGCGGGGAGAGCAACCTTATAGTGGAGAAGCCTGACAAACACTACCTCAGCAAGGAGGTCAAGGTCAACATCATCAGTGATGAGTCATGTTGATAGCATGTACCCCTGACATAATGTGACAAGTGAGACACTTCACCTCTGTGGTCTTCCTCCCCACATCTCATAACCCCTGTCTAATCATGAAAAGAACATCTAAATTGAGAAACCTACAAAATGCTTGGCCAGTTCTCAACCTGAAAAGGTCGTTAAATACAAGGAAAGTCTGAGAATCTGTCACATTCTAGGGAAGCCTAAGGAAACATGAGGCCTTGATGTAATGTGGTGTTCTGGAGGGGATCCTGGGACAGAAGAAGGACATTAGGGGGGGGCTCCTGGGTGACACAGTCAGTTAAATGTCAGACTCTTGGTTTTGGCTCAGGTTGTGATCTCATGGTCATGAGATTGAGCCCTGAGGGCTCCACACTCAGTGAGGAGTCTGCTTGAGATTCTGTCTCCCTCTCCCTCTACCCCTCCTGTTCATGCTCTCTCTCTCTCTCTTTCTCTCTGTTTCTAAAATAAGTAAATAAATCTTAAAAAGGAAAGAAAAAAGACATTAGGTAAAAACTAAGGACATCTGAATAAAGCATGGACTTAATACTGCATCACTGTTGGTTCATTAATCATGACCAATGTACCACAGTAGTATAAGATGCTAATGATAGGGAAGCTGGGTGTGAGGTATATGGCAACTCTCTGTATTAGCTTTCCAACCTAGTAGAAACTCTAAAATTATCTTAAAATACAAAGTCTATTAAAAATAGAATGGATGACGGGGTGCCTGGGTGGCTCAGTGGTTAAGCATCTGCCTTCGGCTCAGGTCATGATCCCAGGGTCCTGGGATCAAGCCCCACATCAGGCTCCCTGCTCAGCGGGAAGTCTGCTTCCCCCTCTGCCATTCCCCCTGCTTGTGTTCCCTCTCTCTCTGTCTCTGTCTCTCTCTGTCAAATAAATAAATAAAAATCTTTAAAAAATAATAGAATGGATGAATTTGGCTAATACTTATAATGAGGTAAAGAAAATTTTTGTTCACCAGAATTCCTCTAAAATTTCATCAGAAATCTCACATCCTGTTCGAAAGTGGTGATTCGATGATGCTTTTGATGTTTTGGAACCAAGGGTGAGCTCCATGCTGCAAAAGAGCACAGGTGAACCCCCATCCATCCCTAGGTGTGAGGTAAGGGGAGGATGTGCTTTGTACAAGGACATACTCTGTCCGTGAGAGGGACTGAAGCAAGAAGTGGGAGAAAGGAGGCTGGTGAGTCAGATGAATGGCAGCAGGAAAATCGTGCTGAAGCACAAGAAACTTCTTGGCCCCTGAGCCTTCAGCAAATTCTCCTTAGTCATGAAACTCTGGTGGGGCAAATTTTTAAATTTCTAATAGAAAATTGGTGGAAGGGCTGATTTTCATGTTGGGATGAAAAGGAATGAGGGAATTCTAAGCTTTTAGGCCATTTAAGGGTCTGCAGTGATTGAAGCTCCCTGGAGATGAAGAAGAACCTTCAGGAAGTCATTGGATTAATTAGCTAGGCCTGGGATGGACGGTTTCAAGATGAGGAGACCTAGACATCAAAGGGATAGATGGGACCCCAGGATGATGTCTGGGCAGATATTGTTTTAAATTGTTGACCCAAACCAAAAACTATCCCTTGATTAGAACCTGAAAGTTGTCTCTGAATATTGGAAGATTGTTCACTAAGTTAAGAGCATCATTCTGTATCAGTGCTATTGCTTCTCTCTCTCTCTCTCTCACATACACACACATACACACACACAGACATCATAGTCAGTTGTTGGCAAATTTATGAGCAAGTTAGTGTCATTTTTGGTTTTCTTTCTGCATCCTACCTGTTTTTAAAGTCCTTCTCCTTTACTGACCTCTTAAACTCCATTTCTACAATATTTCTTACATCCTCTTGAAAACATAAGCATCACAATGTCAATAGCTAAATTCCAATGGCATTTACCCTAAAAAAAAGAAAAACAGGGAAAAGAATCTAATAAATTAATTTCTAATGCCTTTAGACTCCATGGTTCTTAACTTGGAGTGGAAAACATATTTTGAGTGAGCTTTGACATTAAAATTATATATTAGTGCAGTGATTCTCTGAACGGGGTCCCTGGACCAGAAGCATCACCACTGCCAGGGAACTTATTAGAAATGTACATTCTCAGGTCCCACCCCAGACCTGCTGAGTCAGCAACTCAGTGTGGGGCCCAGGGATCTGTGTTTTAACAAGACCTCCCACTGATTCTGACACAGGCTCAAGTCTGAGAACCAGTGATTTAGGGAGTCCCAATTCTTCCCAGGAAGGCCAAATTGTGGGATGACAGTCATGTGCCATGAGTGGCTCCAAAATTTGATTGCACGTATTAAAAACCAAATTCAATGGAGTAAATTTGAAGATCTAATTGGCTTTATCAAACAATTCATGAATAGGGCAACATCTCATCTAGCAAGGAGACTCCAAGGAGTTACACGAAATGGAAAGCTTTTATAATGATAAGGGTGGGGCAAAGAAGTGATGAGCAGAGAAAAAAATAAAAGCTCATTGGAGAAACATGGGTGCTTGGGGGGACAAGGGCTTGTTATTGGCTGAGCTATGACACTTTATACAGGCTGGGCTTGCGCTGGGCCAGGAGAAAACCTGCCTTTCTCCTGCTAAGGATACGTGCTCCCCTATGTTTACAACAGCATTATTTACAATGGCCACATTACAAAAGCAACCCAAGTGTCCATTGACTGATGAATGGATAAGGGAGATGTGCTGTATATATACCATGGAATATTACTCAGCCATAAAAAAGAATGAAAGCTTGCCATTTGCAACAACATGGATGGAGCTAGCATGTATTATGCTAAGTGAAATAAGTCAGTCAGAGGAAGACAAATACCATCTGATTTCACTCATAGGTGGAATTCAAGAAACAAAACAAAGGAGCAAAGGAAAAAAGAGAGAGAGAGAGAAAGAAACCAAGAAACAAACTCTTAGCTATACAGAACAAACTGGTGGTTACCAGAGCAGAGGGGGATGGGGGGTGGGTGATATAGCTGATGGGGATTAAGGAGGGCAGTTGTGATGAGCACTAGGTGATGTATGGAAGTGTTGAATCACATATTGTACACCTGAAACTAATATTACACTGTATGTTAACTACACTAGAATTAAAATGAAATAAAACAATCCCAAATTTTGTATTTCTATCAAGTTCCCAAGAGATGCTGATGTTGCTGGTCTTGGGCCCACACTTGGAGAATCACCGATCTAAAGTTCAGAGCCAAGTGTATGACGGTCAGCCCACTGCCACCCTGCCTAACCTCCACCTACCCACAGAGTGACTATTGAGGGTCATCAGGTTGGATTTGCTTTGAAATATAGCCTGTCCCCTCCCCGTCTCCGCACAGGCTCCTCCCTCACTCCCTGCATCCCTTCGTGTATATGCGGCAGTGCCGCTGAAACACGGTCCCCAAAGATGGTCATGTCCTGATCTCTGGATCCTGTCAATACTCTCTTATTTGGCAAAAAAAGACTCTGCAAATGTGATTCAGTGAGGGATAAGGAGATGCGAGCTTGTCCTGGATTCTCTGGGCAGGCTCAGTGTAATTGCAAGGGTCCTTGGGAAAGGCACTTGGGGACGTTTGACACAGAAGAGGATCAAGAGATTCAACAGCAGAGGCAAGATCCTGTGTTGCTGAGTTAGAAGACAGATTCTTGAACCATGAGCCAAGGAATTCATGGACTGCAGCTCTAGAATCTATAAAAGGCAAGGAAATGGATTCTCCCCTAGAGCCTGTGGGGGGAGCCTGGCCCTGCCCACACTTTGATTTTGAACCAGTGAAACTAATTTCAACGTCTGGCCTCTGGAACAGTAAGAAAACAAATGTGGTTTGAATTAAACCACTGAGTTTGTAGTAATTTGTTATAGCAGCCATAGGAAATAATCTCTCGGCCTTTCTCTCTCTGTCTCTGTCTCTGTCTCTCTCTCATACACACACACACACACACACACACACACCACACTGCACAAGGAGCAAGAAGCCACAGGAGGAATCAGAATCACATATGGAGTTTTCCTAGAACTCTTTCTCTCAGCCGTGTGAGTAAGTAAGCAAGGACGATGTGACCAGGGATCCCATTTTATAGACGACGGAGCAGCTGTGGCCACTGCCCCGTTACTAGTAGGTAGGAGACCCAGGACTCACATGTAGACATTCGGACGCCGAGTCCAGGGTTCTGTCTCCTGTTTTCTCAAGCTCTCCCGTCTTCTGGTTTAGCACATCCCCACAGTTAATCTCCTTCATGGAGAAAAACATTTACCTTCTGCTCATCACCTGCAAGGAATGACTCTCAGTGTTCCCCTCCCCTAGGCTGTTGTCCTCCCTCCATCCTTTGGCTGCTCATTCAATCATTGCTGCTCAGAAAGTGTCCGGCCATCTGCTTGCAATCCCTGTCCCCAGGGAGCTGGGCTGTCTGACATTGCAGCCACCCCTCTTGCAGCCAGGGCCCATAGCATGATTTGAAGACCTTTAGGAATGGCGTTGGGATGGAAGCAGAATGCTGGACAAAAATGGCCTTTCAGAAGATTTCACCGTTCAAGTCAATCGATCAAGCTCAGGGGTTTCAAACACTTTCCCCCACCAGCCGGTAGTGGTGTGTCCCACTCTCCCGAATTCAAGGGGTCCTCGAGTGGGGATAGCTTGTTACAGAGCAAGCAGGGTTGTCTCCATAGGCCAGGCACTCGGGCAGGACCAGCCATTTGAAATGGCAGGACGAGCCATGTCCTTGTCATGGATGGCAAGGACAGGTACTCCTCCATGGGGGGTGGGGGGAGTGTGAGAGTAGAGGGTGTGTAATATTCTGGCTCCAGGGGGGGTGGGGGTTGAATACAGACCTGCCGTGTCCTGGAGGTGGGGCCCTAGCAGTGCTCCCATCATGACAGGCTTTGCCCACAGGATAATTCTCACTACCTGCACACAGCTTTGTGTCCTAGACTTCATACCTATCCCCTCATGTGATCCCCCAACAACCAACCCTGTGAAGATCTCGTTTTGCAGACAAGGAAACAGAGGCACAGAGTCTTTAAGAAACTTGGCAGAGCTGGGATTTGAACCCCACACATCTGGGTGGTGCTCTGATCTACTGCATCAAACTCCTTTTCTCATAACAAGCAGAGACTTTTCCTCTTACACCTCATCCAATCTTTTGGCCGTCTCTCCCTGAGAGCTGAGTTAGGAAATCTCAAATCCCTGCCTCACCCCACCTTCTCATGTCCCCATGTTCTTCCTACAGGAAGCCAGTTGCCTCAGAGAAAAAAGCCGATGGAGTGAAGAGATGAAAGAATTTGCCAAAGTCACAAAACCAACTCGAATTCTGACGGTTTGTTTCCGAGGCCCATACTCCTAACCATTATGCCAAATCAGGGATTAAAAATAGAGTGCCTAATATTTAGGGGTTTTTCTCTTTGTTTGTTTGGTTGGTTTTTTTTAATTTTAATGAGGAAAACATTCCAAGTGCTTTGCTTAAGGACTGCCACGATACGCCCTCAGTAAACACCAACTAGTACTATTACTACCACTAAATACCAAATAACACCAAACTGCCACGCTGAACAGGGTCAGGTTTTTGCTCTCTTCTTTCATTGCTCTAGTATGTCCCTTATTGCTGTCTCCAATTGTGTTCTTACATTTTAATCTTTTTTAACTTTATGCAATTCCAAGTTCTGATAGAAGAGACGCATTTTGCGTTGCCTGTTTGGGGCCATGTTTGTACCTGGTAACCGAGTGCACCCTGGCCAGAGCTATTGGGCGCAGGGCTTGCCATCTGAGCCAGTCCTATATCAGGCTGAGCCAGTCAGGTTCTCCCTTGCACGTGGGAGTTTGGAATCGGGAACCCGACGGCTCTTGAACTGAAAGGTCTCATGGAATTAGAGCTGGCGTGAGCTCCGGGGTAAATCGAAGGCCCCACACCAGGGCTGTGGAGGAGCAGGGAAGTTACCACCATGCCTAGAAGGTGGGGCCTTGGAAGATGCAGGAGAACGGGCAGGGCTGGGTGGAGAAGAGAAACCACGTGACTCCAGGCAAGGAGGACCAGCTTCAATCCTCAACGTTCAAGTCCAGCCCAGGGGTGGCATGACTACATTTCCTGTCCCGGATTTTCGGAGAAGATTGCCCAGAGGAAACTTTAGGTATTTTTTTTTTTCAGTTGAGCTCCTTTAAGTGGGTTTCTCTTCCTTGCAACATACCTGATGTCAGCTACACTTTCCTACGGAGAGAGTTCTCTGAGCTGTGAGAGTTCTTTCATAGAATCATAGCACTTACAGTTGGTAGGATTATCCAGTACAGCGATCCTCAAAGAGCGGTTTGCGGACACCTGGGGATCCCAAAGCCCTTCCAGGGGATCTGCGAAGTTAACACTATTCTCATAACAATATTAAGCATGTTATTAAAAAATCATAAATGAGTGAAAGATCAGAGGATAGGATAGATCAGTGCGTTTTTAATGTGACAGTAAGAGAAGTTTATTGATACGATTCGAGATTTCTCGTTGCAGCTTACCTTTGAGAAACTACCACTTCTGAGTTTTGGAGTAATAACAAAGAAGAACGTCCACAATGATCTGAAAAGACGTATCTAAAATACTACTCCTTATTTCAACTACACATCTGTCAGGGCTGGATTTTTTTCATGCACTTCAACCAAACCAACACATTGTGACTGAGGGAATGCAGAAGACATGAGAATCTACCTGTCTCCCATTAAGTCACATAGTAAAGAGATTTGCAAAAATGTAAAATAATGCCATCAATATACTTCATAAATATTACTTATGCTAACATGTAATGGGTTTATTGTTTTAAATGAATTAAATACTTTAATGTTATGTCTTAATTAATTTCAAATTTAGTAAATGTTAATAGATATTACCTACATACACAAAGGCTCTTTGGGCCTCTCAATTTTTAAGAATGTAAAGAGATCTCAAGACCAAAAGGTTTGAGAATGACTAATCTCACCCACCAACCGTGTGGCTCAAGCGTACTTTCTTGCAGCATTCCTGAAAATGGTCATCTAGTCTCAGCTCTGTCTTTTCCTGGAATAGGAAGCTTGCTAATTGTCCAGTGGTCCCATTCCATACAATGACCTGAAATCTGAGTCCTTATAACATAACCTGCACCCACTGCTCCCACTTCTGACCTCAGCAGTCATGCAAAATTATGTCTTTCAGATACCTCCACCCATCTGAAGGCGGTCATTTGCCCCCCCCAACACCCCACCCCCGCCCTTCCGAAGCAAGATGGCTCAAATCCTCAGCCTTTGCCTTCTAACTTGGTTAGTGAATCCTTCATCATCACATTTGCCCTTATTTGTACCCATTCCAGTTTTCCACTGTCCCAAAGTTCTTTCCTTTTATTACTTCCAAGGTTAAGGTTATTTCCTAGATGATTGATGTTTTTATAAACCTGACCCTAGAAGAATTGAGAGTTCCTAGAGTTATGTTTAACAGATTGAGAACTTATTTATTGTGTACTTCTCTGTACACATCTATGAGTATGTGTAAGCCCCACTCCCATTTTTTTTTTTTTTTTTTTTTACTGAAATGATACAACTATGAACTTCTAGCTTGGTTTCCATGTGGAGATAACTCTACTAAAGCAATACCCCTGATCTCTTGTCCAACCTCCCTTCTCTGCAGGGAAGGAGACTTACTCAGAGCCAAGTGAGGCAGGCTTGTGGCATTCAGTGCTGCCCAAACGGGGTGGGTAGATTCAACTCAGGGGTTCACTATTAGCAAGTTCTTTGGCTGCCATCTCTACTCTCTTTCTCCAAACTAGCCTTTATCTGTATTGGGGGTGATATTTTAATCTCCATATGTCTGACTTCTGTGCCTCTCTCTCTTTGGGTCCCATAACTAGACAGGGGAAGGGCTATTATTAGTTATTGGTTTCCCTCAAATTCCAATACTTTGTGGAGCTCCTGAGTGGCTTAGTCAGTTAAGTGTCCGACTCCTGATTTAGGCTCAGGTCATGATCTCAGGATTGTGAGATCCAACCCTGCATCTGGCTCTGTGCTCAGCAGTTAGTCTGCTTGAGACTCTCTCTCCCTCTTCCTCTGCTCCTACCTCTGCCCCACCCAATAAATAAATAAATAAATAAATATTTTAATAAAAATCTAATACTTTAATAAAAAACTAAATCGACAGCTTTAAAAAGCTTTAAAAATTAAGCTAGATCTCTGAATTAGCAATCTCTGAATGATACACTTGGGAAACATATCCTCTGGTATGGACCAGTATTGACCATGGATAAACCATTTCGGACAGCACTTAGGGAACTAGTTTCGTAGGAATGACAGCAGTTGAAGAACAAGATGGATTTGGTGAGTGTAGACCATAAACATTGCCCTGGGAGTAGAGGAGCAGGGGACAGGGGACCAGGGCTACCCCTGTCCATCGAAGCAGGTCATGTGTCACGTGTACACACAGAAGTAGCCGTATGGAGGCAGCTGAAACACAAGTTCTCTCTCGTATGTCAGTCCTACCTTCTTTACTCTGAAAGACTACCTTCTTTCTTTTTAAAATACTTGACTCAAAAACTTCCAACCCTGACACTGTGAGGAATAACTTTATCGCATTTTTTTCCTTTTTTAACCCCTGTGAATCTTGAGGCTCTGGCAGCCACAGAATCTTGTAATGCTGAGGCCCAGCCATCTAAGCTTGATGCAAGATGCTGACCTTAAAACAGTCTGTCCCTTGGACACAGAGATAGAGGGCAGATTCATGAATAGTGGGCACTTTAAGAAGCACGAGCATGTGAATTCAGTAGGTTGTCACTCGAGGTTAAAAAGGAAAGAAAACAGAGGGCAATCGGAATAAGCCCTGTTGTATAAAAGTCAAGTGAGGCGCAGTGAGATGATGAGAGGTCGTTCTGGCAACAATAATCACAAGTAAGTATTAAAGATTATAAACAGGAGTCTGACTCTATCCTGTGAAATCTGTTATTCGAGTTTTACCATTTGGGGGCCCTTGAATGGGGGGGGACTCTGTTAGGTACTTTCTGCAATTTACACTCTGTCTTGATTCTCACTGATTTCCCAGAAACCCTCGCTAAGCTTTTCTTTCTTTCTTTCTTTTTTAGTAGGCTCCATCCCCAGCACAGAGCCCAACGCGGGGGTTCGAACTCATGACTCTGAGATCAAGACCTGAGCTGAGATCAAGAGTTGGAGGCTTAACAGCTCCAGCCACCCAGGCAACCCCCTTGATGAGCTTCTGTCATTTGCTGTCTGATGTTAAAGAACGGAAATAGCTCTCGCTGGGGTTCGTGCAAAACTACAAGCGATAGTTTTGTGACTGTCAGAGAGGCACAACGTGGCCCCCAGCCTTCCTGGGTGTTCTCCTTGCAACAACCCCTGTGAAGATTTACTGCCATGAGAGGGGCAACCTGACATTTCCCTGACACCAGAAGGGCAGAGAGCCATGGCAATCTGACCTTTCAGAAGACGGCAGTTTGCCTGAGGGAGGGGAGCCTCCTGGGACTTCATAGAGATTAGAATACGCTTTAATAACCTCATTTATTAATGTCTTTCCATCCACATTCTCCTTCCCTGTACCATTTCTTTCCAGGCCTCAGGAAGGTTTCAGAAAGGCTTACTGTAACTCAGACTAGGTTCAAAAATATTTTAAAGTTTGCACCAAACTATTTGAAAGTGCAATGATTTATGCAACAATGGGAAGTAACAGGCTGGGTGTTGGAAGATCGGATGATAATCTCTACGCACATACTACCTGTGGGGCTCCAGCCTTGGTCAGCCTGGATAATTGAGACACTGACGTCGTTATTATAGAAACGAAATTACAGCATGTATTTTTAAATGCCTTGTACAGAGGCACCTGAGTGGCTCAGTCGGTTGAACATCTGAGTCTTGATTTCAGCTCAGGTCATGATCTCAGGGTCATGAGATCCAAGCCCCGAGTCAGGCTCTGCGCTGAGCCTGCTTAGGATTTTCCCTCTCCCTGTGGTCTCTTTCTGATCAGGTGCACGCTCTCAAATAAGTAAGTAAGTAAGTAAGTAAGTAAGTAAGTAAGTAAATAAATAAATAAATAAATGCCTTGTATAGGCACATACAAGATTTTCAGTTCCTTCACCCTCCTCTTTTATTCTTTCTTCTACCCTCCCTCCTTACCCTGATTCTTCTTTTCTACCCCCTCATTCTCTCTTTCTTGCTGGTTGTCAAATGAATTCTATAGCCAGACTCAGATGATCTTTAATGGAGTCTAACAGATGGTTGCCTTCAAATACATTACCTCATATTGGGAATTTTGCCAAAACTAAACAAGCTATATCTTAGTGCCATCCCATGTCAAGCCCCATCTTGGGAACTCATTTATGTAGAACGAAGTTGTATTAGGAAAACCCTTCCATCTTTCAATGGACAGAAGAAGAAGAATATTCCCTAACTCATTCTAGGAGACCAGCATTACCCCACTATCAAAATCAGGCAAAGACAACACGAGAAAATAGAACTACAGACCAGTATCACTCATAAACATAGATACAAAAATCCTCAACACAATATTAGCAAATCAAATCCAACCATGTGTGAAAAGAATTATACACCACATCCAAATGGGATTTATCCAAAGCAAGCAAGACAGCTTTGACATTTGGAAGTCAATTAATGTAATCTATCACATCTCAGGCTGACAAAACGGAGTGGACCAGCCTTGCTGTTAGGGCGGCAATACCCCAACCCAACCTCCCCGGGCCTCCTCCTGAATTTCACCCTCATCCTGGAGCACCACTGGTGTTCCCAACTATTGCATTCGTATTTTCCTGTCCCAGGCAACCAGTTCTCTCTTTAATCCAATCCCCTTTGCTCCTAACTTTAGAGTTTTTTCATCATCTTAATATCTTTTGAAGAACAGAAATTTTTTATTTTAATAGAGTCAAATGTATCCTTCTTTTATAGTTAATACTTCTTGTCCCCTCTCTGTGAAATCTTTTCCCTATCCGAAGGTTCTCAAGATCTTCTCCCACTTAATTTTTTTTTCCTAAAAATTTCACAATTTTTGCTCCCTAGTTAGGACTGTTATCCAGTTGAGAGAACATTTGTATTGATTTTTTCCCCTTATAATGGGCTGGCTTTGAACCGTTTGTCAAAAAAGGAAAATTTTGACCCCATTGACTTATCTTGGCACCTCCATTGAAAATCAACATACAACACATTTATGTTGATTTACCTTTATACATGCATCCTATTCCATTGATCTGTATGTTTATTCTTAACACCAATACCACACTGTCTTGTTTACGTAGATTTGTAATACCTCCTGAACGCAGATACAATTGTCATCCAACTTCTTTCTTTTTCAAAATTGTTTTGGTTATTCTGGATTATTTGTGTTACTTTATAAATTTTGTAATCAGCTGGTCAACTTCTATGTAAAAGTCTTCTGGGATTTTGACCGGAATGGTGTTGACTCCACAGGTCACCAATTCGTAGAGTGTGAGACTTTCCACAAAACATTTCAATTTTCCCCTCCCACTGTTTGGCTGTGGCTCTCAAACATTTTACCACAGTATGCTATAAACCCCACAGTATTGTCATTTTCATATTAAACTGTCAATTTTCTTTTGAGGAAAAATTTTAAGAGAAAAATAATCTTACACTTATTTCCATATCTTACCATTTCTGATGTCTTCCATTCCTTTTTAATGATCTGAATTTCCATCTGGCATCATTTTGGTGTAAGTCTAAAGAAATTCTTTTAATATTTCTTAAAGTATAGGTCTACTGGCAATGAATTATCTCAGATTTGTGTGTTTTTTGTTTGTTTGCTTGTTTTGTTTTTTGTCTGAAGAAGTCCAATCTCCTTCATTTTGAAAGACTGTCTCTGAATTTCGGTTCTAGATTGATAGTTTTTCTCTTTCTGCATTTTAAAGATACGTTATTGTTTTCTGGCTTGCATTCTTTCTTAAAAGAAGTCAGTGATAATCCTTATCGTCATTACCCAAAGATGATATTACTTTTTACCTCTGTTTGCTTTTAAGATTTCTAGTTTATTACTATTTTTAAAAAATTTAAAAATTTTTGTGTCTGTCCTGCCTGTTTAGGGTTTTTGAGTTTATTGGATTTGTGGGTTAATACTATTTTCTTCAAATTTGGAAAATTTTAATAATTACTCCTTGAAAATTTGTTCTGCAGTCCCCACTCCCATTTCTGGGACTCTGACTATACATATATTAGGCTACTTGATATTATGCCCCTCTTCACTGATGTTCATTTTTCTACAGTTTTTTTTTCTCTGTGTGTGCCTTAATTTGGGTAGTATTTATTGTTATGATCACTGGATCATTGATCTTTTCTTTTCCAGTGTCTGTTTTGCTGTTAAGTATATCCAGCAATTTTTAAATTTTAGTTATTGTATTTTTTGACTCTTGAAATTTCACTTGAATCTTTTTATATATATATTTCATCTCTCTCTTCTTTGTGGTCATGTTTTCCTTTCAATTATCATAGCTTTTTAAAATTCCTCATTTGCCAATCCCATCATCTTTTCTGACATTCCTGGCCCTGTCTCTATTGGATGATTTTATTTCCCATGGTTATAGGTCACATTTTTTCTGTTTCTTTCCTTTTCCAGTGACTTTGATTCCATGCTGTGTTGTAGCCCGTCTGGATTTTGTTGTCTTCCTCTAAAGAGTGTTGAGTTCTATTGTGGCAAACAGTTAAGTTACTTGCAAATCATTTTAATAAAAGAATCCTCAAATACAGGCTTGTTTTTAGTGTTGTTACTGTGGGCTAACAGTAACAATTAGTGAGCTTTATACTAGGGCTTTATGTAGTCCTATTACCTGGCATGACCCAGCTGGGGTCACTATTGAGACCCCTAGTACTCAGTGAAACTTTCCCTATTTTGATTGTTCAGAACACAAATGTCTTTAAGCTTTGTGCAAAATTTGGGTGTTTTTCAGCTTATCATTCCCTGGTAGCTCCCTGTAACACCCGTGGAGGTTCACCTTCCATGTGCTTACTCAGTATTCAGCAAAAGACTCAAGGGGATCCTTACACAGAGTCTTGAGCTCTTTCATCCTGTAGCTCCTTCTTCTCTAGCACTCTGCTCTGGAAATTCTAACCACTTCATTCTCACCAAACCCCAAACTGTGTCTACATGTCATTGAGATGGCTGTCCTCTGTCTGGGTCCCCCCTTTCTTTTCTACAGTCTGAAAAATGCCTCCATAAAAAAAAAACAGGGTGATTATAGAGCTCCCTCATTTACTTACTTTCTGCTGGGTATCACAGTCCTATGTTGGTTATTGCTCAAAGTCTGAAAACAATTGTCTCCCACACTGTGTTCAGTCTTCCAGTTATTTACAGCAAAAGAGTAAGTCTGGTGCCAGTTACTTTATTATACTTGGAGGTGGAGTTCCCTATAGCATTTTCTTTTCTTTTCTTTTCTTTTTTTTTTTTATTATGTTATGTTAATCACCGTACATTACATCATTAGTTTTTGTTGTAGTGTTCCATGATTCATTGTTTGCATATAACACCCAGTGCTCCATTCAATACATGCCCTCTTTAATACCCATCACCAGGCTAACCCATCCCCCCACCTCCCTCCCCTCTAGAACCCTCAGTTTGTTTCTCAGAGTCCATCGTCTCTCATGGTTCCTCTCCTCCTCCAATTTTCCCCTGTTCATTTTCCCCTTCCTACTATCTTTTTCTTTTTTTTTTTTTTAACATATAATGTA
>NW_027397072.1:85264847-85385840 GCF_003265705.2 Callorhinus ursinus
ATAGCATTTTCTAATGTAAGGTCCATGGCTTGAGCAGTCTCTGACAGTCTCATTCCAAAGAAAGGGAAACATTTAAAGTCCTATCCTGTGCAAGGCACTGTGACAGTCCCATGGGACATTAAGTTCTTGTGGTTTGTTGTGATGTGTAAACACATAAACGTGCAAAACAATTTTTTTGAGCATTGTAATTGCTTTAAAGCTCCCTAGACCACTAATGGAATAAACATCTCTATGTAAAAAGTAGAGCCCACTTCCCAACACAACTTTAATGGTTTTAATTTCCCTCTCATAAAAGTTCTCTCATTAAGGTTCTTTTGTTGTTGTTTTGGGCATTTTTGTGTGTGTATATGTATGTGTCTGTTTATAATGGAATTTTAATTGTGTGGCAGTGCACTGTAGTTTCTACACTAAATTCTTATAATAACAAGTATTTGGCTGCAGCCTGCCTTTCCACCCTCACCACATTTGGGCTCTTGCCCACAGCAGCAAAGCTTAAAGTATTCACAATACTGTTTTGGTTCACTCCATAACTAAGGTTTTGATGACATGCATCCTTCCACCCAGTGCTTATTTACTGATTATATTCCTGTGCCACATTTTCCTCCTTTTGAGTTTCTGCTTTCGTTGTTATTTTGCTTTTTTGGTGGGTTAGTTTTCTGGTTTTGTGTTTTGGCTCCTGATACTACCTTGTCCCACTGTGCTTTCTGTAGTTTAAAGCCAACAAGTTTTGGGCTGGCTGTATTTATTTACTCATGGGTCTTTATCATGAGTCCAGTGGTTCCAGCACCATCTCACCAGAGAAAGGAGAAGAGTATGTGGCACACTCCCACCCATGTGTTCAAGCCTTCCTCCCACGACATTCTTGTTTCTTGACCCTCCAGATACCAGAATCAGCACCCCTGTTCAACCAGGGCATTCAGCCCTCCCAACACAGCTTCTACCTACGCCTGGGTACGTCCATTCTTTCCCAGCTCCTCGCCAGCAACACTGATCTATTCTCTACGCCAGTTATTCCAAGACATGACCTCCCTGTAGAAAACCAGACTGATCTTAAACAGTAATAACTGAGAGTAGCTGTTAACGTGTGGCCCTCCTGAATACCTGGTTACTTAGGACAGAGAAGGTCAGTGCACAAGAAAACCAAGGAAATGACTCCCAGTCAGAGTTTCAGGTATGGGTATTGGGGGTGGGGGTGCACAAGTAAAGGAATAATTTTGGAGACTGCTCTTCACTGGAGTTTCTCTATTCCTTTCCTCATGCATGCCTCTTTCATCCTATTACTAAATTCAGAAAATAATCAAACCCACAGAGTTTACCAAAAGACAAATGACTTCTGTGAATGAGAGTAGTAATGCCAATACCACACTTGAAAGCTCAAAGTATAGTTCTGGAAGTGACTATGTTACCAATCTAAAGATTGCACCGTTCTTGTTTGATATGGAGTTGATTATATCAATTAATAAGCTTTAAATTCCCCATTTCTACAGGCAGGAAGATGGGGGGAGGGGTTTATCTGTAAGCATAGCCAGGATAGCTTTAATAACTGATGTTTAAATAATTCCCCAACTATTTGAATATCTAACATTTTTGGGGACAATGAAAGGCTTTGTCTCCTTGGCAGTAATAATTGGATGTGCAGCAAGAGAGTATGAATGACTAAAGTCTTCTTTAGTGGGCTTTTCACATCTTTGCCATCATCAGGAATTGTGATGAAAAAGCAAAAGCTGATCCAGAAAAAAATATTTGCATCTAACTTTGTATAAATGACTGGTTTCTTTCAAATCTATAGTCAGTGATACTTAATCAAAGTCCTTTTCATCAAAATATTTGACAGTTAATCTTAGGCCAACTAAATATTCAGCTGATTTCGATATCAGACTTCCATGGCAATGAAGCAGATTCTTCTTAAATAGAGTACATTTTGGTCAATGCGTTTTTCTCTAAAATTCTGCTAAAGGTATTTATTTTAAGTCTCTCTCAGTATCATAGACAGGAGTGACTAACTGAGCTGCTTGGGGTTGTAAAGAAGCATCTATCCTCAGGAATTTTCTTTTATTTTTTTATTCTTATAGTGTATATTTTCATGCTGTGCAAAATATGATTTGCTTCATAGAAAAAGCAACTAATATAAGAGGTCAAAATGCTTGTATAATCAGTATGAGCTTCTTATACATGGGATCTTAGAGACAGAACTGCTAATGGCATTCAAGTCTGACCTTGAGCTCAGCAACACAGGTCTGCATGGATGTGAGGGGTGGGAAGGCAACCGGCAGAAAGACAGCCCCCTGAGGTTTACAGAGTGCATTAATGCTAAAATTATACAAGGGTCCCAGCCATTCAACAAGGAGCCTTGTTGCTTCCTACTAATGGAAGTGGATTCTCTTATTTTTCCTTGTCAGATTCCAGCTGGCTGTCTGCTATTCAAAGCATCTGCACCCTCCCAGATGCCAACCTCTGTGGGTGTAAGAGAGGAAATGCAAAACAGTTTTGGCCCAAGTACAAAAAGGTGAACTAGAACAGAGCATGCTCTGTGGGATGGTCTCTAATATTTTTATCCTGTTTCAAACTAGGTGTTGAATCACGAGGACCCTGTCTCTGTGGAAATTTTGGTGTATCAGACCCCTTTTGTTCTTAAGTGGCCGAGTCCTAAAGCAAGGACAGGGACTTTCTGGGTAGATCATGGGATATCTCTCAGGCTCAGGAAGGTCATGTTGGAGGAGTCTGCCCAACAAGTATCCAGGTGTTCATCTCTCATGGCTCCTTCCTCTACAACTTCATTCTTCACCTTCTCTGCGGACTGCTTCCTCCACATGACAGCTGACCCAGCTACCAACAGTTCCTGAACTTTCCCCTGGCACAGCTTCAGCCACATTGAGTGATGTTGTCCACAACACAGATCCAAGTGTCCCAGGGAAGGGACTTGGATTAGCTGTCCACTCCTGGGGTCTGCAATGCAAGAGGGGGATGCACGTATCTTCAATAGGGGCAGGGAGTTTTTGGTAGAAGTTTGTAGAAGGGGGAAGACTAGTGAGCTAGCGCTGGGCAGGCGGGACCACCCTTCAGTACATGGGGTAAGGTGGGCATTTGTCCTAGTCTGGTTGGCCGCAGCCCCAGTATCACTCTGATATGGTCATCATTTACTGGATTTAAAACAAAAAACAGCAAGCAATGCTCTAACCCACCTACGATTTTCTCCAGTCATGGAAAGAGGAACAATATTTTGTGGCCTTGGTTGTGTGGTTTCCCACCATCCTCCAAAGCAAAGACCTAGTGAAACACATGATTAAACTAGACAGTATATTTATTGAGAGCAGGAGCATGGCCCGTTCATGCCGGATTCCCTACCTTGTGTTAGAGCTGTGCCTTGCACCCACGGGCACTCTCTAAATGCTTACTAAAGTCAATTTTTGGAAAAAATGTTCTATCAGTATGAAGCGCAGAAAATCATAAGCAACTGCTATGCCCCCAGTGTCCATGGCGGAAATGTGAGCAGGTGGCTACACACTGGAATGAAGACAGACTTGACAAAGTGCCACTATAAAATAACGGGAGCCTTCACTCTGCTGTGGGACCGGCACACTCAGACAGGCAAAAGCCTAGGAGCATCTCATGTGGGGCTGGTCACTGAAGACTTTCCAGGTGAGTCTGGAAGCTTCCAGCCCCCCATGCCCCAGGCAGCAGCAGGAGGCTGGGCTATGTTGGCGGTGGGACTTGCTGTGAGACTCTTGTATTTTCTTGCATTCCTTTGGTCTGAAGGTCTCATGGCTTTGCGCTAGACTGCACATTATCACAAAAAATAAATTTAAAATATAGTAAGATCGCTACTAAGGTAACATGTAGTTCCTATGCCAAAACTGATCATGTCCTGAAACCTACATGGGCCTACGATATGTGTTGTGTGGTTTTACACACTTAACCAGTACCGCCATCCATACTGAGTCATGGACTTTTGCATTTGGCCAGAAATGGTCATGTGAGGCCTTCCCCGCCATCCCCCACTCCAGCCCTGCTCTGGGCCCCTCCACAGAACCTTGTCCTTCCTTTGTGCGGTGGAACCTTCCCTCCTGTGGCTGTTCTGTCCACCTGGCTGAATTATACTCCCTTTGTGCACAGGTCTTCTCAAGCCTCTCTGGGCCTTTCCTTCCTTCTCGTCTGTGTGTCCTTCCCAGGGCTCTGCCCCCCAGATGTCCCTCAGGGGCCTGAAGCTGAGGCATTGCTGAGCTCCAAGAGGGCCCTCAGATTAACAGGGTTTTTTTTTTTTTGTGGACTCCCCATTACTGCATAACAAACCACCCAAACTCAGTTGTGGCACAGGTGACAACTCACGATTACTTCTCACGATGGCCCTGAGCTGGGTGGCTCTGCTGCCGGTCTCCCCTGGACTCAATACAGGGCTTCATTTGGCGGGCTGCTTGGCAGGGGCAGAAACACCCACAATGCCTCCAGCCACATGGGCTTTCTCTGGCAGGCCCCAGACTTCTTCTATGGTGGCTGGTTTCCCAGAGAGAAGAAAGGGAAGCTGCGCATTCTCTGAAGGCCTGGGCTAGGAGGTCTCCCACTGTCACTTCGCACTGGGTCCTAGTGATCGGGGCTGGCAAACTTCCGTAATGGACCAGCAAGTGAGGATTTTAGCTTTGAGGGCCAGGCAGTCTCTCACAACTACTCATCTCTGCCATTGTGCTGTGAAAGCAGCCAGAGACAACCCAGAAATGAAGGAACCCGGACTGTGTTCCAATAAAACTTTGTTTAGAGAAAAGAATAGCAGGCTGGATTTGGCCTGTGGGCTGATCCCTGCTGTCAGACACAACCGTGTCGAGGCCGGCCCGATTTAAGGGGAGGGATGGCGCAGGCATACAGGAACGGGCAGACCATCTCAGAGATGAGCGAGCACAGTGTGAGGCCTGGCATCTCGCGGGCCAGCTGGTGGAGGGCAGGGAGGTCAGCAGAGCCCGCCATGACCGTCAAGAATAAGCACATGTGCTCATAAAGACAGTGTTGGGAAGGACAGATAGCTGGCTTTCTGTAGCTTAGCTCCGACGGAAGGATAAAAGGGCACCACCGCAAAGCCAACATCTGCAGAGGCACCTCCCACCAGTGGGGCAGGGTCTGTGGCCTTCCCCAGCTGGTCACACTCAGAAAACCACAGAAAAGGATTTCACCTGCCCATGGTGTTCTGCTGGCAACAATGGTATCCCTCTCCTTCTAAAGCGATCAAAACCAAGAAGACTGAAACTCATGTATTCTTTTATGCTTTTATGTCAATATTGCTAATATCAGGACTAATCCTATTGAAGGAGAAGATGGTGGAAAGGGAGAAGAAAATGAAGGAGGAGAAAGTGACCTGCCTTGGCCACTCAGGGCAGGAGTAAGGGCATGTGGGGAAGCTTCTAGTGAAGGGGGACATGGAAGATGGTGAGTCCTTGAAATACAGAGTTTGTTACGCTTATCTTTCTGTCCAAGGCTTGCAGTCAAGTAGACAGCAGTGAAGCAACAAGGTTTGGGTCTATGAACCATAGTCACCAACTAAATAGCGGGGGTTAGTGGTTTGGAATGGAACTTTCATAGAGGGTGGGGACGGGTGTTGCCCAAGAGACACAGGGACTCTGTGAACAGGGCTTTCAGTTCAGTCTGACAACAACCCTGGAGGGAAAGCAGTGACCTCCTGGAGGCAGTACCCAGTAATCTTCAGAGGAAAATCCCAGGAGGTAAGCTGGGAATGCCACAGAGAATGGGAAGCAAGAATGTCATCCTGAATGACAGCATAAACATGGCCTCATGAGGGTCAGTGACACAAGAACATGGCAGAGGAAGAGAGCATCTGATGTAAATGACAGAGCTAAGAAGAGTCTGGTGGGTTCATGGGTTGGGGTTGGGGGTAGGGGAGTATTTCCCCAGAAAGCCCTGCTGGATAAGAGAGAATGGACAGTAGACCAACTAGGGAAGAACTGTCTAAAGATTGAAGGTTCTATAGAATGGGAATGGCTTCTCCATGGAGTGGGGAATCCCTAACATCTGAAGCATTCACACAGAGGAATGGAGGTTGACCTGCTGCCCTGAACAGGCTTCATGACATGGCCTACCAGAGCCCACGAAGCCCACTCGCTTTCCTGCCAGAACTTGACACGCTTTTCTGAGAAAGGTCCTCCCTCCAAACTGTAAGCCCCCTAAAGACAGGGACTTACTGGTTTTTCGCTATCCCCTATTCCCATCTGATGAACGAACCAACAGCCTCACACGCCGTCAGGATCACTATGGAGGTTGAAACATGGAGCTAAACACACACTCCCATATGGCCCAGCCATTGCCTGCCAGGCGTTTACCCAAGAGAAACGAAAACGTGTCCACACCAAGAAGTGCACGGGAATGTTCACAGCAGCTTTGTTTTAATGGCAAAAAAATGGGAACAACACAGGTATTTATCTGCTGGTAACTAGAAAAATACATAAATTGCATCATAGCCACACAATGGAATCTTCATAAAACCCAACAGAAAAAAGGAACACACTACCGATGCACACGATGACCCGGATGAATTAAAAAACAGCACGCTGAGAGAAACCAGTCTCGAGAGTGAGCACCATATGGTTCCCTTCGGATGGAATTCTAGAAAAGGCAAACCCACAGTGGTAGAAAGTAGGTCAGTGGTGGCCAGAAGCCAGAGGGCAGGAGAAGGAAATGCCTGCAAAGGGGCACGAGGGAACGTTTTCGGAGAGTTGGAATATTCTGTCATGATTAGGTGGTGGTTATGCAACTGCATACATTTGTCAAAACTCTTCGAATTACACACTTTAAATATGTGCAGTTTAGTCTCTTGTACTTCAATGACAACTCAATAAAGTCATTAGAGAATGTAGATGTTCTCAGACTTGATTTTCAGGGTGGGGGGCAATTGGGAAAAGTTGATAAGTTACATTTGAGTAACTCGCGTGATTGCATGACAGGCAGTGCGGCTCTGAGAAATTCTTTGCTGCTTGGGTCCTGGGGCTGCGTTTCCAGGGACTGGTGCCCAGGGCCCATCAGGGCAGTGAGAAGATAACAGGGTCACCCAATGGTGTCGGTGGCCATCATGGGGCTGTGGCCTGTGACTGTTCTCGCCCCTGCCGGGGTGCAGGAGCTCCTCTACCTCCAGGACCCTCAAAGGAGAGACAGGACTAATGGAAAGGGCCGCTGGGAGCCACGTCCCATGACAAACCCCTCCACCCCTCCACCCGGAGCCGCTCCAGCAAGCTGGGCTACCCCACCCCTTCCTGCAGCCCCAGGAGGCTCTCCAAGGGTGAGGTTCACTGGTTGGGGAGTCAACAATGAGTCAGGAGTGTATATCCAAAGCCTGGAGGAGTCTGACAAATGCAGGGTGAAAATGACTTAAAAATACACAGCACCCCCCCCCCCCACCGCAACACACATACATAGCGGAAAAAATAGAGCTAGGCCCCGAGCCCCCTGAGGGCCAGAATGGGCTCACACCTTCCCGCGCCCAGCGCCTGGCACTGCGGGTGAGCCCAGAATGCAGATGGACCCAAGAAATGGAGGAGCGCGGACTGAGTCAGGAAAATTTCAACACTGGTGAGAACCGCCCAGGGGCCCATGGGCAAGTCACAACCTCTGGCCCTTGGCTTCCTTATCTGGGAAAGGGAGGTTTGTTCCTGCCCACCCCCCAGGAGCTGGAGAGGGCCCACTTGGGACTCATCAAGTGGCCTCTAAACTAGAGGCTTTTCATTCCCCGGGCAGCCCCTTGTCCCCATAGCTGCCGATGCCATTGGGGATGGATAACAGGCTTCGAGGGGAGGTTGGCATCACTTCTCTCCCCCCTCAATGAATGGAGGCTCTCTTACTCTCACTGCCGTATCATATTTTTATTTTGCAGAGCTCTTGGAGATACAGTGCCTTCACAGAAGGTAGGACTCTCTGATGCTGACATGGGGCTAGCATCTTGAACATCTTCTCTCTGGCTCTGCATGTTCAAGGCTATTTTAAAATTCTACGCTCAGTCATTAACAACATACATGGATGACAAAATGAAACACCACTGAAAAGAAAAGGAAATGAACAATAAGAGCAACAGTAATCAGGGGAGTTCTGTGGATTGGATCCTGTGGGTGTTGCTTGTACTTAACTGTTGGAGCTCTAATTATTTGGCCCCCGAATAGAATTCAGTAGGGTTCTAATCAGCGACACCCCAAGATCCACGGGAGCAGGACAATGACACGATCCCTGTCCCACGTCTTTGGGATTCGAGATGTTTGTCAAAGCCGAGGGGACTGCTTTGAGTCATTTATAAAGCCAAAGATCACTTAGGTGCTGGTGGTGCCTGTCGGTTCCTTCAGCCTCTGCCTTGCCCCACCAGTGCCCAGCGGTGGCTTGGCCTTGCTGGTTCCCAGCTGACCAGAGTACTGCCCAGTGCCATAAGACCTAGTTCCAGCAGCAGGCCTCTGGCTTTGGTCCCGGTGCCCAGTGCTGCTGTCCATCACCTCTGCAACCACGACCTCCTCGTAGAAAACACATACTCTGTGTGCAATGGTTGAGCGGCTGCTCTGGGCTTTGTATTAATAACCCACCGGGGTCCTCTGCCCCACAGGTAAAAGGAATTTGGGAAATGTGCACGGGGAGTTGTTCTAATGTAGGTGGCTCTGCTACCCTTCCACCGTGCCAGTCTGCTCTGGGACTCTGTGGTCTCCCGCAGCTTTCGGGATCTTTTTGGTTAAGATGCTGCATATTCAAGGCACGAAGAGATTGGAAAACTGGCCTCATTCCACATGTTAATCTGCTTTGATCACATCACCTATCTCAGAGAGGTCACTTGGGGATACAAATAACCTTTTTTTTTTTTTTTTCAAGACTCTTTGGCTCTCTCCAGGCTCCGAGCAGAGGATTTACACTCACCTGAGCTAAGGACCACATCTGCCTGTGGTGTCCCAGGCACCCCATCAGGAGCCCTGCTTACAAATTCAAGAGCCCTGCTTCTACAGAACCCTTCAGTGAGCCAGAACTGTACATAATAAGGACTTTGTGCGTCTCAATATTTTTTTAGATTGAAAGGAAATTTTCCCACTTTCCCTGCCTTTGGCTTCAGTTATTTGAAATGGCAAATGTTATTACAATTCCATCATGGAATTATGCTTAATAAACAGGAAAGGAGTTTTGAAGACCCACCACTGAGCATGAAAATTAACCCTCCAGTTGCCAGTCCCTAGGTGTAGACAGTGTCTATGGTTGGCATTTGGCAGGGGTCTCTTTGCAATGATTTTTCCTTATTACTATAACCAGGTGGCTGCTGTGAGATTTCTTATGTGTAACATCTATTTTTCTGATATCACACTTGAAATAAAAAACAGAAACATACAAGGTGATCTTGTTTATACACAACCTGTGTGACCACAGATTTGCTTTTAGAAGGCGACATTTATTCATTCATCAAATATTTATTATTTGATTTTATGGGACAATAAAAAATGAGAACAAACAGGTTGAGGAGCTCAAAAGCTTAAAATCCATTGGAGAAAAGAAAAATAAAGTACACAAATTCAAGGTGGAATGGGGAAATATTTAGGGGAACCTAAGGGTTACAGAAATTCAAAGGAAAACATATTCCTGGTCCAAAAGGGAGAAGTAGGAGAGACCTCATGGAGGATGTAGCACCTTGGCTTGGCCTTGAAGGGTGGGTGAGTATGGTGGGTTAGAGATAGCCACAAATTCTTTGACATTCTCCCATTGAGAAATGGCATCTTTGTCCCTCCCCCTGAAAACTGATGGGTTCTGTTTCGATCCATAGAAGATGGTGGCACACGTTCATGACACTTTCTAGGCCAAGACCTTAAGAGACTGGCAGCTCTGTCTTCTTCTCATTTGGAACAACTGATCTTGGAACAGTCTCTCTGGGAGCCACGGGTCTCCCTGTACGAACCATCCTGAGATCCTCATGCTGGAAAGACCAGCACAGAAGCCACATGGAAGCACTTCAGATGACAATCTCAGCCGAGTCACCCCCACTAAGCAGAGAACCCCACTAAGGTGCCAGACCCATGAGCACAGCTCTCCAGGACTGTCCAGGGCAGCCCATCTGCCAACTGAGCACTGTTGGGTGAGCTCCATCAACATCTTGTGGAGCAGAAGAACCACCCAGCTGAGTCCTGCAGGGATAGGTGACCAGCACAGAAGGGTTTTGATTAGCACAAATGAGGGCCTGATGGCATCCCGGAGAATGGGAATGTTGTAGGCAAAGCCATGAAGGTGTGAAGGTGAAGAGAATCTACTCAAGAATTTGAGTTTTGGGGAAATCAGAAAACTTAGAGAAAATATAAGGGACAAAAATAACTATTATCCATATTTTAAAGCTAAATAGAGTCTGAAGGTTATGTGTTGTGTTATATATTCTATAATCAATGGGGTGCCACTAAGATTCTATGTTTTTTAAACTTTTGATTATGGAAATTTATTAATATACACAGAAAATAGTATCTTGATCCTCTGTTGACATCACCACTGTGGTTCAAGCCATGTTTAAGGGGTTTCCTAGCAAAAAAATTATCAATGTTTGCCAGTCTTTTTTTCCTGAAACATTTTTAGGCAAATCCCATACATCAGATCATTTTATCCATAAATATTCCAGTAGGCAGCTCTAACACGTAAGGGCTTTAAAAAGTAATTATAAAACCATTTTCATGCCTAACAAAGTAGCAATCTTAATAAGACACCCATTCCATAATCAAATCTCTCCTATCAAATTTCCCATATTGTGTTCTTCCTCCAGAGTCAGGCTGGGTCCCACACTGCATTCGGTTGATTTTTCTCTAAGGCTCTTGTAATAAAGTGGCCTGTCAGACGCTACCTTCTTTCCCGCGCTGTTTTGTTCGGGGCTCCTGGTGCCCTCACCAAGTGATATCACTCAGCATGCTCTAGTAGAACCTTATTTCTTGTGAACTAGAAGAAAGAGAAGGAGGAAGTTGGTCAGGGTGGCATTTTGAGGTGGAGGGCGCCGCAGCAAGGCTCTGTTTGAGGCCAGTCTGATAATGTACAATAATGAGGTGTAGGGGAGATGGGGACCCACCCCTAAGGAGGGTTCCTGAGCCCCGGGCCCAGGCTGCAGGGTGAGGAGAGAACACACAGAGACCCTGAGCAGAGGGGTCACAGGGAAGTTCTAGTAAAGGTAGCCTTTCTAACACTTCTCAGGCTCTGTACCTGTGACTTTCTGGTGTCAACATGCTAGATAATATTTCTTGAATTCCACAGAATCACAGAGAACACGTGATTTATGTGCATGGTTAGTACACACCACTGAAAGAACTGGAACCCAAAAGCCTGTGTTCTTCCCTGCTGTGCCAAACGGCAGAAAATAAGCCCCTGGGGCTGCTCTGGTAAATGTATGCTGTTGGGGGGCAGGGAGGCCTGGCACAGACTGGGGGAAGCAGGCGAGTTTCACCGAGAGCCCAGTGAGCTGAGCATCTCAGAACGTACTCGAGAGCACCGCGGCCATCAGCACTCCCGAAGAGCCGCTTCTTACAACACATGCAGACCCCTGGGCCCACCCGAGATGGACTGGATCAGAACTCCCGGGGATCTGACCCAGGAACGTGCATTAACAGGCACCTTGGGATTCTTCGACCTAGTTTGAGAAACACTGGAATAAAGAATGGGACCAGCCATGCACTTGAACGGGATGACAAATTTAAGTAAACAGGGAGAAAAGGACTTTTCACAGTGTCTCGTATGTAGTTAGTATTCATATACACTGCCGAATAAACGAGTGGAAAGGAACTTTGGTATCAAGAACTGACATCATGTCTCCAGCCAAAGCACCCGAGTTTAGCAGCCCTGGAGGAAGGCAGAGTCGGTGGTTCCTTGCCACCAAACACTGTTTATGAAAGGGGCACTTTACCTCATGGGGAACGTGGAGACTTCCATCACCCGTGGGAACCTCTAATTGAAGAAGCTGCAATAATGCCCACTGGGGCCCAATCCTTCCCAGCCAGTCCCCCTTCACAGCTGAACTACCCAAAGTTTGTGTGGGAGAGACACAGAAATCCCACCAAGCAGGACCCAAGTAACCCTGGACCAGGCATGAGGGAACGTGAACAAAGGACTCAGTGGGATGGGTAGCTACGAAAGCTGTGTGCTGTTTTATCAGTGTTGATAAGATGTTCCTACCAGTGTGGAAGGCAGACAAGAATATTGGAGTCGAAGACACTTCCCTCCGGAATATGCTCAAGGTGAAGGATGCCCAGTGAGCATTTTGAGAAATACACACTGAGACAGGATTGAACAGAATTGAACTGGATTCAGTTGACACATTCATGAATCTGATGCTTTTGATAGCTCTTTTTATTAATATCTTCCTGTCGGTAACAATAAGTATTTATTTTGAGGGTTTTTTTTTTCTTTTTAAGGAAATGAAAATAAAATCAATGAAATTTTGTTTGTTTGTTTTTTTTTTAGAGAGAGCACGACGGGGGAGGAGTGGTAGAGGAGAGTGTGAGAGAGAATCCTCAAGCAGACTGCTCACTGAGCGTGTAGCCCAATGAGGGGCTGGATCCCGTTACCCGGAGACCATGACCTGACCGGAAATCAAGAGTTGGGCACCTAACCAACTGGGCCACCCAGGCGCCCCCTAAAATGTTTCTTAAAGATGATTGCTTCGAACTAAACTATCATGGCACATTACCTATGGGGTGGGGGGTGATGGGGAGGGGCCCCTGGCAGGTTGATAAAGTTGTTTCCTGATCATGACATCATAATCTGATCTCCACACTTTTCTGGATTATGTTATATTTCAGTACAAATTTTACCCGAAGAGGCTGTCTCTTTGATTAGCAGAGATGGAGAAATTGGTCATAATTTGGAATGTGTAATGTCCCATTTATCCGGGAACCATAAAATCTTCTGGAAACCATTCTTGTTTTGCAAATAAACATGATCATGTGTATCTGCTTGGTTAGAAGGTGTAAACTGAGCTTCCACATACTCTTCTGGCAATGTCTTCTCACCACCGCCCTCCCTGTGAAGGATGCTGCTATTCCTGGGTGCCCCAAGATGTTGGCTGGAGCAGCCCGGAGGTGGCACATGAATGAGCTCCCTGGGGAAAGGAATCGGAGCCTGATCTCAGGAAATGTTCTTCCCACCTATGGCCATTATTTTAAAATAAATTTCTGTAGGATTTTTTGATCTGTCTTACCAATTCTACATCAGTGTTTGTTTTTAAATCAAAGTTCTTTTTTTTTTAAAATACAGGCTCATAAAATATTAGGATTCAATATTCACTTTGTCTTCAAATGCTACAATGGTATAAGCTGATTAAAGCAGACCATTTTTTCCCTTTGGAATCTTTGAATTAAGAGAAAATAAAATCACTGCTCTACATTTTCAGCTGAAAATGGGAAGGGATGGGTGAGGGGAGGAAATGTAGGTCTGTATCCAAAAGACAGAAAAAGGAAATTGTCCAGGGACGTGGCCACTGACTGTCCTTACTATGGCTACATGAATTCAGTTCTGCTCAGACCCTAGTTATGAGAGGAGAAGTTAAATGTTATAGTAAAAGCAAATCCCGTTGGGGATTTGGAGCGTGGAGGGGATGATGTCCACAAGATAAATGAGAGATTACAATTAACATCTCTAATGTATGTCCTAACCAATCCAAACAGAACACTGGCTTTGTATTTGCTTTGGTTTTCTTCCTGTTAATAAATGTCTCGTCCTTGGGCTAAAGTAAATCCATCACCTTTGTTACTGTGCTTTTTCTCCTTCTCCCTGATTCCTCTGTCCTACAATCGTTAGGTGTGTGACCCTCCCTTTCAGGCTCTCTCTGGCACAGGTCCTTGTGATTCTGTGACACACTTCACACTTTCTCTTCCCTCGGCCACCATCTGCCTCCCGGAGCTCAGAATTAAGGTGCTCCTTTCTCACTGCTTGCTGGGGAAAGCCAACTGCATCACAGGGAGAGCTAATCCTATGGCAGGGTGGTAAACACTGACCACGGGAAGGTATAAAAGGTGAGAAACCAGCTGAAGAAAAGCAATCTAGCTGAGTTCAGAGCAGATCTTAGGTAGGAAGGGCCCCTAAAGGTAATGTGGATTCATGGGCATTTTGTAAATGCAGGTGACCAGCTCGAGGTCGGTTGGGACAACTTCAGCTTAGTTTTCCTCCACCACGCCACACTGCCCAGTTAGTGTGTGCTCTGTGTCAGGGCAGGCCTGGTACGGCGGTGGCACTTCTGCGGTCTCACTGGGCCTCCCTTTAGTGTCTTCTAAGTGTGCATAGATTACGGGGCGCACAGAGGGGCCCATTTGTCCTGCGAACACCTACGGACTTCACCAGGTCCCTGGTTTCTGAAAGGCTTTTCTATCAGAGTAGTTTGGGGGGCGGGGTGCAGTTCTGAATCCAGACTATGGAGTCTTTCAAAATCTCACAAAACACAGCACCGCCAAAAGCATCTTTAAGCGCAGCGCCCGGAATGAAGGAAATTCCAAAGGCCACTTGAGAAGCCAAGGCAGGAGCAGGGCCCCGCGCCTGGGAGCGAGCGGGATGGGGAGGAAGGGCGGCGTTAGAGCGGAGGGGAAAGGGGAGACAGCGAGCAGTCCGCGAGCCAGGCCGGCCCGAGGGGAAGGCGGGAGAGAAACCTGAACTGGGCCCGGGTAGTCCATCTCCCCATCTCTTCCCCTGGCCCCGGCGGCCCACAGTGGCCCTGGTGTCGCGCGCGTCCGTGGCCTTGGAGCGGAGGGGGCGGCGTCCCCGTGGGGCGCCGGCCGGGGTCGGGGGGGGCGGGGGGCTCGGTGGCGCTCGGAGCGGTCGCTTGGCTCGCAGCCCGTTGGCTCGGCGCCCGGCCGGCAGGTCCCGCCCCGGCTGGGATGTAGGGAGCGCCGGCCTGCCTGCGCCCCTGTCCCCCCGCGCCCAGTCCTCTCGCGCGGCGGCTCGCGGTGCGCGCGTCTGCCTCCTGCCCTCCCGCTGCAGCCATGGCCGCCTCCTCCGCGCGGCCCACCGTGCTGGTCCTGACCGCGCTGGTACTGCTCCTGCTGCTGTGCCTGGGCCCAGGTAAGTGGGGCGACGGCAGGGCGCGGGAACGGAGATCGGTGATGGAGTGAGGGCGGGGGGACCCAACCCGAGCCCGGGCAAGTACCAAGGGGTGCTAGGGGTCTTGGGTTTTGCACTTGCACAAGTGGGAGTGGCGTGCTTGGGTCCGCAGAGTACTAGGGTAAAGAGCAGGGTCTCAGCGCTGCATGGTCACCTTGGGAAAGAATGAGGGCCAAGGTCCGAAGGAGGGGCAAGAAGTGTTTCGCACCTAATACAGGGGGCAAGGAGGTAATGGGAGCTATCAGCGGTGGAGGCCCTCCAGGACTGAGGGGAGCCCAAAAGCATCATTATGGAGATGCCCTTCCAGGCAATTCCCTAACGGAGTCAGGTTCCGGGTCTGCCAGACTGTGCCCAGGCCTCACATCCCAGATGGGGGAAATGCTCTTAAAGGAGAAATGCTTAACCTTCTGTGCTTCCTGGAGCCCTCAGGCAATCGGTTGAAAATTCCAGGTTTGTTCCCTATAAAATGAACATATTCATACACATCTCCAAAATGAAGTAGTTTGGAAGGGGTGCAGGCATCTGAACCCTGGGAGTCCACAGACCCCACCTGCCGGTTTTGTCCTGACCCTACTACCTTCCACTTGTAGGATCCTTTATGTTTCACCAGTGGCCTCATGCCTGCATGAGCACATTTGAGGCTCCCAGCTCTCCCGCTAAGGGCGGGGAGGCTTGAATCGCTTGCCCAAGACCAGGAGACTTGTACTCTTCCCCCTACAAAGTAGATGGCTAATGACCATTGAAGACACCCTTGATTGCTTTGCTTATTCAAAACAGGTATGGAAAAGCAAACTCTTTGGGAAAGGGAGGGAGGAAGCCTGCCTTAGGAGCCCTGAGGCCAAAGCCCCTGGTCGCCAGAAGAGCGGGGGACCTGTTCCAGTGGGGAGAATTGCTCTCCTTCTAAGTTACAACCACAGGAGAGGCTAATATAAATTACGTGATTGATCTACCTCTCCTACTTTGTTCTTCCCATTTTCAGAAGCACATCTGAATAAAAGGAGTGAGCACCTACTATAAGCCATTCCTTTTCAGTTTTGTATTTTATTTCATTCGTACCAAGAATGAGGTGAAAGTGTCAGTTAAAATATTATCATCATGGAGCTGGAATGTGAAAGTTCTTATGACATAAAATGAAATTCTTTATACATCAAGTCCCACAGGTGGCTCCTTACGACACCCAAAAACATTTAATGGAGAAAGAGATCATTCCTCTTTCTTGAGCAGTTTATTAATAGTTAGCCACTTCAAAGGGGGGCATCTTGAAATTCTACATCTGCTGGGAGATCTAATGTCAGGTTTAATAAACTCAGGAGTGCCTATTATCAGCCTAGAAATAGTGACTGATGATATTGGGGTAAAAAACAAATCCATACTATAGGAAAAAAATTCACAGCTATTCATTTGTTCATTTTTTTCTTCAAACAAATTTAGTGTGGTGTCTGATCACATGTATTAATATTTATTTATACTTCAGTGTGTAGTAATTGGCACAGTGGCAACATCAATAATTCATAATTTAGGATTTTTCTGTGCCTTTCCGTTGTACAGCTGAGATCTGGCGAGGCTTTCTTAGAACAGTAGTGACATATTTGCTGCTAGAAATTGCAACAAGATTGCAAATGCTTGAATCCAATGTCTATTTCAACATCAGGCCATATTTCATTCATTTATTGTTAAGTGCTTTTACAGAGGCAAACAGATGGAGGGACGATACTTAATTCTGTGTGTGCCACGCTGTTGTTAGAAATGGACCAGTGTTAAGATATTAATGAATGCTAATATTTGTGCCAAGGCAAGTGTCTGTCTGCTTTGGCAAATGTGTTCATAGATTTCTTTATTGACTCTTAAGATTCGATGGGAAGTACAGCTTTTACGTGTAGTCCCACTCCAGTCTAATTAAATAATCCTCTCAACAGGAGCCCCATGGGGTGCTCATCTCTGCTTATTTACTCTTGATGGAGAACTTCTTGGGGTGACTCACCCCATCTTTGGAGTGGCTGCCAAGTTTATGCCCTAATCTATGGCCCAGGGGTGTTTCTGGAAACCATTTGCTGACTCATTTTTTTTTTTTCCAAATTGTATTCCACTGTATTAGTTAACATAGTTTAAAATGTATGTATTATAAATATCCGTAATCAAATCATTTGAAGGCTTGGTAAATTTTTAACAAATCTTATACATTTTTAGTGAAAGTTACTAGTAATGCTTTCCTGAGAAGTGCGATATATTTTATTTTTAATCCCTGTGCCCAATTTTGGAGTTGAGAGGGTTGTTTGTAATAAATGTATGATGTACAAAAAAAAAAAAAATATCCCTGGTTCTAGAGATTCTTCTCAACCGTGCTTCCTGGCTGATGTACCTACTCTAAAGGCAGTTGGGTAGCGCTCAAATTCAGATGCCTACAGAGAGCTAATAGGTGAAATGGCTCTTTATGGATCATGGGGCATGCTGAGTGACTTGGGCCCAGAGGCATTCAAATTCAAATTTTGTAAACAGTGGGTATTGCTCTTCAAACATGTCTGCAGGTAAAGCTCAGCTGTGGGCAGCCAATTTGTGACCTTTGGCCACAAGTGTGGTTTTTTTCCCCCAAGTACATAGTATATTCTTTAAGCAGGGGGCAGTTCTTAATCTTATCTGGGTCCCAGACCCTTTTGGAAAGTCTGGCAAAAACTATGGCTCCTATTCCCAGAAAACCATACCTTTGCTGATGCGAGCACAGGCCTTGGGGTCTGTCCATGGATGGGAAGGTTAAGGACCTGACTAAAAAGGTGGACACCAGCCCCTCCATCTTGGGGCCAGACCAGCTCCTTATACCTGAACATGCTCTGGAGGCCGGGCTTTTCTCCCAGGAGCTATGGATATCCCTTCACGGAACAAGCCTTGTACCTACATGTAGCACTTAAGGTTATCAGAGGTGTCTACAGGTCCTCACACCAGTTCACCAGGAAGAGGAGGGTGTCCTACCAGGCCAGGCATGTTGTTTTCTGTTCAAATGTTTAGGCTGCTTAGAAATATTTTCAGAACTGAATAAAAATCACAGCAACTGGTACCAATATGGCCTAGTTGCAAGAGGAGCCAGATGAGTTACAGAGCTGGGCTGGATTTTTAAGGAGCTAAGGTGCATTCTTTGGCTTGTGGCAGCGTAACTTCTCGGCGCCTGCCCACCTGTCTTCACATGGCCACCTTCTCTGTACCCTCTCCCTCTTCTCCAAAGATCCCAGCCATCAGATTCAGAGCCCAACTTACATCCGGTGTGATATCACCTCCTTCACAGTTAACTGAGATTCTTGATTACGTCTGCAAATACCCTCTTGTCAAACAAGTTCACATTCAGAGGTTCTGGGTGGATATGAATTTGGGGGGACACTATTCCACTTACTCTATACCATGAAAAGGGAAAGTTTGCAGGAAGGTACACATGCCAGGTGGCCGGGCCTCATAATAAGACACAAGGGGCTGAAAGAACAATGTCATTTCTCCTAGGTATTGCTCAAATCCTAATGCCCCTGGTCAGCCACGGTCATTGTCACCAGTTTGAGCCATGAGCAGCCTGAATTGTTTTTCCTGCATGACAGGGAACGTGGCAAACAGCAAAATTGTGAAACCGCCAGGTTACCAGATCGAGATGGGGGCACGTGGGGATTTTTTTCCAACTCTGATTCTTGCACTTGAGAAATTAAAGGGGGCGGTGCAACTCTGACATGATTTCTATGTCCATTCCATTAGGTGGCATAAGTGGGAATAAACTCAAGGTGCTGCTTCAAAAGCGGGAAGGTAAGGATACCCTGCATGGAGAAGGGCGGCATTCTTAATGGATCACAGGGAAAAGCGATGTTGAGTGTGCTCCCTGGGGTCTTGTGTTTGGAACATCGGAAGTGTTTACTCCTTGAAAGGTTGGCAGATCTGAAAGGCTTACTCTGTGGGTATGTGTGTGGTATTTTATTAGGTAAATATTATTGCCGGTAAATGTTTGAAGATTGTTTTTCTGAAAGCTCTCAGTGTGGACCCCAAAAATAAAAGAAACAGTGTTACTGTGTTAATTTAATGCTGTGTATTTTAGAACCATGATACTCTTTGGAGCACATATCTAAATTTAAAGCATACCCTTTAGAGTACATAAAATGTCTGTTAGGGAGGTAGACTCTGAAGAGTACTGTTGTGGTACGCTATATCCAGTTAGCCCTTGGGGGCAGGGTGGAACAGAAAAAACTGTTTTGTGACTAACACCTGTTGTGAGAAAATACTCCTATGATGAATGTGGTAGCCAGCAGCAAAATGTTATAGAAACACAACAAGCTGGGAGGCACACACGTCCTGGGCCCACCATAATCAGGTAGATCTGTTGGACCAATCATGTTGTCTTGTGAAGGCCATCTTCCCTTGGAACTGTCATCTTTGCCTGTAAGATGAAGAAGTTGTTTATCTCTTGGAAATGAGGAGTGTGGCCACATTTCTGATGTAGACCCTTGATCCCTTATTCTTCCCTCCCTGCCCCCCATCCAGTTGAAAGGGGATTCTGCCCATCTCAGTCTGCTCCCTGACCATGTGGAGCTCCCTAGTGCTATTCACATGCTTCCCAGTCAGCCCTCCAGAGACCCCAGATGCTGGGCACTTGGGGCCCCTTGCAGGGGCAGGGGGCACCTGAGGGAGCTCCCAGCATCTTTCTCAGCATCTCCAGCCACTCACCAGGCCCTGGCCAATCCCCGATCTCTGTGCCAGGCAGCCTGTTCCTCCAGGACACCCGGAGTGATGGAAGTTCTCAAAGGGACAGCCTGTCAGAGGTGGAAGAGAGCAACCACCAAGATAATCACGAGTCCTGGTGTACATTCTCAGCTTTTATTCAAGTCAAGCCAAGATACACATATTGAGCACCTACTATGTACAAAAGAGTAGTAACAGGCCCTGAGAGAGACACAGATGAACAGGAAGTGAGGAAACACACCCATGGCTATTTATCCATGTGACCCAAGGAACACACTGAGCACTTCACTCCCATCATCCTTTGCAGCCTTCATAACAAGGGACTGCCAGTCCAGTTTTATAGATGAGGGGGCCGAGAGCAGGGGCAGATGCAGGGACACAGCTGCTTCCCCTGAGCACAGCCCGCAGAAGTGGTGGCTTTTAAACAGTTGAGACCACAATGGGAAGACGTTGTTAAAGAAGCCAAGTGTTAAAGCAAGGGCCAGTACCTGTCAAGACTCGGTTGAATCGTCGATGACGTGTGAGGCCTGCAGAGGGTGGCCCAAGGTGGCCCGGTCTGCTTCGGCACTCCAGGGTGAGAGCTTGCTATACTGCTGAGCTGGGCCTGGGCTCATTGTTCCAGCACTTTTTTCCTCGTGGTCTCCTAAGCAAGCACAGCACTCTCTGACTTGCACATGCAAGGAACATACACTTGTGTGGCCTTAGACATCCAGTTGCTTCCTAAATGCTTAAGGGGTATGCCACCAGCCCCTGCCTGAGGCCTGGGGTCTAGGCCTGGTGAGTCGCTGCTGAGGATGGGCTACATTTTGTTTCTCCCCTGTGCCCTAGAAGTTGGGGGCTAGCCTGCACCCCTTGATATGGCTGCACCCAAATGGACAGCTTACTATCAAGGGACATGGAGACTGATGACAGGCGGCTGTATTTTATCACATGTGATGTAAGAGTGAAAATCAAAGCCATCTTAGGCAGGGTGAGCTTGGGGTGCGGGATATATACTAGTGATTTGCCCCGAGAAGAAAAGAACTCATGCTTTGTGCTTTGGGGGTTGGGGAATCGATCCTTTTAGCACCTGCTCCGGCTAAGACTAAAGTAGCAGTGGACGAGAGCAAGGCCAAAGAATTCTTGAACAGCCTGAGGCGCCAGAAACGGCAGTTGTGGGACCGGACTCGGCCCGAGGTCCAGCAGTGGTACCAGCAGTTCCTCTACATGGGTTTCGACGAAGCGGTGGGTAGTTCCTCCCGCCGGACACCTGGCTCCCCCCACAGTGGTGTGGTGGGGGCAGAGGCTTGGCTCAGGGAAAATTAGCCTTCGGAATTCACTCCAAAAAGGATGAGCCCCCATGATAGGCCAAGTGCTACCCAGGCGTTGGATAACATTTCCATCGGGATACAGGGACATCAGCTGGAATTTTACATCAGACCACATGCAAATGGGAATCTCTCCCAACATGACTGGGAAGTGGGATCCCAGAGAAAATGACCGGGGCTTAAATTCATCCCAGAATCCCATGTAACTTATCTGCACAGTTTTGCCTGGGTGTCTTTAAAATAACTCACAACCGGGGCACCTGTGTGGCTCAGTCAGTTAAGTGTCTGCCTTCAGCTTAGGTCATGATCCCAGGGTCCTGGTATCGAGCCCCACGTCGGGGTCCCTGCTCAGCAGGGAACCTGCTTCTCCCTCTCCCTCTGCCTGCTGCTCTGCCTACTTATTCTCTCTCTCTCTCAAATAAATAAAGTCTTTAAAGAAAAATAACTCACAACCTGTCCAAAACACATTTGTGGCTTTACCTCCCCAAAATGTCAGAAACAACAAGATCAAAGCAAAGACCCGTGAGGATAATGGGAAGAGACGAAAAGTGACTTTCTAAAGAGAGATGGGCTTTTGCAGATGTTTTCAGGAAAATCTGGCAATGCATTTTCAGGAAAAGATGGTTCCATTCCATTCATGTGTCCAGGCAGGGAGGTGAGTGGATGTATTCACTAAGTAAAGCAAAAAGAATGGTTACAATCACAGACTGTAGCTGGGGGCAGAGTTAAGGTCTCAGATTCCCGTGCATAGACACAAGTGTACAGAGTGACCAGCAGGGCGGCGCTAGCAGGAGTGCTGTATTGGAGGCTTGGCACCGCCTGGACAACGCTCAGCCTGCCACCCCAGCCAGAAGGGGGACGGGGACAGATGAAGGGCAGTATCTCCAAGCGGGCACAGCTGGAGAAGTACTTCTCCAAATGGCCCAAGATTTATACTGTGTGTAGAGGATGTATAAGACATTGCAATAGATGAAAAACAAAATTAAACTCTTTAGAAGCCTCATTTTTAATGGCTGCATAAAATGCAGTCCTGTGGTTGGATTATAATTTCCTTCCCATTCCCAACCATTGGCTATATTGGTTATTCTCTAATTATCTTTTTGCTACTCAAGTAAAATTTTTTTTTCCTGTGCAAAAAGCTAATCACATATATCCAGACTCCGCCAGGTAGGATTCTAAGCACTTGTGTGAATTAACTTACTTACAGTTGCAACAACCCAAACGACAGGTACTGTGATTCTCATCTTTGTGTGTAGTTTGTTCCGTACTTGGTATTGCATTCTTCCCAGGGGAGTGGTGGAGGCAAAAGGTAGAATCACTTGCGGGTCTTTGGGCAGTGTCAGATTGCACAATCCCAGAAGTCCCGTGGGAGAGCACCAGTTTTCTGGCATCTTCAGCATCACCTTGAATTCTCACTGAAAATTAAAAAAAAAAAAAAGTACTTGCTTGAACATGAAAATGGCATGTCCTTGTAGTAATTTGCATTTCTTTGATGCAGTCCATGAAAATGGGTATTAAGAGTCTAATGTGGAGAAATGGCTAAAATAATGACTGGTGACAAAACCAGAATAAAGGTGAGGATCCGTAAGATTATAACTAAATATTCACAGAAAAGAGACGCCTGGGTGGCTCAGTCAGTTAAGGGTCTGCCTTCGGCTCAGGTCATGATCCCAGGGTCCTGGGATCGAGCCCTGCATTGGGCTCCCTGCTCAGTGAGGAGCCTGCTTCTCCCTCTCCCACTGCCCCTGCTTGTGCTCTGTCAAATAAATAAATTAAAAAAAAATAAATATTCACAGAAGAGACTAGAAGGAAATACATCAAAATGGCAGTTGTGGTTGTCTTTGGCAGTGGAGTTATGATCCCCCTTTTTCTCTGTCCCACTCCCACGTATGGATTTGTAAAGTATGAATCTGTGTTATTTCTGTACTCACAAAACATTTTTTTAATTTCTTGAAAACCTTGATGTTTCAAGGTCTGAGGTTTGCCAAAACTTCAAACACGATTATAAAATGCAAAAAACCAAGGAGAAAGATGATTTCACGATGGGAAAAGCTGCGGTGTTGTGGGGAAAGCAAACATTCTCGCTTTCATGGCAGAGGCAGAGGGTGGGCTGAGCAGATGCCAGAGCCCCTGGGGCTCCGCAAACAGAGGAGGGGCAGAGTGGTGCTCACCAGCGTGGTACAGGCTGACCCACTGCTCACCCGAAGTGGGTGGCCACAGAGAACACCATCATGGGCGAGGCTGGACCTTCCAGCCTCAGGGAGTGCTCAAATACCCATGTTCACTGGCAGTCTTATTAAATAGATTCCTGCGACCCAACCACCGGAAAATTCCATCCAGGCAGCGTGGAGGGGTGCCTGCGAACTTGCACTTTTAGCATCCTTAGAGATTTGGATGCGGGGGTGCACTGGCCACACTTTGAGAAAAATTGGACCCAAACTTTTAGATACCCTGCAACCCCCCTAGGTCATCCCTCTCTTGTCCCCACCTCTTTGGCCTCACACCAAACCTCTCCCCAAGTTGTCAGCATCGACACGTGTGAGCGCCCATCTACATTCATCTTGCACTTTCACTACCGACAAAGAAGTAGTCTTTCCTTTAAGAGACGCATCGAGAGCAAAGGCCAGTTACCCCAGCTGTAAGCTTGAAAGTCCTTCTGTTCTCACTCCTTCAGTTCTTCCCCTCCCTTTTATTCCTGCTAACTGCAGCTGTCTCTTTTCATGTGCCTCTCAGCAACTGTAGGCTTTGTGAAGGCAGGGAATCTGTCCGACTTGCCTGGGGTGGCCCTTCAGTGCCCAGCGCAGGGCTGACAGGCTGGGCCCATGGAATCAGCGTTTGTGGAATGAGCAAGTGCAGCCATGCAAGTTCTAGCCAACACCACGGGTATAAAAGGGTCACCACTGCGAGTACGTGTGGCTCTGCCATGCCAGGGTGGTGGTTGATTTCATTTGTCAAGCATCTACTCTGTGCACTAGCGCCAGGCACAGGACAGGACAAGGAGAGAAGGCAATGTCTGTAAGATGTGTGCAGTGCCTGGGGGTCAGGCCAAGCTATCGCTATCTTTGGGAGATGCCCATTTTATTTTCCAAAAAAGAGAAAAATATTTGAGTGTCGGGTATATTGAGAACTCATAGGGCAGAAGTTTTCAAGGGCCTGGATGTGTACTCCTTTGGGGACAATGGCTTTTATCAGTACTCTTTAGCTGGCTGTGTTGACTTCTGAGCACAGAATACCATCATGACGGGCGATTCTTGGGAAGAGTTGTTAGTCACTGAAGAAAAGCCATCACAGAGAAAAGCCAGGGATAAGATGTGGTCGAGGGGGAGTGTGTGTCCTTAAATCTGTTCCCTATTTTTCTCCAGAAATTTGAGGATGACATCACTTATTGGCTAAACCGAGGTCGGAATGGGCACGACTACTATGATTACTACCAGCGTCACTATGACGAGGATGCAGCGGTTGGTCCCCAGAGTCCCCACAGCTTCAGGCACGGAGCCAGCGTCAACTACGATGACTACTGACCATCGCTCTGTGCTCCGTGCACCAGCCCCGGAAGTGACCCCTTCCCTGCCTCGCACCATGTGGCTTCTGCTGGGCTTGACTTCAGCAGATCTTTTCTACCCCCTTTCTGCGACCAGGAAGGAAGAGTTAAAGCAAATATCAATGCCTTTTGATATTTCATGCAAGAATCTAACAGTGCCTTCCATTAAAAAATAGAAATAAAAGCATTTTGTTAAAAACAAAAGTCTCAAGATTTCATTTGGATGGAAAGTAAGCTGGCCACGGTTTTCATTCCCTGGGTTTTCTCAAAGTTGAAGCCTCCTCTGAGAGGCGGCTCTCTGTCACTGGTACCCTGCCGGGAATCCTAGCTGCCCCCCGGGGCAGACCATGGGACTGAGCAGGGGTCTGCGCTTTGTTAAAATTCTGCCCACTCGAAATGCAAGAGAGGAAACCAGCAAGAGAATCTGGTCAAAAATTATTTAAGGTTACAGACACGGTTTGGAGTATTCTAATCACTGCACAGGTGTTTGAGACCTTCTGGGCCCCAGGCCCTGAGCGAGAACTGGGCCAGTTTAATATGATCATGCAGGGAATGAAGGGTAATAGGAAAAGAGCTAAAGTTTGTGTGAATTCAAGGCCTCACTTCTCTTAAAAAAAGTAAATCTTCGCCAATGAATTCAAGAAATATTTAAGAATATACTTACGGGGGCGCCTGGGTGGCTCAGTTGTTAAGTGTCTGCCTTTGGCTCAGGTCATGATCCCAGGGTCCAGGGATTGAGCCCCGCATCGGGCTTCCTGCTCCGCGGGAAGCCTGCTTCTCCCTCTCCCACTGCCCCTGCTTGTGTTCCCTCTCTCGCTGTCTCTCTGTCAAATAAATAAAATATTAAAAAAAAATATATATATATATATACTTCACATAGTATTTAAACAACCTGAGGGGATGAAAGAGAAAAGTGGTGTGGGGGTGGGGAGAGGGAGGGAGCGAAGGGTGGGGGGGAGGGGAGGGGAGGTGGGCTCCTGAGGCATTACTGCTGGAGGGAGTCTGGTCACAGCCTGTGTGATGCCCACAGAGCTGAGGGGGTGGGCGGGGAGCACTCAAAATGGCTCTTACACTTTTGTGGATCACAGACCCCTGTGACAGTCTAATGGAAGCTTTTTGTTCTTTCTCCAAAAAAATGATAATTTTGTATATAGTCCCTGAAACACATCTCCATTCACAAATCATGAGTAATTAAAAAAAAAAGAAAGCCGGCTTAGTTGCAAGTACTGACTCTGGGAGACTGGGGTTTATGGACACTCATCACATCTGCATAGGAAGGTAATTTTGTTTCTTCCTTTGACATCCTTACGATTTTTAAAATTTTTAGTAAAATATTCATAGCATAAAATTTACCGTTTTTAGGTGTATATTTCAGTGGCATTGAATACTTTCACATTATTGTGCAACCATCACCACCACCCATCTCCAGAACTTTGTCATCTTCCCTAACTGAAACTCTGTCCCCATGAAACATGACCCCCCTCCCCCAGCTCCTGGTAGCCCCCCTTCTCCTTTCAGTCTCTATGAATAGGACTATTCCCCAGTACCTCATTTAAGTGAAATAATACAGTGTTTTTCTATGTCTGGCTTGTTCCACTTAGCATAATGTCCTCAAGATTCATCCATGTTGTAGCCTGTGTCGGAATCTCTCTCCTGTTTAAGGATGAATAATATTCCAGTGTACGTTTATACCCCATTTTATTTATCCATTCATCTGTCAATGGACACTTGGGTCGCTCCCCGCTTTGGTCTGTTGTGCATAATGCTATGGACATGGCTGTGCACATAGCTCTTCATGCCCCGGCTTCCAATTCTTTTGGGTATATGCCCAGAAGTGGAATTATTGGATCATATGGTAATTGTTTAATTTTTTGATGAACTGCCATACATGTTTTTCACAGTGGCTGTCCAATTTTACATTCTCACCCTTTAAATGTGTTTCTTTTTCTTGTCTACTATGAGGCTGGCTCAAACCCCAACACAATTAAAAAGGAGGGAGGGAGGGGTGACAGAGAGGACATCATAGCTTCATTCCCAATCTTGCCATGTTTCTCCATGTTTGCTGGATGATTTTTGTAGATGTCTTTTTTTTTTTTTTTTGTAGATGTCTTTTATCAAATTGAGGAAATTTATCAAATTAAGGAAATGGATTTTTCTATTCATCGTGCTGGCTTAAGAAATATGCTAAGATAATTTTTAAATGTCATGTCTGGATGTCAAATTCTATTTTCCTAATCTGTTGAGATGATACAATTTTTCCTTGTTAATCTGTTAATTAATGTGAGTTCTGTTAATAAAATTCTAATATTAATGAATTGAATCCCTGGAGTGAAACCTATCTTGATCGTGATTTCTTTTTATTTATTGTTGGATCTGGTTGGATGTGTGTTCTCAATTCTCATATACATGTTCATGAGAAGGTTGGCTTTAGTGTTTTTTCTGATTGTTTTTGTCGGTTTAGATATCAAAGTTATTCTGGCCTCTTAAAATGAGCTGTTTTCTTTTCTATTCTGTGTAGGAATGGAAGGATCTGTTTCCTGAATGTTTGGTAGCAGTCAGATAATGCCATCTGAATGCGGTGTTTTCTTTGTGGTAAAATTGTTTCCTATTGATTGCATTTCTTTTACGGGTACAGGATTATTTTGACTTTGTGTTTCTCCTTGGATCTTTCTAGGTAGTCATCCATTATATCAAAGTTTTAAAGTATTGAGAATTGTTCTTAATATCCTCTTACTGCTTTTCTCTGTAACATCTGTGGTTTTATTTTCTCATTCCATTCCACTTGTGCCTCTTTTAAAAAAAATGAATCATCTTTTCAAACATGAAAATTTTGCTTTGTTGATCTGTTCTTTTGTATGTTTTTCTATTTCATGAATTTCTTTTCTCTTAATTTCCTTCCTTCTACATCTGTGGATCTTTGATGTATATTAGATCTTAGCTCTATTTTGAGACTTAATTTTTTTTGAAGGCATTTAATATTGTTTCCTTCCAAGAACTGTATCCCATGAGTTTGATGTGAAAAGTTAAGATGATGAAATCATCTAATTTCAATTATATTTTCTCCTCTGACCCTTAAGTTGATTACAAGTGTTATTAAGTTTCCAAGTGAATGGATTTTTCTAATTATTGCATTGGCTTTGTTTTATTACACTGTGGTAAAAAAAACATTCTTTTAAATAAATAATTTTAAAAAAAACAACTATAGTCAGACCCTGGTCCTCTGAACTATACTGAGGTCAGTTCTATGTGCCAGTGTGTCAGGCCCAGCAAATGTTCCATGTGTGCTTGAAAGGACTTTGTCTTTTCCAGACATCGGATGCAGTCAAGTCCATTAGTTAGTTTAATCTTGATTTTTCTATTTTCTTACTGGGTTTTTTTTTGTCTGTTTGATTTACTAATTTGCTAATTACTGCCAAATGTATTAAAATCTATGATGATGATGGATTTGACAAGCTTTTCCTTTAATTCTGTCAGTCTGGCTTCATATGAGGCTATACACAAATTTACAAGGTATACACAAATTTAGAATCAATGCATCTTCCTGGTGAAGGGAATCATTGATCATTGTGCAGCAAATTTCTTATTTCTAATAATATGTTTTGCCTGAATTCTCCTTTGATATTAATAGAACTATATTTGCCCCCCTTTGGCTACTAACTGCCTGGTATATATTTTCCATAGTTTGGCCTTTGTTCTGTGTGCTTTATATGTGTCTTTTGTAAAGAGGACACAGCTGAAATTTGTTTTTAAAACATGGTGTAACTACTAAGGACTTTATGGGAGAATTTCGTCCACTTACACTTATTGTGATTAGCCATTTCATTTTATTTCTAACATCACATTTGGAACGTTTTAAAAAAGATTTTATTTATTTATTTATTTATTTATTTATTTATTTATTTACACAAGCGGGGGGAGAGGCAGAGAGAGAAGGAGAGAGAGAATCTCAAGCAGACTCCATGCTGAGGTCAGAGCCTGACTCAGGGCTCCATCTCATGACCCTGAGATCCTGACCCAAGCCAAAATCAAGAGACAAAGGTTTAACTGACTGAGCCACCCAGGTGTCCCGTATTTTGAACTTTTGACTCATTCCATTTCACCTGTTCCTGTCCTCCTCTTTTCTTGCCTTACTTTGGACTGCTTTGTTTTCCTTGGTTTATTCTTTTCCCTTTACTTCTTTTGAAGGTATACATTGGGTCTATTCTATTAGTGTTTGCTCTTTTGAATGCCTATTTGACGACATGACAGGCGCTCAATAGCCATGGTCTTCTGGACAATACAAGGACCTTGCAAAACTTATTCTCTAGTCTCCTCTCCCAACTTCTAAGCGGTTGTAACTTGGCATTTTAAATCTAGCCTGCTTTATTTTCCCCACAGATTATCTTTCATATATAGTCATTAGATTGTTTAGATTGTCACGTAGTTATCTTGGTTCACTATTTCTCTTTGCAGCTCAGACCACACACCTGCAGTCATTTTCCTTCAATTGGAATTACATCCTTCAGAATCCATTTATTTTTTTTTTAAGATTTTATTTATTTATTTGACAGAGAGTGAGAGAGCACAAGCAGGGGGAACAGTAGAGGGAGAGGGAGAAGCAGGCTCCCCACCAAGCAGGGAGCCCCAGGCGGGGGGTCAATCCCAGGGCCCTGGGATCATGACCTGAGCCGAAGGCAGATGCTTAACCATCTGAGCCACCCAGGTGCCCCCAGAATCCATTTAGTGAGGGTCATTTGGTGGTAAACTCTCAAGTTTGACACTTTGCATTGTTTCACTTGGTACAGAATTTTTGGTTATTTATTCAGCACTTTGAGGATATGATTCTGTCTTACGGTTTTCACTGTTGATGTTAAGAGTTTTGCTATTCATTTATCACTTCTCTGTGTATGACACTGTCCCTCCAACTGTCTTTTATAACCTACATATCTGCTATCTCCTACAGCTAGGTCTGTATGTATTTATATTGCTTGGGGTTTGTTGGGCTTCTTAATCTGAGGGTCAGTGTCTTTCAACAAATTTGGAAAATTTTCCCCATTACTTCTTTGAATGTTGCTTCCTCCTCATTCTATTAGCTCTTCCCAAAATGTTATTCAAGTATATAAACTTCAATTATATTTTCCCTTTTTCAAATATATGTTATGTCTCCTGTTATCTGCTCAGATTTTTAATTTTCTCTTTTATTTCTTTAAATGTATTAAACTTTTTTATTGTTTTTTTTCCTCCTGTATCTGAAGAAGTCTTTGTGGATCTGTTACCACCTGCCTTCCATTCATTGTTTTTCACTCATAACATCGTCTCCTTGATTCCATGTAATGTCTAATTCCTGTTCATTTTCTTTAGAGCTTTATTTGGTTGAGAAATATTTGATGCCTGACTTAAGCTGAATTCTTCCAGATGTCACTTGAATTTCCCTTTATCAGTGCCCTGGGGTGCAGGGGCAGGAGGAGGAGGAGTCTTACCAAACTGGGACCACCGTAGATTAAATTCTCCACTTGTGGATTTATAGACCACGTAGGGACACCTTGCAGTTAAGATTCTCATGGGTCCTCTCTCCACACCCACCCAAAACCCCTACTCAGCTGTTTGAAAGAAAGCATCCTCACCACTCTCTTCAGTGTGATGGGTTTATTTATTTATCCATCTAGGTGGATTCCTTACTTTTGTATCATTTAAGAGATCATCTAGAGGATTTTTTTAAAATTATATTCAGGGGCGCCTGGGTGACTCAGTCATTAAGCGTCTGCCTTCGGCTCAGGTCATGATTCCTGGGATCGAGCCCCGCATCGGGCTCCCTGCTCGGCGGGAAGCCTGCTTCTCCCTCTCCCTGCTCATGTTCCCTCTCTTGCTATTCTCTTTCAAATCAATCAATCAATCAATCAATCAATCAAATCTTTAAAAAAATTATATTCAGCATTTTATTTGCCCTCATTGGAGATTTACTCAGGTTATCTATCCTGACATACTACTAGAAACAGAATTCCTATTTGGTCATTTACTTCAAATCAGACATTCTTCACTTTTTGTATGTCTAGGAATCTCTCTGAAGCATAATGCTTTTTAATACATAAAATATATAGGATTACAAATGAAACCAATTATACTGAAAAAATTACCAACATTTCAAAAGACACATTTGTGATATAGTGATAAATGTGCTTCCTCATGCTATAAGTAGCAAGATCTGGTGACAGACAATCATGGTAATTTCCAAGTAGTGAAAGTATTTTGAGATATTCATAACAAGTATAATGTGATGGCATATCCGATTTGTAGGCATGACAAAACACCAGGTAAGAGCTAAGACTGTTGCAGTTTGTTGCCTATATTTATAATTAAATACAGGCTAAATTTGAGTTAGGGGATAGTAAAAACAAATAGCATAAGATTTTTCCCCATTCAAGTTCATGAAAATCTTTATTAAAAGGGATTTCCAGTCCAATTCCTGTAGTATATCCAGAGTGAAAGTTCCCAATTGTGTTTAGGTGAAAGGTGAAAATATCTGACGAGTCCTAGGAGGTGTGGCCCTGCCTCTTCCTTTATTGTCCTCCTGTCCTCACTCCCTCTTGCTCTGTGATTCAGTCCCTCCAGCCATTCAATCCCTTTAGCGTGTCATCTACTCTTCCTGGAAGGTTCTCTCTCCCTCTTTTGCCTGGTTAACTCCCAGACTTCCTTCAGCATTCAGTGTTGTCATTCCCCCTCCCCAGGTCTTTCAGGCCAGCTTCCTCACACAGGCTCTGCTATAGTGCTGTGATGCAGCACTTCCCTCGAGAAAATTATCACCTGGACCGTTATCTGACAAACCTCTTTTTCTCTCCTCGACTGTAAACTCCAGGACAGAGAGCATGACTATCTCTTGTTCACCACTGAATCCCCGGAACCTCGCACAGAGCCCATCAGAATAAGTGCTCTTCAGTACGGGTTGGATGGAACCTGACTGCATCTGGGGAGGGAAAAGTTGATCCAATCTCATTTCTGAGGAAAATGGCCAGAAGGATTGCATGACAGACACCTCCTAAGTTACAAAGTGAGTTAGGAACAGAACAGAAACTATAACCCAGAATGGGTGGTCCTTCCCGTACCAGATGATCTCTCTCCTTCCTCCCCAGGACAAGTACCACCTACCTTAGCTTATTCATGTCCCCACCCTTATATCCCCCATGGCAGTGTCCACCTCCTCTCTCCAAAGTGTGCCTCATGGGCCTATAGTTTCCTGAACCTGTACTCAGACTGGAAATAGTGACCTTTTTCCTCACCTAACCACTGCACTGACAGCCTCCAAGCAGAAGCTCGCGTGACCAAGGGTGAGAACTTAAAGCCAGGCTGGGTGGAAAGTTTGCCCAAGCTCTGCCCCAAGGGTCAGAGGCCCTTGGCCAAGTGCTTTCCACATTATCCCACCTAATTTTCCAAGTGTTCCTTTTTAAATCAAGAAATACTGTCATTTTTCTGGATCAGAATTATGCTGCAGGACTTTATAAACCAAAAAGCTTCAACAAAGGGCAAAAAAATGCCACTGTAAAGATGAAAAGAATGGAAATGGAAGGACGGCACGTGCCTAGACATTGTTCTCCCCCGCTTCCTCTGCCCATCTTTTTCAAGACTCAATAGACAGCATCTGGCGGGGGGGGGGAGGATGACTAGGAATCTATGCTGGGGATGGGAGGCCTGGAGTGACCAGACTGCTCATTTTCAAACATCTGAAGTGCTGTCAAGAGAAAAAAGTCTTTGTCTTGTTCTTGGAAGGCCCCAAGGGCACAACCAGAACCCAATTTTAGCTCAAACATCCAAACATAAAATGGGTTGCTTCACAAAGTTAAGTGTTTCCAGCAGGGTGCGTGGACATTTTGTGAAGGCTGTTTATTGAAAATTCTGCTTTTGAAGATTAAAGTTTCTTAAAGCTTGAGATCATGGGATACCTGGTGGTGATTCTTGTACAACAGCGACTCACTTCTCCATCCCTGCTGAGCCCTTGTGAAGAGATCTAGTATCTGATTCTTCTGAAATGGACTAAACTTATTTCTCTCATAAAACTAATAATGTATATACATAAGGAGCAGAGGCAAGACTAGATAATGGTAGAAATTATTAGAGCCAAAAGAAATACATGCCATTCAGGCTACAGACCACTAAATAAATGTTCAAGGAGTCTTGTTACTAATTTTCTAGTAGTTTGTGATCTACCCTGCTTCTACATCATATTGTAGCAATTGGGAAAAAAGGTAAACATATCCAGGAAATCTGGATTTATAAGAGCTGTGTCTTTTCCCTGAAAGTTCATTTCTTTTCTTGTAAATAAATACCTAGCCTACCTAACATAAAACAACCTGGGGAGAGGGCAGAGAAAAACACCAAGAGGTGCCACTGCTGTGACCATCAGCATTAAACAGAGGCTGAGAAGCAATTTAAAAGGTAGATGTCCCAGTTCTGAACAAAATGTGTGGAGTAGAGTCTGTTACAAAGGATGTATGTGTGTACTGGATGTAATTCATGGCTAGATTTTTGTTGTTGTTTTTAATTGAGCTCTGTCATCCTATTCTTTTTGGATTTCCACTTCCTTTTCCCTTTTTGCTGAGAAACATTTTGTGAAAACAAACCAGGAAATGTGAAATAGAACATGGTAAATAAGCATCCAGTATCAAAGAAGCCCAAATGCTGATAGGAATGCTGACGGAGGGTCCTTAGTGCGCTGACAACAGATGAATTTCACCTCGGGCCACTTGATCTGTGAAAGTAGGAATGATGATTTTGATTAATGGTCCATCCACCTTTCCAGCTGGCCAGCTGACTCAGACACGTTCTGTTGTGGGAAGTATAAACACAATTATCATTTCCTCCTCACATACGTATATTATATCACTGCAACCTCACTATCACCTTTAAAGTAGGAAAATCAGGTGTTATCACCTTCACCTATACTTTTTTTGTGTATCTTCAACAAGTTTTATTTCATTAATACTTGATTAATGAAATTCCATTTTCAGCTCATTTTATTTAATCCTTTTCAATGCCTACTAAATATTCCTTGATTTAAAAGTAATCTTTCAAATTCAAGTTTTGTCAGAAAGACAGCACACGGCATCAAGCATAGACCATGATATAGCTGGAACACTTAACATGATTGGATTTTTGGCATCATGTGATCATGGCTTTTTGTTTTGGTTTGGTTTTTTGCCCTTTATGGTGGAATATATTGATCAGGGTTTTCAAATACTGTACCAGCCTTGTATCCCTGAGTAAGTTCCACTTGGTCATGATGCATATATTTTTTTTAAGATTTTATTTATTTATTTGACAGAGAGAGACACAGCGAGAGAGGGAACACAAGAAGGTGGAGTGGGAGAGGGAGAAGCAGGCTTCCTGCAGAGCAGGGAGCCAATGCAGGGGCTCAATCCCAGGACCCTGAGATCTTGACCTGAGTCGAAGGCAGATGCTTAACGACTGAGCCACCCAGGTGCCCTGATGCATAGGTATTTTTATATGTTGTTGTTGAATTCAATTTGCTAACATTTTATTTAAAGTTTCTGCACCTAAAAATATAAAAAATTTGCACCCATATTCATGAGGGATCTCGGTCTGTGGTTCTTTTTTTGTACTGTCTTTGCCCGGTTCTGATGTCAGAGTAATACTGCTTCATACAATAAATTGGGAAGTGTTCCTTTCCTCTTCTAGTTTTTGGAAGAGATTGTGTAGAATTGATGGGAATTCTTCTTTAAATATTTGGTAGAATTCTCCAGTGAATCCTTCTGGGCCTGGAGGTTTTTCAGGAGGCCATTACGGATTCTATCTTATATGACTATTCAAATTATGCATTTCATATTGGGTAAGTTGTGTTAGTTTGTGTTTTTCCAGGATTGGTCTATTTCATCTAAGTTGTCAAATTTATATACAAAGTTGTACCTACTATTCCCTTATATTCCCTTGATGTCTCCAAATTGGTGTCATTGGCCACTTACATTTAATGTAATTATCATGTTAAGGCTTGAATCTGCCTTTTTACTCTTTGTTTTCTGGCTTGTGTTTTTGATTCCTTTCCCCACCTTCCTATGGGTCACACTGTTTTTTTTTTTTTACAATTCTATTGGCTCACTGGGGTATGTCTCTCTGTATAGGTCTTTCCGTGGTCGCTCTACATATCACATTATATATACATGTGATTTCTCAAAATCTACTGATGTCAACTTTTATCAGTTTGAGTGTAATATGGAAACTTTTTACCCTCCAGCATTTATATACAGTTGCCTTATTTCCTTTAAATTAATTGAAAACCACAAGAGTGTTACAGTTTCTGTTTCAACCATCAAACATTTTAGAAAACTTAAGAGAAAGAAAACCTATTACATTTACCCATATTTTTGCTCTTTCCATATTCTTTCTTCCTGATATCCCAAGGTTCCATCTTTTATCGTTTCCTTTTTGTTTAAATAACTTTAGTCATGCTTTTAGGATGGGTCTGCTGTGAAAACTTCTCAGAGTTTTCCTTCATGGGAGGAAGGCTTTCCCCTCCATTTCTGAAGGATATTCTCACTGGATATAGAATTCTGGATTGACAGTTCTTTTCTTCCAGCACTTGGAAAATGTGCCACTTATTCATGGACTCTGTGGTTTCTGATGAGAAATTCATGGCCATTCTAATTGTTTTGCCCCTAGAAGCAATGCGTCATTTCCTTTGCCTTGGAGACGGCTTTCCTTTGGCTTTAGTTTTCAGTTTTACCATTATGGATCTTGGCATGGATTTCTTTGGCTTTATCTTATTTGGGGTTCACTTTGCATTTTGAATCTGTTGGTTTATGTTGCTTTGGCAACTTTAGGAAATTGTCCATTCTTTTTCTTGGAATATTTTTTTTCAGTTCCACCTCCCTCTCCTCTCCTGGGACTCTAATGACATGAACGATTTTTTCATTATAGTTCCACACATCTTTTTTTCAGTCTACTTGTTCAGACCAGGTAATTTCTATTGTTCCTTCTTCAAGTTCATGGAGTCTTCCCTTTGTCCTCTCCATTCTGCTGTTGAATTCACCCACAGAGCTTTTTATTTTGGTTATTTTTTTTCACTTCTAAAACTTCCACTGAATTCTTTATAACTCCTCTTTGCTGAGATCTTCTTTCATGTTTCAAGCATAATTGCCCACTTAAGTATTTTTTTATGATACCTGCTTTAAAATATTTGTCAGGTGGGGATGAGAAAGATACAGCATCAATAATATAGTCAATGGTATTGAAGTAGCTTCTATTGAATGGTGACCGACGGTAGCTACACTTGTGAGCATAGTGTATAGAATTGCCAAATCACTATGTTATACACCTCAAAATATGGAACACTGTGTTTCAGCTACAATCCAATACAAAAAATTGAAAATAAAGTAGTTGTCAGATAATCCTAACATGTGTTGTCATCTCTTAATTCGAGATCTTCCTAGTTCTTGGTGTGAGGTGATTTTCATCTTGGTGTGACATGAAGCCTGGTTGAACATTCTAAGATAAAACTCTGGGCCTTGGCAGGCCTTCTCTGACATCACTCCTGTGAGTGAAAGGGAGCACTGCTCTTGATTGCCTGGTGGGGGTAGAAGTCCAAGCTCCTCACTGATGACAATCAGGCTGGAAGGAGAAGGGGCATCCCATTACTGCTGCACAAGCGGTCCCCACTGGGGTTGCTTTGTAACTACTGATCAAAGTGCTGAAAGTCCTGACTCTCCACTAGGGCTCCTCGGACACCACCCCAGGGGGAAGTGAAAGGGGCTTGTCAATACTGTTAGTAGGGGGTGGAAGTCCAGGACCCCCACATGGTCTGACATCATGGAGATGGGGTCATTGCCACCCGCTGGAGATGCAGGTCCCAGATCTGGCTGTCTAGTTCCTAGCTCCTGCTAGGCCTTCCCTGATACTACCAGAGACAGGGGTGGGGAGGAGGTTGAGGCATCTTGTTACAGCCACGCAAGGGGAACGCTTCTGGTCCCACTTGGCCTTCGCTGGCAGGAATGGGGGATGGGCTGTGATTTTCTCACATGGTATTTGACTGGAGTAGACCCATCATTGTTTAAAAGTTAGTTCTGCCTTACTAGGCTGCCCCTTTCCTGGTACATTTGCTATAGTGAACAGGTTTCAGGTGCTTTGACTGTGCCCATCGGCATCTCTAGGTCGCTGGCTTCTCAAATCTGGGATATATGAGGCAAAAAGAAAATCCAGGAAAATCACCACTTGTATTAGTTTCCTTGGGCTGCCATAACAAAGTACTGGAGACTGGGGGGCTTACACAACAGACACTTATTTTGTCACAGTCCCAGAAGCTGAAAGTCCAAGATCAAGGTGTCAGCAAATTTGGTTTCTCCTGAGGTCTCTCTCCTCGGCTTTCAGATGGCCACCTGCTTGCTGTGTCCTCACACAGTCTTTCCTGTGCGCGTGCACACATACGTTGTCTAGATTTCCTCCTTATAAGGACACCAGTCAGACTAGATTGGGGTCCACCCTAAAGACCTTATCTCCAAATATACCGTACATTTTGAGGTCCAGGGGATTAGGAATTCAACACGTGAATTTTAGGTGGGACACAAGTCCACCCATTCTGACACTACTGTATCCCTCCTCAGGTCCTGAGATACCTGGTTGTCCACTTTTTTCTATCCACTTCCAAAGTCCTCCTACGTGTGTTTTACATATCATGTCCAGAATTTTAAACCGTACTTAGTGGGAAGAAAAGGCAAAGTCGGCCTACTCCATCTTCTTGGAAACAGAGGTCTCCTCCTTGCATTTTTCTTCATTTTTGTTTCTTTAAGAACTGGCCTACCACTGTTGGTAAGTGGCAGAGCCAGCTATTCTGACTCCTGCATCCTGGGTCTTTATAGCACGTCACATTAGTTTCACTTCAAATAAAATGTATAAAAAATACAGACACACAAAATTTCAAAATATACACAAATAGTAAGACTTTTAACATGCATTAAAGTTCTCGAACAAACCCTTTCACCAACATGGATGGGGCTTGCAAGTCATCCCTCTGTCTTGCTAAAAAGCAGAACTGAAAAAAACCAACATCTCTTCTTAGAGGCAACAGAGTAGTGAGGTCACAGGGCAAACTGCTGTCCCCCAAATTGAAAACTGACAGGCGAATACATAGGACAACAACTTACTGCAAGAGCAGGGCCAAAGGAGGAACATCTGAATTGTAACTGACAAACTGCTGGCGGCCCGTGTGGACAAGTCTTAGTTAAAAAAATCCAGGGGGACCCCAAAATTTTGTGAGTTTTATCTCTAGGAACTCAACCTGGTGTTCATAGGTAAAGAGCAGAGAAAAATTCCGTGCTCAGCAGAGAAAAATGAACTGTTTTGAATTAGAGCAGAGGACTCTGTTCTCCCTAACAAGACCTGCCCTCTCGGGAGGCACTAGTTAACCGGTCTAACCTGCTGGGGTTATATCAGAGCCCAACTGACCTGGGGAAAGGGAAATCATGCCAGCCTTGCTAGATGTTGTCCCACCTAAAAGGAGAAAAAAAAAATTAAGATTTTTGATAATCAAAGCCCTACTTTTCCTTCCCACAGCACAGCTGTAGATAAAAATGACCCGTTCCCCAATGTGCCTAGGGTACAAACAGGACACAGTCAAGAATTTTTAATACAGAGAAAACAGGTGGGTTAATCTTGGTAATGAGAACAAAGCCCTACTGCAGTCTTTGAAGCAGTGTGCATCCCCACCTCTGGATACTGTAGTAAGTGGTTCTCAGGGCAATTCAATTTTTTCAATTTCCTTGCAAATGTAACAACTACAGAGAAAGTCTAGGTAATACACACAAATCACCTTCATATGCAAACTGAAACATTAAAACTCACAGCTCCTCTGCCCCAGGAAATCACTGAGGACTTCCTAGATTTCCCATAGTCTCTTATGAGGCCAAATTGTAACTCACTGTCATGGCCAGACCGGCATTTCACTCAATACAACTTCGAAATTGAGAACTGAAAAAAAAGTCAAGCTCCCAGTCCAACTCAGAACTATTAGAAGGGCAGCCCATCCACGGCCAGTGCCATGAGCGAAGACTCCACCAGGGCTCATGGAGTAACCAGGCTGCTGCAAGAGTCTACTTGGGGCCAGTGGGCCAGGCTCAGTACTAGAGAGCACATAAGAGAAATCCAGCAAGTTCTGATTCTGCAATGTGCACCTTGCTTGAGCTCATTCACGGTCACTGAAGGAAGAGGAGTTGTACCCCAGCAGTGAATCCCAGATCAGGAGGCAATCCTGAAATGCAGGGGCACTGTCATCTAACCACCCACCTGCCCCTGCCCAGGCTCCCTCAATACGACTTTCCTCTCTCCCTGGGACAGTCACATGCTCAATCCAAAGCTTACATTTTTTTCCCTGGATGCATTACCCTTTTCCTTAGGGGGAGTTAGACATGATCCCTCTTCCCCTTCTTCCTTGTTCCCTGAAAACTTTTATGAAAATTATAGAGACAAAAGTAAAAAAAAATTCCAGAATTCTAGACACGAGCAAATAATAAGGTAAGAGAATCCTGAACCCCAGGGCTTTTGGGTACCCCCAAACTGCTCTGTCCAACTTAGCTCTACAAAAGTTGCCTCCAGGTCTCTACTCGTTCTGCAATGTCTGGGGTCCAAACTTCTCAGCTCTGTTCACCTCTGCCCAGTAAATGGTGTATCGCACAGTTCAGGCCAAAATAATGACAATTAAAATAAGAACCTTCCGTAAATACTCTCTTTCTCTTTCACACAATGTCTGATCTAGCAACAATCCCGAGCTCTAGAATCTTCTGGGGGATTTAGCATGACAAATAAAACAAAACCACAGCTTCCTTGGCCTGGCCTCAGTGATTCTGATAGGAAAAACATGTCCAATTAAAAAAAAAAAAATCCCCAAGTGATTGTGAAGGGCAGGCGAGTCTGGCTTACCCTGGTTAGTTATGGAAACAGGCATTCTGCTCCACTGCTCGAGCTCTCCTGGTACCAGGTCAGCCTCTGTTGCTATCATGCAGAACCAGCTAGCTTGGAAAATGTAGTTGCTTTAACTCCCTATATTGTTCTCCCATTTATTACAAAAGGAATACAAAAATCCTAACACCAGAGCTTGAAAGATTTCTTAATGAAAGCAAAAGCTCTCAAAGTTTTCACTCAACCCACCTAGTTTACAGATTTTACAACAAATGGCACTTCTTTTTCTCCATCTGGTCATTGCTGCCAGAGAAGGACACACAGTGATTCAAACCCTGGGTGAGATCGGAAAAGTCTCTCCACACAGCAGTTAATATTATATGCAGATTCAGCCCCAGGAGCAGAGCAATGTTTTTAATACCCACTCATCAGGTTACATATACCAACCTGGATGTTTTCGGGTTTTTCCTTTAAATTCTACAGCATTTTTCTTAGCAATCCAACAACGCATCATGCAAAGCAGAGAGCCAACCTTTAAAACTGCAAGTGTGTTTCAATATTTTATTAAAATAGCATATTTAACCACTGTTAACCAAGAATACGTTAACTTTGTCCCCTCCCACCCCCACCCCAAATACACAGCACAACACAGTAGTGATTTCAAATATCCTTGATCGTGATAACCAACAGAAGTATTTCAAAGTCAAGTTTGCAACTAAAAACTAGACCTTGGAAAAATTCTGAATTAAAAGAAACATAAAGCTCTCCAACAGAATTCTTTTATCTGCCTGAAGAATAAAAGCCGGTGCGTCACCCACCTGACAATACTGCTAAATTTACTTTCTTTTTTTTTGTCCTTTATGCATAGTATAATGTCTCATTTGTAAGTACCCACTTTTATAAATAAAATTGGCATTTTTCACCCCATTTAATGTTCCTTTTCAGCTTCACAAAGAAACCAGTAAATAAAACTGTCAATGACAGTCATGACATATGTTCTCATAGCAAGATAAAAAACGTGAAAATACGCAAAGATGCATCTACGCTATTTTACATAAAAAGACAGATTTTAAAAAGTGCAAGGCAAAATTTGCAGTTTTCTGAGGGGAGTTTTTAGGCACATCCATTTCTTTAAAGCAAGCTTCAGAATGAAATTCCAGTTTGTTCTTCATGACACCTGTTTTAAGTCTTTCTTAAAAAAAAAAAAAAGAAAGAAAGAAAAAAAAAATACATCCCATCAAGTGTGAAACAGGGAATCTCCCATCCCAAAAAGTGAGGTTTTCAGTTATGGCGTGTCCGTCCTTTTTTTATTCTTGCGGGCTTTGGTTTGGGGATGTATTGATTATTTGCCTGGTACTCGAGTTCTTTACGGAAATAGTGGATGGCTTTGTTCAAACCTTCTTCCAGAGGGACCTGTTTAAAGAGAAGGTGAGAAGGGGAGACAAGGTCACTGTTGAAAGAAACTACAGACCTCCCCGGGGTTTCACGGGCAGGAAGTGCTGATGAGCGGTCTGCCCTCCGCAGGGGCACTCACAGCACTGCGGGTGGGTCACACCGCATGACGGGACTCGCCAGGACAAGGTCCTTCCAAAGCTGCTTTCAGAACACACTGGGCAATTTGCCAAATTACACCCCGGATGGACATAAGATGAGCTCTAATCTCCAAAGACCTGAACCACCTCTTGCTGGTTTGGAGTCTATCTCAGTTTGAATCAACCACAAAGAGCGCCTGAAAATAATGCCCGTGTGCATGTGCCTTTCTTTCGGAAGTGTATGATGGAGGGAGGGGGCCCTGGGAAGCACCTGTGCGTGACTCACCCACCTCACTCTCCCATGGGACATTCACTCCCAGTGACCTAAGAGGCTGAGTCTGAGAAGAACCCCTGATGACACTGCCGAAGCAATCTTAATTTAGAGCCCCCCCCCCCGCCCCTGCAGCCAACAGGAAATCCAACCAGCTGCCCATGAGAACAAGGGGAGAAGTTGGGAGGGGAGTGCTGCCAAGGGGCACCCGGAAACTGTTGGGGGAGAAGGGTATGCCTGTTGCCTTGACTGTGGTGATGGTTTCACGGGTATAGAAATACATCAAAACTTATCAAGTTGGACATTTTAAATATAGGCAGTCTGCTATATGCGAATTGTACCGCAACAGCACTGTCAACAAGACACATATGGAAAAATCAAGATGGGTATATGACTAAACGCTTCTTTGGACAAGATCCCTCAGAAATTACTAATGAGCTGAAACTAGTAGGAAGAGAAACCAGTAGTAGATGCCTCATCTTCCACTGTGCTAGAATGTTATACACCCAAACTCCAGAGAAATAAAAATACCTACATATCTCCCATAATATAAAAGCAATAGTTAACTTCACAGCGAGTGTACATTTAGCTTTTTAAAAAATATTTTGTTCAAAATCAAGGGGCTCTACTTACAAAAGGACCGATGGCAAATGCTTTCTAAAAACAAAGATCTGCACTTGCTGCTTTGTGCAGTGGGAATTCTTATGTATTAAATTTTGTCTGGGCAGGAGCATATTTTTAGTGCACTCAAAAAATCCCTGTGGCCTTCAGATCACTCAGACCTGTAGATCCCAAGATAAAATAAGATCGGACTGGAACTCTCAAGTCCCTTTAAAATCCAACACTATAGGATTCTACTCAGCTCTCTGGAGGGCAACAGAAGAGACTGCCCCAAAACATGACTGTGGGAGCTCAGGACCACATCACCCCCAAATCTGCCGCTTTGATATGTATATGGACCGTGTTGGGCTGCAGGCTCTTGAACAAGTGCAGGACGAGGCTCTCTCTGAACCCCTCCGACCAGACAGGCCTTCCAGCAGAAATTCGGCCGTCCTGAGTCCCCTCCCGGAGGTATCATCAAACAGGGAACACTGACTCTCACCACAGGAGAGGGCACTAGACCTGGACCCAGGTAAACTGTCACCGGCTCTCTTATCTCCCATCTGTTCTTCTAAGGGCCCATTCACAGTTCTTTTTTTTTAAGATTTTATTTATTTGAGAGAGAGAGAATGAGAGAGAGAGGGCACGAGAGGAGGGAGGGTCAGAGGGAGAAGCAGACTCCCCACTGAGCAGGGAGCCCAATGCAGGACTCGATCCTGGGACTCCAGGATCATGACCTGAGCTGAAGGCAGTCGCTTAACCCACTGAGCCACCCAGGCGCCCCCATTCACCGTTCTTAAAAATCATTTACTGTCCTCTAAGAGGCCTACGTGCCCCTCTTCTTTCCCTATTAAGATGGTATTTAAACTTAAATTCTAAAGCTGCCTCTTGAGTTACTTATTCTTCCCTGGGTATCTCCCACATCTACCTGCAGAACAGACGCTAATCTACCTGCAGTTTCCCACAGGCCACTTGGAGTCTAACTTAGTCTAGGAGCAACAGAAAGGCATGGAGGGTCACCGCTCCCTGGCCTTTGGTCTCTCATAACTCCCAACCTGGTGTTCCACCTTCGGGAACTGGTGACCTGCTTGCCCCAGTTCAGGCAGCAACCTCGCCCAACCCCGCATGTCCAAGGACATCCTGGGCTGAGTGGAGACAGGCAGGTCAGCCAGGGCGACCCAGGCCCAGAGCGCATGCGGCCATTGCCCTGGATCCTTCTTTCATAGAGTAAGCCATGTGCGTGTGCAAGTTTACAAAAGCAGACTCCACAGTGGGTTCCCATTTCCCCTGTCACTGAGTGAGACACAGGAAAGGAGAAGCCATATACCAGCCTGGAGAAAACCCTACATCCTGTCCGCCCAAGCACACCAGCGCCCACAAGGACCTGCTGGGGCAGTGTAGGGCACGCACTCACCACAGGCTCCCACGCCAGCATCATCTTCGCTTTTCTGATGTCTGGTTTTCTTTTCTGTGGGTCATCCTGGGCTTCAGAGAGGAACTGAATCTCACTTCCACTACCTGAATTAAGAAAAAAAGTAAAAGAATCACAAACCACTCCAGGTGGGACTTTTACTGTATGCCTCAAAGTGAAATCCCCTCCATGCAGTGAATAAGGGTGCAGATGACGGAATGCATTTCCCACGGAGTCACTGAGTCACACAGGGGACTATACCTCTGGCCCCATGAGAACTGGGTGAGAGGCAGTCACTCCCGAGAAAAAGAGCAGGGCTCCCTAGCTGCCTGCTCCCAGGCAGACCACCCACCATCAGCTAACACAGCAGGCATGCCCACAGAGCCAGACTCCAAAGTAAGTAAAAGTGGCAAACGTGGTGTGCGGTCATCTGTGATCCGATGGCCCCACTGAGCCACATCTGAGGCATTCACGCACTGCAGGAGCCCCTGGCCTGGAAGTGGGCTGGCTTTCAACTTGTTTAACCAAGTAGAGTGCAGAAGGAATGACCGTGGGCCAGTCCCCGGCTGACGCCTTACGGAAGACCTATTTATGCACCTGCAGGTGTGAGCCCTGAGCCAACATATAAGATGTCCAGCTACCCTGCTGGCCAGCAGAATGAAGCCACGCGAGGGACCATCAGCAAAGACCTGCAGAAGAAACGCCCAGCAGAGGCCAGCCCCGATCACAGAATCACAAACGAATACAACAGTTGCTGTTGTAAGCCTCTGCAGCTTGGGGTGGTGTGCTACTCAGCCTTTCACAGAACCATAGTGATTATACTGGCCAAGGATCTTGTCAAAATGTAGATTCTGATCCAGAAGACATGGCTGGGGTGTGTTATTCTGCATTTCTAACAAGCGTCTGGGTGACGCTGAAGATGCTGGCCCCTGGGCCCCTCTCGAGGTAGAGGTTTGGGATGGCCTAGATCCTGGACAAACTGCTATCTGAGCACATCCCTTCCTTACCTGGAAGGCAGACCCAGAGTGGGAAAGCTGGGGAAGCACATCTCGGGGAGGCTGCTGGGGCTGTGAGATCCTGCAATTTATAACCGAGGATGGCCAGCCCCCCTCCTGTCCAAGTGTCCAGAGCTGATAAGAACATGCTGGTAGAGGACAGCTCCAACTCAGGAAGGAGCAGCCCCCCAAAATCAACCCAGCTAAGTATGGGGTCTGGACAAGCACTTCAGCACGTCCTACATCAGGCTTACCCCAGTCTAGCCAGCCACACTCCAATCTTGTTGTGTCCTGACTCAAATTTCTTGATCAACCATGGAAAACATACCACCCTACACCCCCAAAAATCACACTTCCCAGAGCTCTAGTAAGCCTGATGATGTGACAAAGGGCTCACCCACTGTGCATCTGCAACACAAGTGCTGTCTGAAAACACACAAGCTTCTTACAACTTCCAGAGCACGCCCGATGGGGGTTACTCCCAGTGTCTACACTGCCGCCAACATGTCATGGCTAGGTTGGCCGGAACTGCCAAGAACTTGAAAGAAACTCGCCAGCAGATTCCATCAGAAACACACAAGCTGGAACTGCTCCCTCTTGGCTCTTCGAAATCCCATTCTCAGCACTGTCCGTGTTTGGAAATCCAACACTTACTACTTGTGCAGAGTGATCTACCACTGTCCCATCTCAAGCACTGGGAACAAACCTATTCCTCCCACTCCACCCCGACCTGTTGATACAATTGTGAACACAACCAACCTCCCTTCCCATGCCCCTTCATCTTTATCTTTCCATTACTTAAGTAAAGACTCAGAAGACAATTAAGTGTTCCTGAAAAGTCCTGCTTTTTATCTAATTCAATTAGCTTGTATTAATTACACATTTTCTAATCAGGGTGTTATTAACTGATAGGATAAGTGCAGCCAATTTCACTCAGCGACGTCTTTATCTTACTTACCAACAAGGTTTTTAATTAACTGAGCAAATTCTAGGATTGTGTGTTCTTCCGGGTTCCCCTAAGGAAGAAATGGTTGCTGGTTATAAGCATAATCACAATAGCAAGAGACCACCACCCAAACCACATGCATATATTCCAAGTATCCACGGGCTGACTCTGGCATCTTGGAAAGTCATGAGGCTCCTGGCTCTTCATGTTTCCTCGGGTGCTTCCCTGATCGGGATGATGACTGATCCGCCTAGTGAAGTGCTAAACTGTGTCTGGTCCTCCTTTTGTCCTCTAGACTGTCTGTTGACAAGAATGCCCCTTGGCTAGGTCAAGAGCATCTGATATGGACACATGGTACCTGGCCAAGGGACAGGACGATTTCTGTAGCTAATGTCACCGTAACTGCATTGTCACTTTGCATAAAAGTTTGGGTCTGCAAAACGAGCTCTCCTAAGACAATATTATTTCCCTTGGGGGGCACTGTGTCAACAACTTAAGCAATAACAGACTTGCCTACTTGCACATGGGAGCTGTAAAGGAACCAAAATGCACTCACAGATGAGGGCTCTGGGTAGCCAGAGTGAAAGCCTCGATGTGGTTTATAGAGTGAGCTTGCCCTTAGGGGGCATCAAAGAAAACCATTTTCTCCTTTTCTTCCTTCCATCACACAGGATGGTGGCCACTGCCCCTCTTTCCTTCCCAAGCCTGCTACTCTTATTTGCCACCCCTCCCCGTTGTAAGAGACCACCATCAAGTGTGACAATTAGGTGTCCTATATACGCTGTACCCCAACTTCCTGGTCTGTCCTGAAGCTGGAAGGGACCAAGTCCTACATATGAGGACCTAGTCCTACATATGAGCACCAAGAAAGGACTGACTAGCAAAGTGGAGTGATAGGAACTCGGGAGGGAAGGGCCCCGTCTTTGTCAGGGCTACTTGCAGACACTCTTCAGACTTTGGGGAAGACGGGTTTCTCCCAGGGATGGGAGTTCCCAAAGGGCCCCGCGTCAAGGCCCCCCTCAGAAAGAAAGAAGGTACCTAGTATCTAAAGAAAAGACTGTGGTTACTTGGGGAGTGGGGGACATCACTGACAACATGAACATTTTAAAGGGCCTGGAGCAACACCCAGGATAAAGGTGGCATGGCCTTGACAGTATCTGGTAGGTAAATGCTCGAAAGAAACAGGCTCACAAGACACGTCTCACTCTGTTTTTAATTTCATGTTCTTTGAAAAGTGCATGAAGGCAGCCCTGGCTGGTGCATGCTGACCCATGAATCGGTCAACAGTCTGACAAAGGAATGATGCCTCCACCTTTCCTATTTGGTAAGAACTCCCTCCCAACTCAGTGAAAAATGAATGTGACAGAACATGCTTCAGACTGCTGATTACAAAGAAAAGTACAAAGAAAGGTTTTTGAGTGAAGTGGTTTTGAAGAATCAGCAGGCATGGCCACACCTATGAACCTTAAAACCTTGTAGGAAGCAGGAGAGATGGTTTGGGAGAAGCACCTGAAGCCGATCCAAGGCTTGTCAAGGTGAGGCCATGGCTCCCGATAAGCTAATGTCAGGGGCTGTCGGAAGAAGCAGAGCATTTGAATGATGGGCAGTCTGCACTGGACACTTCACATTTTAAACAAGATGGAATGAAGCTCTTCAGAGGACAGTGAGTGAGAGGGTCAGAAAACTCCAGACATGAACATGAACTCTGGCTGAGAGCTGGGGAGGAGGAGACTCAGAGGGTATGACCCTGCCCTCCAAATCCTTGGAAAGTTACCCCCACTGCGGGAGGCACTGGACTAGCTTGAATGGCCCCCACGCTGAGAAGTAAGGCCAGTGGGTAGCTCACAGAGAACGTGATTTTAATTCTAAATCAGGAAATGCTTCCTGCCGGTGAGAACTGGACAGAGACAGAATGAGAGACGCATGTTCACCAAGCAGTAAAACTGCTTAAAAACACAGAGCGCAAGAACCTTACAATCCCTCCAAGAGGGAGACTCTGGGACCACAGGAAGCAATGAAGGAAGAAGCAACAAAGGTGCCCCCAGAGCAGCCAGCTGAACCAGACGTGATCAGAACCTGGGACACATTCTTAACCTCCGTGAGCTAAAGCTCACTTAATCAAGTCTTCCAGAGATTAGATTATGCCAAACAATGGAGAAAGGAATGTCCATCTACTGTCACCAAAGGCTTTCACAAATTTCTAGACCCAGGTCCTTCAGGATGATAGAGGTGGGTGAGTGTTTGTCACACCACCCACCCATGCCTTGCAGATGTTTTATTCCTTTGCACACTCTTATTTTGTCTTTTTCCCCTCTACTATTCAGCAAGTGAACACACGCATGCCCTAAGTGTGCTGCCAGCAAATAAAGCGAAGGTTGTTGGGCTCTTTATGGTCTCACAAAAGGACGCAACTCTGACCCGTTCCAGGGGGCGTGGAAGGAGCGGACGCACTCACCAGGTTGACCGGGCTGCTGACGTTGCTGTTCATGAGAGCCACGAGGCCGTTCACCAGATCGCTGGAAAAGAACAGAAGGCCAGGTCAGGTGCCGCAGCACGCAGGTGCCGGGCAGACCCACGCCACCTCCCGGAAGAATACCAAACCCCAAATGGAAAGCCGATGTCAAAACAAAATCCTGCAAATAAGCGGCGTTGAGACAGCTAAAAGTATTCATGGATGATGGTATGACATCTGGAATTCGCTCTCAGCGCGTGGGGTAGAGATGTCTAAACAGGAATGGAAGCAACGGATGGGCTTAAGTTCTCTACTTTCGTCTATTTCTGAAACCCTTTAACGACTGGAAAATAAAAATAAAAGAGACATACACCCCCAAAAGATGGTGTTAATACAGTTTCTGATGAAAAGTCCATGTTTAAATGTGAGCCCACGTAGCTGGTCCATATGAAAAAGCAATGATTTGAAAAAAAAAAACAAAACCAAAAACAGAAACAGTAAGACCCACTGAAATGAATGCACTCCAGTATGTAATTCTCATACTGGCAAATCACAGATAAAGCCAAACAACACAGTGTTGAAATAAACCAGACCAGTGCTCCCTACCCCCTCACCTTCAATTCCCCCCCCACCCCTCGCCACCCCCCGAGACTCCTCGCATGGAACGGTCGGGGACCTGGATGTTTCAGATGGATCGTGACCAACTGGGCCATGAAGGTGAAGAGAAGTAAGCAAACTTTCGCTTACCAAGGTTTGGTTCTTATTTTCAGAGGCTTTAAAGTGTGGCTCTGTTAAAAAAAAGTTACTTCGTAAAAATGACACCTCACTGCTACACACGAGCACGTTCTCTACGTCTACTTTCATCAGCTGTACTTCTCAGAAGACTTTTAAAGTTCTGTTCTGGTGATCCAAATGCAGTCTGCGTTGAAGCCTTCCCTTCCTCCTCCTCCATCATTATCAGCAAGGAGCAGGTTACTATGGCCAACTTCAAAACAAAACCTGTTTTTGCTTTCCTTTTTGTCCAAAAAAAAAAGGGGGGGGGCGGGGTATTTGGCAAACAGTTAAACTATTTCTGAATTTTTGTTTCTGATGATTGGGTATTTTAAGTGAACATGCCTAAATAGTCCGTTCCATTCTCATAGATCAAGCACAAATGCAAGTAACTGCTGACTTTGGATGACTTTTCTAGAAACTGGCAAAAAGTCACTTCATCATGATGGCAGTAATTATTATTACATCACAACACATCTCTCCTGGCATCGGTCTCTGTATATTCATCAGAAGACGTTAAAAGCTGCCATTCACCAGCATCCACAATCCATTTTAATATCGAAATGGGGGGGTGGTCCACGTGAAGCTGGAAGACAACGGACTCATGCAATCATCCTCATGGTGGGGGCACGCATCTTTTATGTAATCAACTGGCAACTTTTAAGGTCAAAATTGCATAGATCACACCCATTTAACCTGAAGCTCTTTAAAAGTGTCATTTTGACAAAGTGACTTTTTTAAAAAAAAGATAACATGCCTTTGTTATGGGGATGAGGCCATAACCTGACCGGGAAAACATCAGACACAGTCATGCCAAGATGTGAATGTGTATGGTATGATCACCCGGACCTCAGGAACCGGGAAATGCCACTTCAAGGCAATCGTGGATTCTGGAAACAGTTAACTTAGTAAGGTAACTATAGATTCAGACATTGTACATTCTTAACTACAAAAATTAATTGTTTCTTAAAAAAAAAGAAAAAAACCTAGCTTATTAAAACTAGCAAAACTGCAACTTATCTATCTCAGCTGAGTCGTGAATAATAAAACTGGGAAGTCAGGAAAGCTGTCTGAGTTTGGTACATCATGGAAATATATCAGGGCAGGCCACGCACTGCAGGCACTTTTCCTGAGCTGGGATGGTGTGCGGCATGTGCACTGCTGAATTCTTAACATCTTTTAATTACCGGCAGAAAAAGTCTGAGGCCCTTTTAAATGAATTTTGTATGTGCTGCCTTTGAAGTAAATGAGCACAGTTAAGAAGAGTGAGTTCTGCTTTGCCTTTTACTGCAGTCTCCCTAACACTTTGCAAGCTGTCATAGCTGGAGAAGTTTGGAGGCCACCGGTGAGGTGGTTCCAGGTAATGCCACATCACGGACGACCGCACGACTCCCTCACGATGTGCACAGCCTGGGGAGGGGCGTGAGGTGGGCGAAGGTGGGTGGGATGGAAGGTGTGTTATTATGAAAAGATAGTACTCAATACACAAAGTCCAATTAAGATGGCCCGGATACAGAATCTGGCTTGATGCATTTTCTCTGAGCACAAGGTTCCTGGGGTAAGTGCTTTGAAATGAAAACAGTCCTAGAGGGAATCCTGCTATTTCCTGGTTAAATCTCTTCTTAGGATATTCGGGCACCAAAGTGTGCCAGCTATATTTTACTCCCAGGCTTTGTGTCCTGCTTGGCAAGACACTCACGGCTGGGGAGAAAAAAAACCACAGACTGTGATGTATGTTTATTCATGGCTTTCTTTTAGACTAAATGTGAAAACTGACAGATATGTTTGAGAAAAAAATCTACAGTGGCTGTTTTTATTTTTATTAATTTTTTTCCCTACCAGCTCTTTTTCCCAAAGAGGCTTCTCCCTAGGATTCTCACATAATCAGACAAAAGTCTGCGTGGTTGCTCTGGCCGAGGTGGCCCAGACCTGCACCCTCACTGCCACCACTTCACGGTTACAGCGCCCCGGGATGTTCTCGGGACGCTCCAGGAGCAGCATTTTCCTGCTGTGTGTGCAGCCGTCACCCTGCCTGACAGGCATTCCCGGGTATTTACACTGCACAGTAAAAATATATGGTACCGAAATATAGAACTGGATTTTACAATGATTCGGGATATCAGAAACTTCTACAGAATTCACAGTAACCGTGTCATGTGGGGAAATACTTTGTTCTGTGCAACTGATTATAGAGTAAACTCTTCTCCCAGAACCCAAACTGCATTTTAAAATGTCACCAACTGAACTGACCAACAAGAATACGAGACTTAGGAGGATTAACAAGAAAACGGTATTACCACTGCGACTATTCGACAACGTTCTCAGATGTATTTTTATCCGCATTTAGGTTCCACATAAAATCTGACAGGAGGATGGTCTACCTTATCTTTCCCTTAATGAGGACAATCTCACCCGCCCCAGAAACCCACGTTTAAAATGGGTGTGTTTCAGCTCCTGCAGGTTTGCTGGATGATTAAGGCCAGCTCTCCAGCTGGTGTGATCTGATATCAAGTCGCCCTCAGGAACTGGGCAAGTTTCCCTATGAAAACACTAGGTGGCAGTAAAAGATTAGCACATGAGTCATAAATGCCGCAGACTTATGTGTAAAATTTTAACTTTTTTTTTTTTAAGATTTTAAGTAATCTCTATACCCAACAAGGGCCTCAAACTTACAACCCTGAGATTAAGAGTCGCATGCTCCACCAACTGAGCCAACCAGGCGCCCCGAAAATTTTACCTTTTAAACAGAGAACCCCAAGGGCTTTCCCATCTGAAAATTAAAATGGACTTTTACCCGAGCCATGTTAGAGATGTGAAAATAACGAACATATCGAACAGACGCGGGCTGTTTGGTCTGCACCACCTCTGCTGGAAGCAGTGCTAAGGCGGACTTGTGCGCAGCGGGCCCAGCTGCCTTACCTGACGTACTGGAACGCCCTCGTCTGCGACCCGGACCCATACACCTAGGAGGAAAGTGACAGTTAGGCCTCCCGAGAAAACCACACTGTAACAGGAAAACGGGTTTCCTTAAAACTCCAGGGGCACAGACTGACCTCCGAACTGATGCCGAAGGGGCAGTGATGCTACAACCCACTCAGTACCTCCAAGTTAGGCCCCGACAGTAGGAAAGTGCATGTGTCCATGTATCAAGTCTGTCCTTCCAAGTCAGTAGTGGAAGGACTCGGCTTCTGTTACGGTCCTGTGACACGTCGGGGATTACGTTAGGTTCTGGGGTCTCCAAGCCCAGCAGGGTGACGGCCGCACACACAACAGGAAGCAGTACCTAGAACCCGGGTCCTGCTCCCTGACAGCTAGGCGCCCAGTCAGACCAGCCCAGAATCTCTGGGGAGGAAGCGGCAGGCAGCTTGGTACTTTTACAGCCCTGGGTGAGTCTAACATGCAGCCACGTTTGAGAACGACCCAGGAAACCATGGTTAGGAGACGGAGGTGGCAGAAGGAAGGAAGGGAGGGAGGGAGGGAGGGAGAGAGGGAGGGAGGAAGGGGAGGGAGGGGAGGGAGGGGAGGGAGGGAGGAAGGAAAGAAGGGGCCCTCACGCTCCATTTGTGTCTGTTGCCACATGTCCAGGCCTGTACTCGGTTCCTTTTCTCCACAGACCCTCTTGTCTGAATGTTCCCTCCTGTGACACTTCTCCGGCTCATTCCGCCAGCCAGAATGAACAGCTCTGCCCTTCAAGTTCACCCATTCTCCCTTATTCCCCTAGACTCTGCCACTCATACCAGCTTCCCAGGGTGAGCTCCCGGGGACAGGTACAGTGTCTGACTCACCTGCGCCCCACTGCACCCCGCATACCACCAGTGCTCCATGAACACGTACTGAACAATAACCTTGTGGGGTCTGTAGTGTCCACCACGTGGTTAGAACAAAGAAACTGAGGCAGAGCCTCTCTGAGGCACTCCCTCACCCTACAGTCACAGAGAAGGAGCCAGGGGGTTTTTGCTTGCTTTCTTGCTTGCAGTGGTGGAAAGGCGGCAGCTGGGAGGAGGGACTGCCTTCTAGAACAGCCTGACTTCCCAACCTGGAAGAGAACAACACTCGTGCCTCTGTCACTGGCCACCTGATGCCACAGAGGAGCCAGAGGCCAACAGCTCCACAGCCCAGAACAGCCCCACAGGCCTTGCTTTCCAACAGGGCTCCCCAGGGCACAGGCCACCAGGTTTGAGAAGCAAATGGGAAGGAACAGGAAAGGTCAGAAAAGCATGCTTCACAGGCACCCGCTGCCTTTTTCGTTTTTTAAAAGCAGGGTTAGAAGCCTGCTTTTGTTATCTTAATAAGCATTCGGATATACCAACGTCAAAGGGGCATCGGATTTACCTACTTAGGCAGAGGCCCTCCCAGTGAGAAGAGGCTGGGGAAGTGATTTACAGAGCTTTCTGTCTACAAGACCCAAGTGCAACCACCAAACTCAGTAAAGGAATGTTGAAGAAAGATGAATGGGCCTCTGAGAAGCAGACTCACCCTTCCTTGGCAATTCTGCCTGAGTCCAATTCCCTGGTCTTGCTGACCCTTCTGATACATCTGGGCAAGTCGGGAAGGAAGCCATGGGCCCAATAACTAGGACGTAGGATGGGGGGGTGTCCATCCACTACGCATGGCTGGCCTGTCATCCTGGACATCCACCTGCACCTGAGGAGCCCTGCAGGTGGGAGGGACACCAGTCTTATTTCTGTGCCACCGCATCACAGAGGAGGTCATGAGAGCCCCAAGCACTGCAGTGACTGGCATCCAGGAGGGTACAATCTACCCTGACTCCCAGTTCAGAAATCTTTTTCTTACCCCACCGCATCAGTAATTTCAGCACCTCCCGTGGCTCCAGCTGTCAACTGTGGCCCACGGCAAGCTGGCAGCGAGCCACCCTCCCATCTCTTTAGAAAGTATCCGATTTGGGCAACACCCATCAGTCTGAGCTGCAGCATCCTTGACGCACAGGGCCGTGGGCAGAGAGCTAGTTCCTGGTTCCTGGGTGTGCTTAGTCAAAGTCCAGACCCTTCTCTGTCTCCTTTCTTTGCCCTTTCCCACCGTCCCTGGTCAGGGGATTTGCTGCCACATGCCAGCAACATCCACAGAGAGCCCACCGTGCGTGCAGAACAGCGATGGCCTTCAACACGCCCGTGAAGGCTTCGTCTTCACTCCCATCAGCCCTCCGAGCTGTGATGTACCAGAGCTGACCCACAGAAAAACACACAGGGGCAGTTTTCCATCCCACTGGATGTGACAGAAGGAACGTGACTCGGGGCTGTGTGCTGGCTGAGCCCACAGCCAGGAGGAAGTGAATGGGCCGCCAGGGTTAGGATTCTGAAGAACCACCCCAAACGCCTTCCTCAGCAAAAGGAACAAGGGAATCATGATGGTGACACTCAATGGCTTGAATGTCACAAAATGGCATAAACCCAAAGGTTTAGAGTCTCGTACTGGGAAGGCCCAATAAGCTGAAGATTGAAATAAGCTGCATCTACAGAGAGTTTCACACCACTGCCTTGTTCAGAGTGCCCTCCTAGAGGGGGCACTGATGCCCAGAAGGCCAGGGTGTCTTCAGGCACCCCTCCCTAACCTGACTCCATCACCATAGGGCTGTAGGAGCCTAGAGCTGAGCTGCAGAGGGGAGCTCAGCCTGATCCCTTGAGGTCCAGTGACGAAAGCCCCTCAGCAGATACCCTGCCACTGAGGTCCCACACCTGACGTCCACATGGGTGGCAAATGGGCCTCTGGGAAAAAGTCCACGTTACAGAAGGAGCCAATGGAAGGGCCCCTCTCCCCGGGCTGTGGCAGGAATGCGTGGATCTTGGGGATCCCCATGCACAACTCTCCTGGGTCCTGTCGATAACTGACCTTGAAGACATATCCCAGCGTGTGCAGGCAGTTAAAATGCAATGTCAGCAGTGCCCCTGGACCCTTCCTCCCTGGCATCCTCATAAAGTCCTGTTGGATTTAAGTTTCTGTGTTGTGTGCTACTGTTCATCTCTATTTTGGTTTAAATCAGCCTCCCTGCATACTTCTGCAGTATTTACAATACAATAATTTTTAATTCCTGTGTGTACTATTTTCACTATGCAAGCATGCTACGTGAATAAGTTAAGTAAAAAAGAGTGTGCGTGTGAGAGAGAAGATGCGATCCCACCTCCCTCAGCAAATATGCCCACCCTGACTTCAGGAACAGCTGGAAGCCCTGCACAGTCCCCTGCCTGACGATAAGACACACCAGGGCACAGACCTGATCTCACTCACAGACCTGCCCAAACGTAGATAAGCAACAGATGCTACAACATGAGTAACAAAGGGCCTGGTGCTGACAGTGAACACCCTGCCCGGCTCCCATGGCCGCCTTGTTTTCCTCCATGAGAAGATAAGCCAGGCTTTTAGCAGCTCTGTCTTCACTTCCTAGAACGACAGAGGTGCACGGAGATTCAGGTCCCTGTTCAGTCTGGATAACCAGGGCTGTGTGCAGGTCAAAGCAGCACGGTGATTCAGGAACCACCAGAAGGGAGAGGTAAACTGGTGGGCGGGCAGGCAGCCAAGAGCACAAGAAGTACTACCAGGGAGCACTGCCGCGGGGGGAGGGGGGAGACAGAACACCACAGGGGAGCACTGCAGAGGAGCACCTTTGGAGAGAACAAACATGGAGGGCACGAGGAGCACGTTGGGAGGCATGGGGAGCCCTATAGGGGAGCATACGAAGCAGCACAAAGAGCACTAGAGGGGGGGCACAAAGAACACGGGGGGCATGGGGAGCACTATGGGGGAGTATGGAGAACACTGCAGGGGAGCACTAGAGGGGAGCACAAAGAGCACCACGGGGAGCTCACCCGGGAGCATAAGGAACGTGGCGGTGGGGGAGGTGAGGCATGAGGAGCACTATGCCAACCCCAACCCCACTGCTGTGTCCCATGTGCCTCCATGAATGAAGGCCCAAAGTTAGGGATCACTTCTGATATCACACTATAGATACAAAGGGTAAATAAAACATAGATTCTGGTCTAAGAAGTATGGTTTCTCCAAAATTTCCCTCTAGAAAAAAACAGCAAGGCTTTTTTAAAAGATGCAGACCGTGACTCAAACCCCAAATCTGCCACATCTGGAAAAATTCACCTCAACTTGTTCTCTCACCTGCAAATTGGAATGAATCACAGTGAGGTGAGAAAACAGAATTAAACCCTAACGCGAATGTGCGCACGCTCACACATGTGAGCACGTGCGCAAGCTTTGCCTGAAATGTGAACTCAAGTCTCTTCAAAATAGACTTAATGAGCTAGCTCTACCTGAACTGTGCCATCTACTTTCTAAACTTTCCAAACTGGAACACAGTATTTTCTGAGCTCTGTGAGCTCAAGCTAGAATACAGCTTCTGTGCGTGACTCGCAGAACTCAGCACAATCCTCCCCGAGTTACCCTGACAGACCTCTGTGACTCAAGATGTGGCAACAGGCCCAAAGGATGAAATCTGCCCCGAGGTAAGATGACAAAGGGCTTCAGGAAAGGCGAGTGAGAACAGTAACCCAGCTTGGAAATGTGAAGGCAAGATACTGAGGGGCCACGAAAGAGGTCTTTAGTCTTGGAAAGAACATGCTGGAAACAGAGCGGGAAAGGATGGATGGGCCTCCTTACTCTCCTTCCCTGATAAACCAAGTGCTCCCGAAGTTGGGCTGGACTGAGAGTCAGGACCCCCTCGTCCAGAACTTCTCCACAGAGCCGTCTGACAAAAGCAATGCCATCTCAAAGAGACAGCAAAGGATGAAGAGCGGCTTCATCAAAACACTGAGGAGACAGAATTCTGTGTGACAAGAGGGACCACACACTTCTGAAAGGCCTCCCTGAGGACCCCTGCTGCCAGGGGCGTCTAGAAAAGACAGAACGCGGCATGTCTGGGACTAGCTGCTGCCCTGCTCCTCGGTCCCTGGCACCGAGGCGACAACACGTGTGTTATCTCTGGCTGCCCACAGTGGGTGCTTTCTTGGGCGGGCCCACCTGACGCTGGGGCCCTGGCTGTTGCCCAGGAGGCAATCGGTCAAGAAGCCGTTTCTCAGAAGGCTTTTAACAGTTCGCTCCACAAACAAAGCAGCTCTGATCGGGGGCGTGAGGAGACTTCGTGAGGGCAGTGGCTAAAACAGCTCCAGGAGTGTCCCTGAGGGTGAGGAGTTCCCCACCAAGCAGCTGGGTGCCCATGCAGGAACCCTTGGGACCCAAAGAGCAGGCAGCGGGGAGCACGGGTGAGAGGCAGCTTCGCCTTGCAGGAACGCTACGATCGCGACTTCCAGAACAAGCCACAGAGCACTTGTGCTCATCACAAATGCAAGCAGCCACTATAAACCCAGTCCTTAGCTTGACCAGCATTTATCCCATGCCGCCTTGTCGCCAGGCACCCTTCTGGCAGCTGGGGACACAGCCATGAATGAAACCAGGTCCTGATTTCAAAGCGCTTACACTCGAGAGGGGGCTGGGGGCTGAAGAATACTTCAGTCGCTGAGAAGTGCAATGAACACCACAGGGAGCATGGTTAGGAGGGGCAGAGTGGAGGCTGGGTGTCATTACATGTAGAATGGTCCAGCGCTCCCCTGCTGAGAGGATGACTGAACAGGGAGAGGCCTGGAAGGTTTATTGCTCCTGGGACAGGTGGGAGCAAGGGGCTAAGCTTGCAGAGCAGCGGGGCCGAACCTCAGGTGCACAGGGGGGCCCGTGAATCATGCTCTCAGCAGATGAAAGCCCCCCGGAGCTGCTACTTTTCTTCAGAGGCTCCCCTGGCTGCTGGGTGGAGAGCCCCCAACAGGGAGAATGAGTGGCTAGGAGGCCGGGGCAATAAATTGGGGGCGCACGGCAGTGAGGCTGGGGGAAGCGGGAGAAGAGGTGGACGGGGCCGGATTCTGGATCTTAGGGCAAGCCCACCAGGACGTATCACTGTAGCAGTACATAGTGTGAGAAGGAGAGCACCCAGGGTGACCACGGCATGGCCGTCTGCAGGCCCTGGGGCACAGAGTTAGCAGCTGGTAGGGGGAGGGAAGAGCAGGGGCAGGGCACTGGCACCCTGAGATGGGGTTCGGATTCACCTCTCGCCCGCAAGGTGTTCAGCAAAAGTCACCTGTAAACGTGTCTTGCCCCGGGCTGGGGGCGGGGCTAAGCTTTTTGTTCTGAATTGGCAGCTGTGTAGCTAACCCATCCAAGAAGAAACAAGCACCATGGAGAACAGTGATCAAGAGCAGAGGCTCCGGCTCAGACACCGGTGGCCACTGTCCGGTCATGTAAGCTTGGGCGATTCCTCTAACCTCCGTGCTTCGGTCTCGCCATCTGGACAATGGGCTAATAACAGAACCTGGGCCCCACACATCTGTTGTGAGCCCTGAGTGAAGTGAATTAATGGGTGTGAACATCACTGAACAGAAAACAGTAAACTTACACTACCGACAGACAGACGGATGGATATGTATGGACACAGAGCTGTAACTTTCCCTTTGGAATGCACTCAGCTGATAAGCAAACGCTCCTGCAGTTTTCAGAGTAACAAGACGCAGACAAGTGTTTGGATGCCCCCCAAACACCAAGCCTGAGCGGACGCACAGGCCTCGGGGCTGGAAGAGGATGCTGAGGCAGGCAGGAGGACGAGGAATGAGGAAAGCAAGCGGAACAGAGGAGCAGAACACCAAGAATTCAGCTAAGCCAGAGAAACCAACCGAACTGAATCAGCAAACCCTTTGTGGAGCAGGAGAGGGCCACTCCTCCCCGAGCATGGGACGGGGGCGGTGCGGACATGTGTGGAACGCGCCGCCCACCCTAATGCTGGGTGGGTATCTGAGGGTGCTCACCCACACCATACACTCACACTGAGGTCCAGAAGGTGGGCTCCAGAAGGCTCCCAGGTTGAGCCTGACAAGCAGAGGGCATGCTTCTGGGCATCACCAAGAAAACTGCCGAGACCTGCCCCAGACACCTCACTTCTCAGCAACCTGAGGGGCACCGAGGATACACATGGCCCTGGTTGCAGCCCGTGGGCCAGGAGAACATCCAGAAAGGTCTCTGCTGGCAGGCTGGTGTGGGCAGACGCACCCCGAGGCCCAGGCCGCGTGGACCAGGCTGCAGCCCACGCACTAGGCAAGGCCACCAGGGCTCCGTCACTCTTCGAGATTCCAGCCCTGCGCCTTCCCTCCTTGTCACTAAGGGCAGCGGGATGTACCCAAGGCAAAGGGGCAACCTCAGGAAAGTAACTGCCCGAACCAAGAGGCACTGCTCCTTTGTCGCTTGCTGGCAGACAGCTAACTCTTTCTGCCCCCCTGCCTCCTCCCCCCAAGGCCGGCACATACCGTAAGCGGCTCGCCCTGCAGCGCCTGCAGGATGAAGTTGCTGACAACCCGGCCATCGTTCATGTGCATGCGTGGCCCAAAGGTGTTGAAGATCCTGGCCACTCGCACTTCAACGCCTTCCTGGAACAGGAGAAGAGGATGTGAGATGCATTTCATTTCACCTCGAGTTTCCGGTGCCTGGCCCATAAAGCAAGTCTGAAAACGCCCTGCTTTTTGCTCTGAGATTAAAGTGGCTTTCTGGTAGTGTCTATATAATGCATTCACTAACAAATGTGAACACTGCACAGAGTTATACCAAACTTGAATGCGTCCCCGATTCCACCCCCATCAGGCCATCAACCTCCCGGCAGAGAACCTGCAAGGCAGCAAACAGTACAAGGGGAAAAAGGTTTGTAGAACATTTTTTTCCTAGTAAATAAATATCTATTTCCCAAATAGGGCTATGCCATGCATACTCTTTTATAATCATCTTCACATGGCATTTCGCGCAAGTTTACCAGTCAATAGTGATTTTAAAGGTCAATGAATGTTTGGTAGCTGATGCAAAGAAAAACAAGTGCTTTATCCTGGAAAAGGGGGGACATACACGCATTCTTAAAGCGGCACACTGCCCTATACCCCCCAATCTGTTCCAATAGAAAATGGACTTGTTGGGGCGCCTGGGTGGCTCAGTTGGTTAAGCAACTGCCTTTGGCTCAGGTCATGATCCTGGAGTCCCAAGATCGAGTCCCGCATCGGGCTCCCTGCTCAGCAGGGAGTCTGCTTCTCCCTCTGACCCTCTTCCCTCCCGTGCTCTCTCTCTCTCTCATTCTCTCTCTCAAATGAATAAAATCCTTAAGGAAAAAAAAAAAGAAAATGGACTTGCTTTAGTGAAAAACTAAAGACAATGCAGCGCCCCCTACAGGCTACTAGCTACAAAGCCCAGAAAGATCGGTGCCAACATCATTGAGAACAGCTATCTCTACGTGGTCGGATTATAGGTGTTCATTTTCTTCTACGTGTTTATTTTTTTTTTAATTTTTTGTTTAAAGATTTTATTTATTTATTTGAGAGAGAGAATGAGAGAGAGAAAGCATGAGAGGGGGGAGGGTTAGAGAGAGAAGCAGACTCCCCACTGAGCAGGGAGCCGGACATGGGACTCAATCTCGGGACTCCAGGATCATGACCTGAGCCGAAGGCAGTCGCTTAACCAGATGAGCCACCCAGGCGCCCCTACGTGTTTTTTTAAATATTTCTATTTCTGTTACAATAAATATGCATTACTTTCATATCAGGAAAAGTATATTTCAAATATGTAATCAGGAAAGTATGTTTTTTAAACCCCCAAAGCCTTCTTGAAACTATCTCATGCAATTATTAATTTCACAGGCTGCTTCTTCATGAATCAAAAATTAAATACATGTTTTTATCACACCCTGAATTAGTGGACTTCCACAGCGTCTGTGTGTCTAATCTGTTTCATCCATTAGACTACAGACGTGCATTTTCTAGGAGTCTAAGGGCAGGCAGGATGGCAGGGTGAGGCCCAGGGCCTCACGTGCCCTCCAGTTCCACTTACCCTTGCTCAGCCCTACTGTACTTGGGAGAGGAGTATACTCACCTCACACAGGACTCACAAAAAGGAAGCCAATCCCTGCATAACCCTTGGCACGGGCCTGGTAGCGAAAAGCAGTAGTTGCTACTGTTGTCTCTACGCGTCTAGAACGTTTTCTATTCTAATTCTACCACTTCAGGTCTGGTACAGGCTGGGATCCAAAGAACCCTCAACGAACAGGGCTGATTTAGGACAGATTTTTCCACCAGTGTAATGAGTGAGAGGTGATGAGCTACAGTGTCTCAAGGACCCACGTTGCCTCCCTGTGGTTGGAGCCACCTGGCTGGCCACCTCTGCCCACAGCAGCCTCAGCTCTGTCCCAGTTACTAGACAAACACGAGCAGTTTTTATGTGCACCGAGATCTGAAACGGTTGGGAAGCATGGATCCAGCACACAGCTCACTTCTAGAAACCAGACGGCCATATTTTTGCTAATTCCTCCCAGCAATGCATTATAATGCTCACATGAGCTACTCAGAGTCTTAGGATTAAGGTATGAGCTATAATCCTAGGTCCAGGAATAAATCAACTCCTTTCTCTGCTGAACTAACCAGAGAATATTTCCAAAATGGGGGGAGGAGGAGAAAGAAGCAGAGATGTTGATCTCAACAGAAAAGAACTCAAAGTATCCACTTGCATTTAATTGTGAAGATGAAGAAAGAATCAGTAGATGAATATGGTGTTATTCTAGAAATAGACTGGAAAAACCTCAACAAATTTATGAGTCAAACCAACAGGCCCAGCAGGACAGAGAAGTCGGGAGGATGAAAGCATTTGATTTGTTGCAAACCTTGATGGGCTATGCAAGGTTTGCAACAAATCAAATGCTTTCATCCTCCCGACTTCTCTTTCCTCGGGGACAACACTCCAGAACATGGCCTTACAGAAGCTGTGTTTTGCGGACATGAACTGGCCAGCATGTACACGGGTTTGTTTGTTTTTGTTTTCTCATTTGAATTGTGAACTTAGGTGCTACAGGATAACACTTCTGGACTGGTACAGTTGCTGGGATAGCCACCATGCTTTTCGGAAAACTCCAGCTCTCAAACTCAAATGAAATAAACATAAACCCAAGGCTCAATCAATTTAAGACCTGCTCTCCTCTCACGCACTGGCATCTCCTAGAGTTTGTGTCCTGCTTCATCAGGCTACAAAGGCTACCCCCGGTTCGGCATGCACAGTCCATCAGCCCTCATCCCCTGGGATCCTGCAGGGGCTCCAGGTGGGAAGGCGGACCTGTCAGCAGGTAATGACACGGATGCTTATGGTGGCAGCCCAGTGGGTGTTCACATCCACACTTTGGAGGCAAGTATAATGACTCCCTATCTCAGGCCTGAACAAAGGGTCCGTGTCTGACCCAAAGCCTGCTTCCCTTAATGAAAACCCAGAAGGTGCCCAATAGGCCGTGATGCCTCTTCAGGGAGACCCTCCTCTGCAGGACCAATGAGCAAACACACGCACAATCTCTTAACTCATATTCAACATTCCATCTGCCAGGGGCAGTGTCCTGCTGACTACCAGGCTGGTGCCTCTGAATTTCCACCACGGCACAATGCAGGGTCTCTGCACACTCACACATGTACGCAAACAGTGATTCAGAAAAGGAACTGCCGGGTCATTAAGAAGGGTTGGGTTTCACTGGGTCCATGGTTTTGTCCCGGGTGGGGATCAGGAGTCATTCACTCATGATTCCAAGCATCGAGAAGTTTTTATCAAGCATCTGGATGACTCTAAGTCTGAGTCACAGCAACATAAAACCAGTAGCAACTTGAGAGAAGACAATGCTCGGGGCGCCCCTTGAGTGAGTGTATGTAAGCACACACAGGTAAAGAGCACGTGGTTTGCTCTGATAACTGGGCTTCAGAAACAGTGGCCAGGCTACAATATACAACCCCAGAAGGGTGAGCTGCCATCAGAATGTCTCCTTGCCTATTTCTAGTGCCCAGGAGGGGTGAGCAGTTGGTAGGCAGGCCTGACTGATCAACCAGCAGTAACCCAAGAGATACAGTGAAGTTTGGAACAAAGACTCTTCCCTCCCCAAACCTCTCCAGAAGAGAGAAATGTTGCCAGCAGGGATTAAATAGGCTCTCCCTCAAAAGCTCTTTCCAATGCAGTCATTCCCTGGTGAGTACTGTCTCAAGCCACTGAACCACACAGTATGATCACAGTCCCTGTCTTCACTATAGCAGGTGCCAGAAGATGGAACACAGAAGCCCTGCATAGGGAGGGAGCAGGTGCTGACCAAGAGCTGGCCGTCTGCCGCCCACTCCATGGTGCAGGCAGCCTGCCCTGAAGGGGGTACCTAAGGCAGGGATGGGGTCAGAGAAATAACAAAAAGTGCTCCCAGGTACAATGGGCCTGACTTTGTGGTGCTTCCATAATCTTCCCCATGCCCCTGGGAGAAGTGCGCACACATCACGAAAGCCACAGGACTGTGAGACCCTGAACACTGAACTGTGTGACTCCCCTATGGCCTCTCCTAAATGCATCCTAATGGGGTCTGCTCCCTACCTGGGGAGAGGATGAAGGCCATTACAGAACACAAAGCAATCTTGCTGAGCATGATTCTCCAAGGTGCTAAAAAGCTGCAATTCACTCTCGGTGATGCCAAAGGGACAAGGCCATACAAGGTCAGGGAACAGCAGTTATGCATCTTTCTGGCAATCTCCCTCAACGGCCCTGCTTTGGTCTTAACAATCCGTCGGGAGTGTTCATTATGCGGCAGGCTAGGCCAACACTCACAGTGAGGCCAGGAGAGGTCAAGTACTACTCTGCCAGTTTCTAGGTGTGGAAGGCAGGTGCTCGGCGAGCAAGCGGCAGCGCCAAGAAAAAAGGCGATACTGGGTCTTCACCCCTAAGGGGTGAATACTACCTTCAAACATTTGACTTGTTAGCTGCTTGCTGAATATCTGTTTTTTGAACTAAAATATACATACCAACTATTTCATTTTTTAAAAGTATTCTGATGCCGGAAAATAAAACAAAACCTTGAGACCACTGGACTAGATGATTTTGGAGTTTTCTTTCTGCTCTGCCAATCTACGGTTTTATGAAGGGTGGCTTGTTTTGCAGACCCAGCCCCGTGGGTGGGCCACAGACTCCAGAGAGTCATACTCATGCGTGGCCTGGAGCTCAAATACACACCAACCACTGACCACAGCATGCAGACAAGTCCCCACATGTAAAGTCCCCACATTTATAAAAGCATTGCATACAAGTGCACAAAGGAGGTGCACTTTAGTTCCTCCCTGACAAGTTCAAAGGACAGGTTTCTCCTGGTATCCAAAAGTAGGGTGTTCCTATGAAACCCTTCAGAAGCAGGAATGACATAAAATAAAGAAGCAATTACCATCAACTTATATGGAAAAATTTTTTAGCTTTCCCAGACCCCAAAAATAACCTCTCTTAGGCTTTTCTGATACCCGCAGACACATCTTGCTAACATGAACGGAATAATTCGAGATTAAGCTCAGATGCTCACAGACACAGGTCAGGGCTCTGGCACCTGGTGCGATGCTGAGTGGGGCTCCTGGGGAAGGGGCTCAGGGTGTCACCACCTGTCATGGCTCACTGCAAAACAAACTTTGAACACTAGTTTTGCTTTTCACATGTTTTTGTAAAGGTGAAAATCCTCTTTGGTTCCAACTCATTCCATCCCCTGGAAGAAGACTCACGGGAACTTCTCTTTCCATGAAGGACATGTTTGGAAATGTGTATGTGGGACAGAGTTTTCTGGGAAATCCAGTTCTATTTCGAATACATTAGGGTATTTCCATACACGAAAATGAACTCAGAATTCTGAGAATCCTTTGGAAAAGGGAAAACCTTCCTTTAGATCTTTAGAAAAGTTTTACGGTATGTGGTCTTCACAATGAAGTGACAACTTATAAAGAAAGGATGTATCATGTAAAAAAAAAAATGAGTTAAAGTTACTAAAATAATTAAAAATATGCCAAAGGATGATGGTTTCCCATTCTCTCTGGTCATTCTTTTTTCATTTGTTTCCAGACAGATAGCATAAATCATACACCTAAAGTCTTGAATCTATATCTTGCTGTCCTGAAAGGCTGAATATGTCTAACTATGAACAGAGCATGTCACAACACCACTCCTTGCTGGTTAACCACACTGCTCTAAGGGGAGGCTGGTGATTCCAGAGCAGAGCTGCGTGGACTGCTGGCTCAGAGCAGAGCTGCGTGGACTGCTGGCTCTGGGTGTCCTCACCGACCGTGCGTGCCTCAGAGGAGCACCGATGCCCTTGGACTTACAGCTGCATCTTCTCTTGCTGAGCCAAGTTTCCTCACCTGCATGCCCCACCAGGGCCATAGGCAGCTGGACAGCCAGGTGTGGGTTCAAACTCCACTTACCGGCTGAGGAACTCAACCCAAGTTTTGTAGCCACTTTCCCATCTGTAAAACGGGCAACCCAGCCCTACCTCAAAGAGGTCATGAGAATGAGGTGAGATTAAACAGATCTGTGCTACAGGCTGAGCCCTAACAGAGGAGGCCAGCACACCACAGGCACTCCTAGCCCACAGGATTTGGCTCCTCTGCGACACCCACTGCAGGCCTGTAGGGCACAGCCTCTGGACTGCAGAGCGCCGTGCTGAGCACTCAGAGTCCAGAAGGGTTATGTCCACTAAGGAAGAAGGAAAGGCAGCAGAAGTTAGAGTTCTGAAAATCAGTCACTTTCGAGTGGGAATCCCAAAGAAGGTCTGATTTGCCCCAGACCAGGCCAAGACGAGGCCACACCCAGAGGGCCAACCCTGACCCCCCAAGACCAGGCCATACCCAGAGGGCCAACCCTGACCGCCCAAGACCAAGCCATACCCAGAGGGGGCAGCCCTGACCCGCCCCCAATACCAGGCCACACCCAGAGGGACCAACCCTGACCCTCCCCCAATACCAGACCACACCCAGAGGGGGTCAACCCCACGTGGGCAGAAGGTGCTCTGACCCACTCTTTCTGGTAGCTAATATAAAATCCTGAGTAAAAAGATTTGTTTTAGTGTCTTAAATGTTTACATTTTCACAATCTTCACATGGTGTTTTATTTTCCTTTGTTTTGTCCTTATTTTTATCTCTGGAGGGGATTACGGGTAACAACTTTTTTTCCTTCTTGCTCATCTGCGTTTTCTTATTTTCTGTTCCTGGCCATGCATCCTGCCAGAGCAGGAACACCAACACCTCTCCACCACAGGAAATGCACCCATGTTTCTTTCTTCCTCCTCAGCAAGGATCCAAACTAAGAAGGTAAAGATAACCCCAAGGGGGCCCGGTCTTGGACCCATGGCTCTCCCTGCAAGGGAGCAGAGTATTTGTAAGACGAATACTAGGGGAGGGACGGTGTGAAGCCCATGCTGGGCCCTCCTCACAGGCCTCTTAGAACTCAGGCACCGCCCTTGGCCACACTCTCCCCACATCAAGAGACATAAGCTCCACTTGTCTGCTAGGCAGCCACCACCACCAGACATGATCCTGCCATCCAGGGGCGCGGTCCCTCCCTGACCTCATGGCCATCCAGAAGGAGCAGGAGCGGTGCTACGGAGGAAGCGGGTTGCATTACAACTGCTCCTAAGTCCTAGCTCACCTCATATGAGGGGCAGGTGGTATTTCCAGACAACCGTGACTGTAACACTCCCCCAGGCAGACAGGAGTCCTTGAGCAAGTGTGCTAAGCAATGTGATGAGCCTAGATGAATCTACAGACCACTGGGTGCAATTAGCCTAGAACCCAAGCTTCTCAAAAAGCACAGAGCCTTTCTTCCACAAGGCCTTCCCAAACCTAGTACCATGACAAGAAGCGATCCATACACTGTTCCCACATGTACAGCCCTCAGTGTCCCAGGGAGAAGCACCCTATTAACTTGACCACCAATGTGACTCTTCTATCGTCTGATCATCTGACTCGCAACAATCGTCTGTTGGGGCCTCCTGTGTGTGCAGCACAAGCCAGACATCCCACAGCAGAGGCATCTTTCCCGTGACTGACTGTCCCTCACAAGGAAGGCCCCTGCTATGCAGGGACACCCTCCTGTCAGAGCTCTTATCAGGGACACTTAGGCACAGATCAACTGTATACACAAGGGGCTTCTAATGGGAACATGACTTTACAGTTTTCAGAGCAATGCTACCTATGCCATTAACCTCCCAAGATGTCTGTGGACAGAAATGTAAATGCTGACAGATCCAGATTTTTCTAGATGCTATATTCCCAAGCTCATGAGTCGGATGATGTGTACAGATGCAGTGCTAGTCTGTGTTGGAAAAGAGCACCCTGGCTAGTGCCTGGCTGTGTATCACAGTTCCGGGCATACAGTCAGTGCTCAATGAATGCTGGCTATAGTATTACTAAATACTACAATTATCATGAGGTTATACCTTGAGGAAGTAGGTATTACCTAGACACTCACTAGACTCATTTAATAAAAACCAAGAGTTTAATTAAAATGCCCTATTTGCCCACCAGCTTTAACCTATATAAAAACTCACTAAGAAATACAAGACTGAAAGCAGAAGCCAACAGCTGAGAAATACAACAGTCTTCAAACTTATTATGCAATAAAATGCAACACGTGCCCCTCAAGCACTCAGGTTAGTTTTCTCAAGTACCAACATATCCAGAGATTGTTCTCTGTATCTGGGGGACCGTCCTAAATTGTGGAGTCAAGTATTCTGAACTCAAGAACCACAAAGATAGGCCCTTTCCAGAACTGATTTATGTTTCTTAAAATGAATGGATAATACGAGTCGATTGCTCAAAGTAGCTTAGAAAGTAATCAGTGTTTCCTCTGACTGAGAAAGAAGACAGAATCAATAAATACCTCCAACAGCACAGTATTCTGTGGGTCTTTAATGTTGGTATTTCATTAAAGACATGAGGAAAAAAGCTCCTGACAACTCTCTTCTGCGAAAAAAAGATGCTCAGGGACACTCAGTGGCAGCCACGTTGACACGCCTCTTTCGTCATGCAAAACATGACCATCTGAGCTCGCCAGCAGGCAGGACCCTTGGCCTCAGAATACTGCTCTCAGGGACAGACATCCAAGTCTCTAAGTCCTCGGAGCATAGGCCACATCAGCTGACTCCAGTCTGCAATGATTTGCCCCCATGCCCTCCCTCCTCTACCAGAGGGCACGTCTGTGAGGATGTTCAGAAAGCTGGTCCAAGCTCAGAGACAGTGACCGCGGCCTAGCCTGGGCCCTCGCCTGGAGTCACAGTGCTGTGACAGATGGGTCACAGGTTCAAGGCACACAGAAGCAGAGCCAGGGTGGGAACCCAGACCCTCCACCTCTCAGTCTCATGGGCTCCTTCTGCTACAGTATGCAGGTGAGCAGATCTGCAACATGACATCATCCATGGGAGAAGCCCGCAGTATGGCAATGAATAATTAAGAAATCAGGAAATAGTAAAAAAATATAAATAACAATTCCTAAAAAGTTTCAAATTAAAGCAATCACAAATTCATTTTTATACCTATTAAATAACTCAAAATAAAAATAATAAAGTTCACTGATTTGGAGGCTTCAGGAAAACAGAAGCACTTACTAACTGCTGGTGAGCAATCAGGCAATAGAGAAATGTACCGTTCACAGCCATGCAACAGCATTCCACACTGGAGCATTTATCGCCAGGAAATCGGTTTTAAAAAAGGACATACACAGGAAAAGCGGTTGATAATACTATTAATTTATAGTAGTGGGAAACTAAGCTTCTCCAGTAGCCACTGTCGGGCAGACCTAATCACAGCATTTCACTCCTGTACGGCGCTCTGCATTTGATGGAACAGGTGTTCTGCGCGTCTACACCCCAGGCCCCCAGAGCGCGGTTCCATACCTGCTTCATGTAGGCATAGCACATGGTCTCAGCAACGCGCTTCCCTTCGTCATAGCAGGCTCGGGGTCCTATTGGATTCACATGGCCCCAGTAATCCTCACTCTGGGGGTGGACTTCAGGATCTAGGAGTGTGGGAAAGGGAGACTGTGTGTTCATCAAGTTCATATGCATTCTGAATGATGAATATTTATGACGCACAAGCCTGCTCTCGAAAGACCAAAGTAAACATTTACAAATGGGGAGATACCTATCAATGTGGCACAGTCCATTCTCCCCAGTTCCAAAGGGATGCACTCTCCTTACCTCTCGTATTAAGACAGTGTTTTACAGGGAAAAAAATAACTTAAAAGACCAAGGTCACTCAATTGCAAGTCTCCCCTCTCCCCCGTAAATTATTAACACTTAATTGTACAAACTATAATTAAATGTAATTTATGTGAAGGGATATCTGGTTCCACTTTAGAAAATACATAATCATAGTAAAGCATGTACTTACTGAAATAATTTTAAGAGCATCTCTGTGGAACACGTGGACTTTCCCATATGCCAACAACATGAGAACAAACTTGAGAAGCTCACTGAGAGTCTCAGTGAGACGATTAGTACCCTGGTCTGTCTGTGTAGGCACAAGGACAGACTGTCCTAAGGCAAATGACTGCTTGACCCTTTAGCGCACGTTTTATATTTCCCAATTCCTGTTTTTCTCGTGTGTAAATCAATCACATTTTAAGATATGCCAAGAGAACAGACTATTTAAAGAAACCTAGTAACAAATTCTTTTGTAACACAAGTATATTTTTGAAATGTGAATTAAAACCTTATGTATATGGTACATATAGCCATAGTATAAAATGTATAAATCTTTGCCAAGAAATCTGGACAATGTACAGGAGCTCTGTATTATAAATTCATTTCTTGCTTATCTTAAAAGCCAAAATCTGACTTCAGCTCATGGGGACAACGGGACCCGCACAGGACAGAGACATGAATACACAGGTGCCCCAGCCGGCCGGCCCCCTTCAGGAGGCTGGAACTCCCCTGCAGTGTGATGGAATCAAGGCAGAGACTCAGATCTCTCTAGCCACTGCTGTGGTTTAAAATTCTCTTAAGAAGGGGGCATAGTTTTACTGCAGGATGACAGAAAAGGTCTATGGCGAATATTCCCTGAGAGAAGAAAACCAGTGACTTAATTTCACACAGATATAACAATCGAGAGACCGTTTATGGGGATTTTTGACAAGAGCTGGGCCACCTAGACTCCAGAGAGACCGTCATAAATTGAGCAAATGGCAAGAAAGAGAAGATCGGGCACACCCCTGACTCTGCTCCTTGATGGGCACCCCTGGGCTGGGGTGTCCAGGTGCCCAAGGTTCAAGACATGGCTTTATAAAGTCCCCACACTTTGTCGTTAAAAAAGATCTAGAGTCGAAATTGATTTCCACTTAGTCTCCCCTTCTCAGTATGTTGTGAGGGTAACCCACCAAGCACCCCTCCACAAAGCATCCATTTACTGCAATGATCAAACACCGGAGCCGGCCAGTTACACCCTGATGTCACTTAAGAACCTTAAGGAACATGAGGTGTCATCAAATATGCAGATAATAAATGAGGCAATGGAGGAAGAAGGCTGGACAGGGAAAACATGTCATTGTGCCCTCTTGGACCAGTAAGAGGAGTACCTTTATATTTGAGACATTTAAAAAGCTTCAGCCCTTTGAACTCTATCAACACCACTCCTCTTGCGACACAGGAAGCCAAGGGGAATCATCCAATGCCCTATAAAGGGAAATGTACCGATCCCTTGGTAAGTCTTGCTACGGAAAGGACATGAAGGAGAAATGCAAGTCCACTCAATGCCCGTTCCAAAAGCAACTGGCCGAACAGGTTGGTGGTGGACGCTTTTAACTGCCAAGATTTCAAAGTGGATTGTGCTCCACCTTTTCACAGGGATTACAGAGAACAGAACTGCATTTAGAATATCTGTTTCTATATTTTTTTTCACTTGGTTCCCTTATTTAAAAGAAAAAAACACACATCTCTTCCTATTTTGCCCCCTGACTTCCTCATTTCTTCGTACAAAACAGTAATGTGCAGTAGACGAATTACACCATGTCAGAGTCCAGATTCTGCTGCTTCAACTGAGCAGTTCTCCACAAACCTGCACAAGCCTGCACTGGTTGGTCTGGGGCCAAACAGAAATCAATGTGAACTGAACCACAGCCCTCACCCCACTCCGAATGCTGACTGCCTTAACAGGCCTCGCGGGGGGTGAAGTGCTGCAGGTTGGCAAAACAGGCTCAGGAGTTTTCTGGCACTACCTACTTAAGATTCTTCCAGAAATCATTATATAACAGGTGAGGCAATCAGCACCTATCTCTTTGCCAAGAGAGCAAAGGCCAACCTCTGAGATCTCGGTGGGTCAGGCTCACTGCACCCACTGCTCACACCAAAGAATAACATGGACCAGCTAAATAAAGTGGCAAAAGAAATCCCTGACCAATGATCTCCAGGGTCCTTTCATAGCAGAATGGAAAAAATACTTCCGTGGGTTTGTCCGAGGTGGGGCTTACTGGCCAGGTGACCGGACATGGTCCTCCAAGACCGTTCTTCAGCAGGAAGAAAAGGGGTTCGGCCCACTGAGAGCAGACATGGATGGCTGAGCCGGGAAGGCTCTCTGCTGCCTCGCACACAAACAGGGAGAGCAAGGTGGGGCCTTCTTACAGTGGAATCCTGGACTCATTTTTGCTTCCTTCTTCACCTAAGACAGTCCCATGGGCCCAGAGCCAGCACCCCTGTGGGGGCCCCACCACTCACCTCCATATACCTCCGAGGTGGAGGCCAGCAGCAGACGAGCACCGACTCGTTTGGCCAGTCCTACAGAAAGCAAAGATAGGATCAGAGAAGCTGTCAGCTTCAGGGAAACGAGGAGATGACATGTGCATGCCCATTTTTGTAGCCAATTTATGTAATTTTTTAGTATGAGTTGTCTCTGATCATTTGTGCACTGTGAACCATCCACTCATACTGCATCTACGCTGGAACCAAAATAAAAACAAAACCAGTAAGAAAAACACAAATGAACCCTCGGAAGCACAGTATTTAGTCTGATACTGATAAGTGGAGGTGGGGCAAATGGAGAGTCTGTTAGTTTGGGAAGGTGGATTCAGGGTTACTGCTGGTGGGCAGAAGGCAAGGCCGTTCACACCCTCACTTCCACTATGCTCTCCACAAGCTGGTCCACCTGCCACTTCACTTCCTCAACGTGCCACCTGGCGTTCCAAGTGTGTCCGAGCCAGTCTCCTGGGCTGGGCCCCTCCGCCCTGTCCTCCTGCCTCCTTGAGGCTCAGTTTCAATGGCCCCTTCTCCAAAGAAAGTCACCACATTCCTGTGTCCAGCTCTGAACCGTGTCCTGCATAAGTCCCCTGCAGGTAGAACAGGCTAGAACATCGTGCTCTATGGTGGTCGTGTAAGTAGGCAAAGTCCTCCAGACACAAACTCCCAACGTTAAGCAGTTCCTCAGAGGCTCACAGCAGCCCCGGGCCAGAGAAACCCACTGCCCTTCGCTTAACCCAGGGTCTTCCGAATGTACTCCCTCACGGAGCCTTTGTGCACAGATGTCACCAGACCGAGGGGCCAGCTGTGCCACGCACTGAGGTGCCCGTGAAGTGCGGGGCATGCACACACCACCTGCAGACACTTTTAGGGGCGGCTGGCGACCTAGAAAGGCCCCAGTGTGTGGGGCCTGGCTGGGGGGTTGTGTGGGAGCACCAGGGGAGGGAAGCAGGGAGCTGTGAAGAGGGAAGATGGGCAACAAGAACAAGAGAATCAGGCTCCGAACAGTAAGGATGTAGAGATCATCTGTGCAAATGCCACAGTGCAGTGGAACAAAAAATGTTAAAGGGACATAGCAGGATATGGAACTTATGGGCTTTATACCTTATACCACAATGATAGTAGTTTCAAAAGGAAGGATCCTGAGCTGGTTTTTTTTTTTGTAATAAACGCTTAAGACAACTGTAGATTTACATGCAGTCGTACAAAGTAATACAGAGGAACCCTGTGTACCGTTTACCAAGTTCCTCCCGACAGTAAAACCCTGCAAACTAGAGCACGACATCACAAGCAGGACAGTGACACAGATACACTCAGGACACAGAGCATCTGCATCATCACGAAGACCCCTCAGTGGGGGAGCCAGGGGAGCCCACGTGCGCCGCTCGAGTGCCCAGGTGTTTATGCAGAGACTGGACAAAGAAGTCTCATCCTGAAGAAGCCGAGCACAGGCCCAGAGAAGGGGGGAGCCACAGACAGGGAAGGGCCCCACCAGGAAGGGGCCGTGTGGGGTTTGCTGCATCTTGTCTCAAGTGCAGAATGATTAATGACAGCACCTCTCTCCATTGAGAATATGAAGTCCCGCTTAGGGTCTCTGTGGCCTAGCAACTTTCCCTCCACTTCGGCTTTTGTCCCTGTCGTTCCTGAAAGGAGTTTACCCTTCCTTCCAGACTTCCGGGTCCAATCTCAGCCATGGCTCAAGGGTCCCTTCTGCCTGGAACTCTAACAGCTTTCACTGGAACGATCCCTTCCTCCTCGGTGTCACTGGTGCCTGGCCCATATATCACCTCCACCAGGGAACGCCAAGGGCAAGCTCCCTGCCAGAAGAGCCTGAGGATGAGCCTAATCTGAGGGCAGGACAGTGCCTTGGGCACAGTGACTGCACCATGAATGCTATCTTCTGAAAAGCCTAGGCTTCGTGGCTTTTCCCCAGTTGTATCTAGCTTGGATATGAAGGAGGCGGCCGAGGAAGCAGAGAGAGCATGGGCAGGGGCAGGAGCTGATGACGGCAAGAGCGGGCAGCAGCTCTACCAACGTCTCACCTCTGAGCAAAGTGGGGACTCTGTTTCATCTGGTGGCCAGGGCATGGGTTGCAACAAAGAGGAGAACAAATGCCCTTTCTAAGACTAGGAGAATGAATCATTTCACTTCACACAGAGCTTGACCCCCCCCCCCCCAGAATGTTTAGTCTGAGAGATCCGAAAACCAATCTCCGGCTGCCCTTTCAATCCCTTGTCTCCAAGCTTCCCCAAATTAAAATTTAGTGCTGTATTTCCCAAAATCCATTTATAGAAGCTGTTTTAAATGTTCCCATAATTAAATCCATTTTTCACTTGACATTTTAAAAAGTGGTTCCTTTTTTCTACAACTAATCAAACCCCTAGTTTTTGAAACCCATGTCAAACTTCAGATGTCTCTAATTTAAGCATTAATATGTACATGTCACCCACAGCTATAAATCTGAGGTGTGTTTTTTGTGAACGTGCACGGGTAGCCACCTTTACCGGCATTCATGCTGTCACCTTTCACCCTCAAAGTGAATACCACAGTTCAGTCTAGACTCGGGTACTCAGCTTGGACAGCCCCATCAGGTCGGCTGGTCACAGGTGACAGGTGGTCACTCCCAGGGGATTTAACTGAGGCAATGCAGACCCGTTACTATGACTGTGTCCCCTGTGAAAACTGATGGCTCATAAACGCACTCTGAAAAAGCATGGGCAGGGGATGAAGGAGGGGGTCTAAAGACCAAGATCAAACTCTAAGAGAATGTTAATGACCTATGCCTGGAATTGCCTAGAACATTCCTAATAACAGCTGCAAAATAAGGAAAGGACAACTTACCCAGCATGTTTAGTGTCCCAATCGTATTGGTCTTCAGGGTCTTGATGGGGTTATACATGTAGTTTGGAGGCGAGGCTGGAGAGGCCAGGTGGTATATCTGGTCAACTAAAGGAGACAAAAATGGAAGTATGTAATTTCCAAGGAAAACACTAAAAACATTCTGAACTCCTAAGAATCAGGCTGTATGATAAAGGCATTTCTATATCTTTCACTGAAGTTCCAGTTGTTACTCCTTTATTCTTCATAAAAACAAATTTGCTTTTGCATTTAGAAGAACTTTAAACAAAAACAGGAAGTCTAACTGTCTGGGCCTGTTCTCCTCTAATCAGAGGCAATATGATTACCGAGTTGACTGTTTCTGAGATCTGTCCCAGATACAGCATGCAAATCAGAAGGAAGACCGATTTTTCAGACACTGAATGAAGCATGACTATCTAAAGCAAGCAAGGTTTTTAATTTGTAAAACCAATCTGACATAAAAGCATTAAAATATGCTTTACTTGCTTTGTTTTCACATATTTTGTGTACATAAAACTAGACCCTGAGATGACAGTCGGAGGGTGGCTTTTGCTTGTTTTCGTTGACTGATTATTTATCGAGGATCTGCTCAGTGGCTCATGAGCAAAATGACACACTGGAAACCAAGGTTAAGAACAAGATTTCAGTCATCAAATACCTATCTCAGGAAAGACACAGGCAGAGATACGATGACCAACTGCCAGCTCTGGAGTATGCTGGTTTGGTGAAGGAGACTGAGCGAGGGGTCTATCCTCTAGGTGCACCCGGCTGTGCAGAGAGCCGGGCTAGGAGTTCATTCAGGCTCGGGCTACTTGGGAATGAGGGTGCTGTGCACCAGGGATGGGAAAGGACAAGAATTTCTGCTGAGGCTCTGAAAGATCTAAGTGACAGCATATGAGACTTTAAATACCATGGAAGAGTCTGGATTTGCACCAATAATGAAGACCGCGGAGTTCTGAGGAGACATTTTGAGGACACAGATTTTGACACTGAACACTAAGCAGCTGATAATGCATTATAATTATCATAATTTTGAGGGTAAAGTACCATTATTTCTGTTCTACACAAGAGATTAAGAAGCTTGCAGGTGAAGCAGCTGAATAATGACAATGCCAGGATTTGAACCCAGTTCAATATAAATCAAAACCCAAAGCTTTTTGAGCATTATATGGTACTGTTGTCAGGACAGCTCGACTCGGGAGAGTGGTTTTTAAAGCCATGAATGGTAAAATGACTGGGTTCTGCACAACTCCCCTCGTGCACAGGCGTTCGCTGTGACATCACCATCCCCAACCCTTGCTCTCCAGGGTCAGGGAGCACCGGCCACACAGCAGAGAGGCCCCTGGGAAGTAACGTCTCTCTGTGAAATAGCAGTGATGAAGAAGCACGTATTGCAAGGCCATCCCTGCAGACAACCAAGTGTGTCCACTGCTGTCCCACTTCAGCTCCGGGTGGGAGAAAACATCACCACCATCACGGGGGATCCGAGACGCCGCTGCCAAAATGAACCCTCCTTGTACACAGCTTCAGCCCCCATGCAAGAAGGCCCACGGGGACCTCCCTGGCCTCCCACCCTCTTCCCAACCAGGGACCATTGCTCTCTTTTAGGTAACGGCACCTTAGGGGCTGGGTTTCAGAAACGAAAGGGAAAACAGGCCAATGGGGAAAAACAGTCCTCATGGTGAATTCTCCAATATAACTTTCTCAGAAAACATCCCTTCCCACCCAAAAATGCCCAACCTCCCCACCCACATCCACTCACTACTCATCTCCCACTGAAAAACTCCTGTCATGCCCAGGATGGCATGGGAATCACCGCAGTGCCTTCTGGGGGCTGGGGCGACTTCCGAACACACTCTCCCACCCAGACGTGAGAGCTGGATGAGAGGTTCTTATCTTCAGAAGAGGGACAGAAGTGGTGACTCCACACCAGTGCATGATATTCTAGGCTGTGAGCTTGGTCTCCATCTTAATTGACCCTAATTCTCTCAGTCTTTCAAGCCCAACACAACTGGGAGGCCCAGTACACATGAGCCACTAAGACTAGGAGAAGGGGGAAGCTGGATGGTTCTATGCAGATAGTATCTTTGGGAAGGGGTTCTAGGAGCTGCACAGGCTCACGGAACAACCTGGTAATGGTTTTTCATACAGTGACCATACTTCAAGGGAGGCAAGAACAACCTATAAAAGACTGTAGGTCTCATCTTCTGGATATTTATTTATGAGGCTTTTTTTAGCTAAGACTATTCAGGCCAACTCCTGAAGTGATTGTTTTAAAAAGTTGCTTACTTTAAAAATACTTCTGCAACACCATCTCTATCAAAACTTCAACAGTGATTTTTGCAGAAACAGAAGAAAAAAAAATCATCCTGAAATCCATACAGAATTTCAAGGGATCCTGACTAGCCAAAACAATTTTGAAAAAGAACAAAGTGGGAAGACTTACATTTCCTGATTTCAAAACAATACAAAGCTACAGTAATCAAAGCAGTGTGTTCCTGGCATAAAGACACACAGACCAGTGGAAAAGGATATGGAGTCTAGAGATAAACCCTGTGTACGTGGTTCAGTAATCTTCAACAAGGATACCAAGCCACTCAGTGAAGAAACGACAGTCTCTTTAACAAACGGTGCTGGGAAAATGGACTACATATGCAAAAGAATAAAGTTGCATCCTTATCTTACACTACATACAAGAATTAACTTAGAACAGACAAAAAAACAAAATGTAACACCTAAAACAATAAAACTCGAAGAAGAAAACAGGGAAAAAGCTGCAGGACATTAGATTTGGCAAAGATTTCTTGGATGTGACACCAAAAGCAAAGGCAACAAAATCAAAAATAGATAAATGGAGCCATGTTAAATTTAATTACTTTTCTGACAGTATCAAAGGACCCAATCAGCAGTAAGAAGGCTACACAATGGGAGAAAATATTTACAAGTCATATATATGAAAAGGTGTTAATATCTAGAATATATAAGGAGCTCCTATAAATCAACAGAATCGAGTAACTAAAAAAATGGCAAAGCACTTGAATGAATAATTCTCCAAAGATGACATACAAATAGCCAACAAGCACATGGAAAGAAGTTCAACATCACTAATCATCAGAGAAAGGCAAATCAAAACTATAATGAGGTATCACTTCACACCCATTAGGATGGCTACTATTAAGGGAAAAAATAAGAAAACGAAAACCGAAAATAGCAGGTGCTGTAGAGGATGTGGAGAAAGTGGAACTTTGGCGCACTTTGGTGGTGATACAAAATGGTGCAGTCACTATGGAAAACAGCATGATGATTCCTCAAAGTATACAAATAGAATTAACATAAGAGAAGGACTCCCACTTCTGGGTATATACTCCCAAGAACTGAAAGCAGGGTCTCAAAGAGATATTGGCACACCCATGTTCATAGGAACACTGTCCACAACAGCCACCTAGTGGAAGCCACCCAAGCCTCCATGGACAGATGAACAGATAAACAAAATACAGTGTGTGCGTGTGTGTGCACACACACACACGGAGAAATGTTATTCAACCTTAAAATGAAAAAAAAATTCTGTCACATACTACAACAGAGATGTACTTTGAGGACATTACCCTAAGTGAAATAATCCAGTCACAGAAAGACAAATCCTGTAGGACTCCACTTATATGAGGTACCTAGAGTCATCAAAACTCAGAGACAGAAGGTAGATCAGTGGTTCCGGGGCCTGGGGGAGGAGCGTAACTGTTCAATGGGTACAGAGTTCCAGTTTTGCAGGTGAAAAAGTTCTGGGGATCTGTTCTCACACAGTATGTTTACCACTACTGCCTAGTACACTTGAAAATGGTCAGGATGGCAAAAAACAAAGTAAGATACTCATGAGCAGTAAAAGCAGATGAAAAGAGTATTAGTGGGAAAAGGTTGTAACTTTTACTAAGGCTGAAGTCAAAGTGAATGCTTTGGGTTTATATATTTGTTCTCCTCCCTTTCTCTACCCTGGGAATATAAGAGCTAAAATCAGGCTCCTGAGCCACTGCCACTCATTCAAGATTCTCAATCAATCCTTGCTATACAGCAGTTACCCAGTGAAGCTTTTGAATGAGGGCTACCTGGACCCCTGGCATCCAGATGCAGACACCCAGGTGGATACATTTATGTACATATACACACACACGCACGTACATACACAGATGTACATATATACTATACACACACACTTTTAAAGCCACATCTGAAAATTACTGATTTAAAAAGCACCCACGCTTTTGAAAGACTCATTTTTCTTCAAGAGAACTAAGAAAACCCAAAACTTTTTGAAATTGTTTATAGTCTTAACATGCGAATTCATTAAGAGGAAAATCCTGTGAATGCTTTCTGACCGCCCCCCAAGTTATTGAGTTGATAAACAGCTACAATTAAAAGGCAAACAAAAAGTTTCTCATGGCAAGTAGAAGTTAACAAGCCAGGTCTCACAGAATGCCATCCTTCTTAGGCTGTTTTACCCTCTGCAGCCTACAGACAAGACCAGTAAGAGCAAGTGTCCATCCCTGCTCCCCTGCTTCAGAGCTCAAGGATTGCAGGTGTGTGCAGACCACCAACTCCACACGCACGTGCTGCACCTCCTCCCTGGAAAACACCTCATCACACCCCAGTTCCATTCTCGAGCAGGAGGGGGCCAGACCCACCAAGGAATAAATCTGGCCAGGCCTTTGGAGCTGAGTGCCACCCCGGAGAGCACACGCCTGCGTGCCTGGCCCCCGGAGCTGGCACCCTTCAGATATCTGCTCACAAAGGTGCCGCCACCACGTGCTTCCCAAAGACCATTTAAATCAAGGGTATGGTCATGATCTTACAGAACAAATCATTTAGCACTGTTTTACTCTGGAGGTGACAACATCTGCAGCGAAGAAAGTCTTTCAGTGCATCAGAGACTAGAGAAAAGGGGGCCCTGAGAGCTCGTCCCTTGTAAGTCTGACATCAAGCAAAAGACAAGAACATTTCCAACCTGCTCCCTGTCTTCACGTATGCAGGAGCCCACGCTTTCTCCCTTGAGGCTCAAGTCAGATGTCAGTTTGTGTGGGGAGCCCTCCTGCACGCCCTGGTCGGGGATAATCACCCTCCCCGCCCGCTGCCCGTGCCACTGGTTAATTACTGCATTCTGCCCTGTCCAGAGCATCCCGCACGTCCTCTTCACCAGATGAAAAGTCCCTGAGAACAAGCGATCCTTCTTCTTCCTTAGACTCTCCACACAGCTTTGCCCTCAGCAGGAGGGTGCCCCCATCTTGTTACCTATGCGAAAACACAAATGCAGATTCCCAGGCAGATCTAATGCATCAGAAGGGCTAGATGGCCCTGGGGATCTGTGATGGAAAACCAATTCCCCGCCATGGCCGGGGCCAGTTTGGGAACTGCTCACTAAAAGCGAGCTGAATGAAGAGATGAGCCATAGACTGGGGCCTCTTCATCTAAAAAGCTATTCCATCTGGTTTGTTGGTATTTTCACGTCTGGGTTCAGCTTGACTGCAGCTTCCTGGTCATCCCACCTGGAAAGGCTAAGGTGTGCCCTAAAAACTATGTCCACTGATGCATGGTGTTTAAGAACCTGAAGTCTTACAAAATCAGTATTTCCAACAGCTCTTCTTCCCCATGAGAATGTGTTCTGCTGGGAGTATTAGTGACAGTGACTCTGGTTTCCGTATTAAAAAGGACCAAGCAATGGAGGCTGTTGAGTAATTATTTGGGTAAGGAATTGTGAAGAGGAGAGCGGGGGGGGGGGGGAGCGGAATTTTAGAACGAGCGTAAATAATCAGAATGAGAAGTGCTACAAAAATACTGAATAATATTAACAGAGCAGCAAAGTTAACCCTCACAGCCCAGGGAGGAAGGAAGCCCTCAAATGATGTCAATTGCATCGTAAAACACGTACACCAAAAATGGGCATTACATTCAAAATCTAAGTTGCCGGGAAGGAGAGGAAGAAAACAGAAGAAAGGCAGGGCCATTCATTCCCTGGAGCTGCACCTCTCAATGTGACCACCAGGTGACCCTCCTGTGATCCTGAAACATTTACAAGGGCCATGCGCTATCATCATGGCCAGAAAGATAGCAGCCTAAGCAATGAGCCCTAAAAGAGCTCAAATTAATGATCAAGGAAGGGAAACAGTAAAGCAAACTACTGTTTTCCTTTTTCACAGAATTTCCTTAAATAGGTCCAAAACAGCCTTCCTGCTAGAACACAGGACGTTATTTTTATGCTGGGAAAAGGATGGGCAAGGGGTGGGGTAGAGCTGAGGCGTGCTCAGCCCCACCGTGAAATCAATTCTGAAAACAACCACCCTGCAGCTACACTAACCACAAACCAACTTTCCATAGGTTTACACTGTGCCTGGAAAACACACAGATGATACATAAATATAAAAGGAAAACGGTGTCAAAATTGAGTAACTCAAGATCACCCAAAATCACTGTTCAGACTCCATCAAAAAAATCAAGTGTAGGGGCACCTGGAAGGCTCAGTTGATTAAGCGTCTGCCTTTGGCTCAGGTCATGACCTCGCAGTCCTAGGATCGAGTCCTGGATCGGGCTCCTTGATCAGCAGGGAGCCTGCTTCTCCCTCTGCCTCCGCCCCTTCCCCTGCTTGTGCCCCCCGACAAATAACATCTTTTTTAAAAATTAAAATAAAAAAAAATCAAGCGTAGCCAAACTGTGGAAAGAGCCAAGATGTCCATCGACAGATAAATGGATAAAGAAGATGTGGTATATACACACACACACACACACACACACACACACACACACACACACACACACAATGGAATATTATGCAGCCATCAAAAGGAATGAGATCTTGCCATTTGCAATGACGTGGATAGAACTGGAGAGTATTATGCTGAGTGAAATAAGTCAATCAGAGAAAGACATGTATCATATGACCTCAGTGATATGAGGAATTCTTAATCTCAGTAAACAAACTGAGGGCTGCTGGAGTGGGGTGGAGTGGGAGGGATGGGGTGGCTGGGTGATAGACATTGGGGAGGGTATGTGCTATGGTGAGCACTGTGAATTGTGCAAGACTGTTGAATCACAGATCTGTACCTCTGAAACAAATAATGCAATATATGTTAAGAAAAAAAAAGAAGAAGATAGCAGGAGGGGAAGAATGAAGGGGAGTAAGTCGGAGGGGGAGACGAACCATGAGAGACGATGGACTCTGAAAAACAAACTGAGGGTTCCAGTGGGGAGGGGGGTGGGGGGATGGGTTAGCCTGGTGATGGGTATTAAAGAGGGCACGTTCTGCGTGGAGCACTGGGTGTTATGCACAAACAATGAATCATGGAACACTACATCCAAAACTAATGATGTCATGTATGGTGATTAACATAACAATAAAAAAGTTAAAAAAAAATCAAGTGTAATCTCCTACCAAAGGGGAAATCCACATAAAAGCCAACTGAATGTTTACATCTCCCTCTGATTTTCTCTCTTTCTTCTTTTTTTTAATATAAGTTCCTATGTCCAACTGCTTCCCTGTGCCAGAGCCACACCTTACTAAACTAGTAAGATACCCATCAAGGAGTTGCACCTTGAAGCTTTGAAAAAACTATAAAATAAAACAAAAGGTTGGTTCTTGCTGTGAATTTGTGTGATTATTTAGCACACAGTGAAATCCCAGCATAAAGATACTCCTGTTTATACATGTTCTTTCCCCGCAGTCCAGACCAGAGCCCTGGCATAAATACTGCACAAGATGTCCCTCTCTGCCACATGGAATGTGTGGCCTTAATCCTTGTCCCCCAACACCGGTATTTATAATGGAAAACAGGATTTAAGAAGATATAGGACTTTTCAGTGTAAAGACCAAACTTCTCTTGGCACAAAGAACTACAAGAGTGTGATTTTTTGCCTTGATTTCATTATCAAATAATATTGACTTAAGGCAAAGGGAAGACTGTACATGCCACAGGTCTGGCTTGGCCCCAGGATCAAAAGTTCGGGTCAGCGCTACCGCCTGTCAATTTCCTGCTACAGCCGGCAGCTGCCCTCACCTCCCCTGGAATCCCCTCCAAGTGCTCAGGGGTCACCATGATAACACCGTGGCAAGAAAGCACCTATAGGCCAAAGCCTCACTGCAGGAGTTCCCCACGGATCCAAGTTCAACAGAGTGGGGGATCTTGGATCTGCTGCCTCTGCATTTTATGTTTACATTTGCAACAAAAACTGAATGGGAGAAAAAAACTTCTAAATTATAATCCAACAAAAATCTTGGAATCAGAATAGCACTCCTCAAACACCTACATCAACACAGACCCAGCGCTCTTGGCAAACAGTTTCCATTCCCCATTCATGGTCAACTCCAGGCCATCTGGGTGTGACAGTCTGGCCTCTCCTGTCTTCCCTGGCTTGGTGCCCGCCCCTCCTGACCTTGCACAGGATCCCTGCACCTGGGAAACAGGGGGTCACGCGCTGGTCCCCTCACCTGCACACAGGAATAATAACTGCCTACACCTCACCCATACGCTGAAAGAATTAAATCCGTTAATTATAGACAGTGATTAGAACAGTGCCTGGAACACAGTGGGTATTCATGAAGTGTTTACGATTGTCATTTTCTGCTTTCATTGTCCTGGACGTCTTACTCACGGGTACTGCATGTTCCAGGAGCGGGCTCCCCATGATGCAATGGGTGTCTCTGTCTTTTTCTGTCCTCTAAAGAAATGTTGCTTTCAAGATTCCTGCTTCTGCAGAAGGTGGACAAGTGAACTGGGACAGCTTTTGGGAGAGGCCCAGGCTGTATACACTGGGAGCCTGGACATGAGTCTAAGGCAATGCTGGGTGGCTTCTCAAGGAGGGGTCATCATGGCCCGTACTTGCAAACTCCCCAGATGGCCCACAGCACCAATAATGAGAGTATACTATATTCATAGGGAAAGTGCTAATAAAACAACCTCCTGAACACAAACCTTAGCCTAGCCTACGTTACATGTGCTCAGAACACTTACATTAGCCCACAGCTGTGCAAAGTCCTCCAACACAAGGCCTGCTCTGTGATAAGGTGCGGACTGTCTCAAACACCGAGTACTGTGCTGAGAGTGAAAGTGGAAGGGCGGTCTGGGTGCGCAACGCTTGTGCCTGTATCAGTCGCTGAGCCTCACGATCGCTAGCCGCCTGGGAGCCGCGGCCACAAAAGGACAAGACTGCACGTCCTTAGCCCAGAAAAAGAGCCAGATTAAAAATCCGAAGTACGGGGCGCCGGGGAGGCCCAGTCGGTTAAGCGTCTGCCTTCGGCTCAGGTCATGATCCCGGGGTCCCGTCGGGCTCCCTGCTCGGCGGGGGGTCTGCTTCTCCCTCTGCCTCCACTGCTCCCCTGACTCGTGCTCTCTCACTCTCCTCCTCCCAAATAAATAAATAAAATCTTCAAAAAAAATTCAAAGTATGGTTTCCACTAAATGTGTACTATTATCACACCACTGTAAAGTCAGAAAATCCTTTAAGCTGACCACTGTAAGTCAGGGATTGGCTAGACCTCCATCCTCCTCCAGCAGAGTCAGCTCTGTTCTGAAGAGCCTCCAGTGTCCTATGCATCCCTAATCCTTGCTTCTGCGATCACATGGCTCTTTCTCTAGACATGCTCCCTTCTCAGGGAGCCCGCCTGGGGCTGACACCCGCCCCCCAGCCCTCCGGGCTGGAATGAGGGGCTGCCCAACGCTGAGCCTCCTCTCCACCATCTCCGTGGCCTGGCACCTCCCTCACCAAACCCGAACACACCCCGCGACCCCCCAACCCTGGCTTGTCTGAAACTTCCCTGCACCCTTAATATATGGGTTGGAAGAATTAACTTGACTCCTTCCCGAGATTCACCATCTGAAACTTCAATGTCTCCTTTGGTAAAAATCCAGAGTTCTCTTGAAGCAATATAAAGCCAGATTCAGTTATTTCAGTGAGTATTATTCTCTCCAAAGCAGCGATATTCCTTCTCTACAGAGTAGCCCAGACGACGCAGAGGCCTCTAACAGAAGCGCTATGACACCAGCACTGCTGGCCTTCATCAGTTTTACAATTCATGACCATGTGGCCACCCCCGCACTCTCAGCCCCGACCCCGGGTGGGTGGCAATCACTTTCCCCCTTCCCAAGGCCGCCACCACGTTCTGAGTGCAGACAACAGTTAATTTCCCACAACAGTGAATCGCTAATGCCTCTGCGTCTGAAACATAATGGTTATGCTCTGAAAATAACAAGAAGAGGAAATCTGTGCTGAAGGAAAATTAATGAAGCTCTGCTATGACACTGCCAAATTAAGTGACACCACTGTTACCCCGTTACAAACCAAACAACTTGCCAGCCCCGGAAAAACAAATAAACCAAAACAAATTCCACAAAATACTTTTCAGAGCTGAAAAACATTCCTGCTATGGTGTCAATACCACATCAAGTGGAGTTTCTTTTACTCAGAAAAAGGAGAGTTATGTATTGAACGCTGGGTGTGCATACTTTGTAATACACTCTCCTGCACAGAGGAGAATTCTATCACATCAACAGGACATGTTAACTTGTTCGTTGCTGCTAAAAGACCGCCGTACACATTAAACCAAATGGTAATCCCACTTAGGATGAGCACAGGCTGTAACATTCGATCAGAGGAAAAACTAAAGTGGAGGTAAATTATGGCAGGCACTGTAAGCACAGGCGAGGACAGGTCACTCAAGGGTGCCCTAAATCATGTCATCCTTTGTGTGACAACACGACACCGAGGGGAGGGAGCAAATCAAACAGAGTTCATCTGGTTAAATTCATGCTGTATCTGGCTTCGGGGGGGGGGGGGGGAGGGGGAGGGTTACTACCTCTGAGACGCACAAGGGTACCCACAAGCCGGATCCAATGATGGATGCTCTTCTCCCTGGACGGGGCTCAGAATCAGGTGGGCACTGTAGGGGCAGAAGGATCGAGGAGATGGGGAGGTTGGGGAGCAGGTGGGGAGACTGTCACAGGCATGTGTAAGAATCTTACGCTACAGCTGGAGAAAGGGTAATGGAAGACGGGCTTTAGACTATGGGGGTGGAGAAATGTCTTCTGCTCTCCCTCACGGTGCCGCTCCCACTGCAACAAATGGCAGAAGTGTGAATCCTTTCTTGTGTGAGTCCACTCGGTGCATTCATGAGTGTCCTCCACATGGAGCCTACAGTCAGAACTGGGAGAAACGGTCTCCAATAGTTTTGGTGTCAAAGCTCAGAGGCAAAGCAGATAATTTACTTACCAACATACCGTTTTTACTAAGTTTTGGTAGTACTGAAATTATGTGATCTATAGTTTCATTTCACAAATGTTTACTGCCATGTGCAAAAAAAGGGAAAAGAGGAATAATAATAGCAGCTACTATTTGGAGAGCACTTGCGAGGCTCCAGCCCCTGTGCTAAGCCCTGCAGTTTTGTACTAATGCCCTAGCAAACTCAGAGGCTAAAAAAAAAAAAAAATGCCCACTTATAATCTACCAGGTCTGCAGGTCAGAAGCCAGGCGCGGTGTGGCTCAGCTGGTTCTCTCTGCCCTCACGGGCTGAAATCAGGTGTCAGCAGGGCTGCGTTCCTGCCACCAGTGGGTGAGTCAAGCTGTTGGCAAAATTCAGTTGCATGAGGCTGCAGCACTGAGGTCCCCATCTCCCTGCCGGCTGTGGCCTGGGAGCTCCCAGAGGCTGCCCGCAGGTCCTGGCTCAAGGCCGCCTTCAGAGCCAGCAGCCGTGGGTCAAGCCCCCTGACCTCCCCAGTGCCTGTCTCTCGGAGGCATCCCTTCTGCTAGATCTCTCCAACTGGCTCCTGCACCTGCTGCTGCCGCTGCTTTTCAACACTCGCGTCATTAGTGGGCCCACCCACATAACCCCAGGAAATCTCGGTGTCTTACTGACCCCAGCTGATTCACAACCTTAACTCCATGAGCGAGGCCTTTCACCGCAGCACGCAGACTCTCACACTTTGCAGTTCTGCCTGTGAGCGCCCGCCCTATCATGCGCACTACCTCCATTAACCCTCACAGCAAACCCACGATCAGGTCCAGGGGGAACGTGAGCCTGTTTATCTATTACCTGGATCATATGGTTCACTTCACAAACTACAGCCTAACCCCAAAATAAATCCGATGGATTAAATAATTACGTTTTAAAGAAACAACAGCAAACAAGTCACACAAACAAAAAACACCATGGCTGAATATTTCTCTATTCTTGGGACACTTAAAGCATAAAAGAAATAGAACAACAAAGGGGGAAAATAAACAGATGAGACTATAATTATAAAATTTCAATAGAATTATAAGGCAAAAGCCAGACTCAGAGGGAGGGGCAAATGTTAAATATATACCAAATGATTAATATTCCTATTATGAAGAACTCCTACGAAAAGCAAATTTTTTTGAAAAGGTAAAAGAACTATTTAAATTTGTGTGAATTTTAACTTGTTAGAAAACATCTTTTTTAGTCAAAGAACCATGTGTTTTCTAACGAATTAGCAAACTATTTTGTTAGTAGTTTTTGAAGATAATGCTCAATGCTACTCCTGTGTTCGTGAAACAGACAACATCAAACAAGGAGGACATAGCAGCATTTGGCAAAATTCGCATTCAAACTCTTTATTAAGGAAACAAAATTCAGAGGAAGATAGTTATAATAAAACACTGGAGAACGTTTAAGGATAGGAGTAAATAAAGCAGGGTATACCCATATGATAAATCCTGCTCAGCAACTATACCGGCTCTCCAAGATACTTCATACTGACATGGGAAAATATCCATGACTGGGTAACATGGAAAAGCAGAACACTACCCTATCCATGCAGGAGGAGGGCAGGTGATAATCGAGCTTTGGAGCCTGAAACCTGCAGCTGAGTTCTGGCCTGACTGCTTAACAGCCCGATGGCTTGGGGCAGACCACAACCCAATTCCAGTTTTCCATAAATATTCAAGGGGGGATGATACCATTTACCTCTCAGGGCTCTGGTCAGATTTAAATGAGAATGAACGTGAAGTCTGGTGATCCTAAGAGACCTGTTAAGCAAGCACCTGGCAGAGGTTCTCATCAGCACACCTCAGACAAACCCTCCCCTCCTAGTTTCCTGTGGCTGTTGTAGTTGAGGTGCCACATACTAGGTGAACTAAAACACCAGAAATCTCTTTTCCCACAATTCTAGAAAACAAGGTGTTGGCAAGGCCACGCTTCCCCCAAAGGCTCTAGGGGAGAATCGCTCCTTGCTTGGGCTGGGGCTGCATGGTCTCAATCTCTGCTCTGTTGGTGTTTGTGAGACCTGCCCTTCTCCCCATGCATCTGTAACTTCTCCATTCTATCTCTTATAAAGACACTCGCCATTGGAAATATGGCTCACCTGGGGAACCCAGGCTGGTCTCATCTTGAGATCCTTAACCTCATTACATCAGCAAAGACCTTTCCCCCACGTAAAATCACATTCACAGGTTCCGGGGATTAAGACATGGACGTATCTTTTTGGGGACCACCGTCCAACCCACTACAGCCCCCAATCCCTGACTCCTTGAGAGTGGCAAAGTTACTGGGGCTTTAAACTCTTAGATGTGGAATTTCACTATTAAGTAGCATTCCACACCAGCCAGCACCCTGCAGGAAGCTCGAAGTACTTTTGCACAAGTGGGGCAGGCATCGGATGTGTTATGCAGTGGGGAGGGTCAAGCACTATACAAGCCCTTCTGGAACAGACCATGATGCTCAAAGCCCGGAGGGCTCGGGGCAGTGCAGTCAAACGCCCACAGTGCCATCACCATTCTTTATCACAGAAACTAGGATAGTGCCTTGTACCCAGTGAGACCATTTCAGAAACGAGGCACAGCTCCCACTCACTGTGGTCGGGGCAGAAGGCTCTGGCTGGGAGCCGGCTGTTCTGGGGAGCCCACCCACCAGGCTCAATGCGCTGTCAGGGTGCCCTTTCACTCACCCTCGATGTAGAGTGGCTCCACCACGTCGTGGTTAATCAGCTCGAAGTTCTCGTGGCCGATCCAGTGCTCCACATTCCTCTTCCTGCCCGTGAAGAAGTTGTCCACCACAGTCACCTCGTGGCCGTCCATCATGAGCTTGTCAGTGAGGTGGGAGCCCACGAACCCCGCTCCTCCGGTTATCTGCATGCGCCCCACGTTCCCAGAGAAAGCACAAGAGGACACGGTGACAAACAACTTCAAGGGGATTTGGCTTTGGTGCAGCCACAATTTAAAACTTGGAAGGAGAGCAAGGAAGGCACTAACAGTTTACAGACAGCATCTTAGCTCTTCCTCCTGAACAAGTCGTCAAATACTACTGCCTACTTCTAGGCAGCCTAAAAATTGAAGCTACCACCCAGTCAATAGTACAGAAAAATAGTTTCAAGTTTCCAAATGTCTCCTCTGACAATTTTACATTAAAAAGTTCTTATTTTATAATGGAAAGGACACTGAACATTACTTATATAATTCTACCACTACTCCTGCAAAGTTTCAGAATGACTCTTTTAAAAAGTGATTAGCAACATGCAGAGATTTGGTGAACTACCAAATAACATATGTGGTTTTTGAACTGGACACAAAAACGTCATAAAAAACGATTATCTTTCCAACTGACCAGACTTATCCAAAAGAAAAGAGAAAGGACCCAAACTAATAAAATTATGAATGAAAGGGGAGAGATCACAACTAACACCAAGGAAATAGAAACAATTATTAGAAATTATTATCAACTATACGCCAATAAACTGAGCAACCAGGATGAAACGGATACCTTCCTGGAAACCTATAAACTCCCCAGAGTAAAACAGGAAGAAATTGACAAGCTGAATAGGCCGATAACCATAACAAGATTGAAGCAGTGATCAAAAACCTCCCAAAAAACAAGAGTCCAGGGCCTGATGGATTCCCTGGAGAATTCTACTGACCAGACTTATCCAAAAGGAAAGAGAAAGGAAGCAAACTAATAAAATTATGAATGAAAGGGGAGAGACCACAATTAACACCAAGGAAATAGAAACAATTATTAGAAATTATTATCAACTATATGCCAATAAATTGAGCAACCTGGATGAAACGGATACCTTCCTGGAAACCTGTAAACTCCCCAGAGTAAAACAGGAAGAAACTGACAAGCTGAATAGGCCGATAACCATAACAAGATTGAAGCAGTGATCAAAAACCTCCCCAAAAACAAGAGTCCAGGGCCTGATGGATTCCCTGGAGAATTCTACCAAACATTCAAAGAAGAAAAAATACCTATTCTACTGAAGCTGTTTCAAAAAATAGAAACAGAAGGAAAGCTTCCAGATTCATTCTATGCTGCCAGCATTACTTTAATCCTCAAACCAGGCAAAGACCCCATCAAAAAGGAGAATTTCAGACCGATATCCCTGATGAATATGGATTCCAAAATTCTCAACAAGATCCTAGCTAACAGGCTCCAATAATACATTAAAAGGATCATCCACCATGACCAAGTGGGATTTATCTCCAGGATGCAAGAGTGGTTCAACATTCGCAAATCAATCAATGTGATAGAACACATTAGTAAGAGGAGAGAGAAGAACCATATGGTCCTCTCAATTGATGCAGACAAAGCATTTGACAAAATACAGCATCCTTTCCTGATTAAAACTCTTCAGAGTATAGGGATAGAGGGAACATTCCTCAAGTTCATAAAATCCATCTATGAAAAACACACAGCGAATATCATCCTCAATGGGGAAAAGCTGAAAGCCTTTCCCTTAAGATCAGGAATACGTCAAGGATGCCCACTCTCGCCACTACTGTTCAACACAGTCCTAGGAACAGCAATCAGACAACAAAAAGATACAAAAGGTATTCAAATTGGCAAAGAAGAAGTCAAACTCTCTTTCTTCGTAGATGACATGATACTTTATGTGGAAAATCCAAAAGACTCCACCCCCAAATTCCTAGAACTCATACAGCAATTCAGTAATGTGGCAGGATACAAAATCAATGCACAGAAATCAGTTGCTTTCTTATACACTAACAATGCAACTGTAGAAAGAGAAATTAGAGAAACAATTCCATTTACAATAGCACCAAAAACCATAAGATACCTTGGAATAAACCTAACTAAAGAGGTAAACGATCTATACTCTAGGAACTACAGAACACTCATGAAAGAAATTGAACAAGACACAAAAAGATGGAAAAAAAGTTCCATACTCATGGATCAGAAGAATAAACATTGTTAAAATGTCTATGCTACCCAAAGCAATCTATACCTTCAATGCCATCCCGATCAAAATTCCAATGACATTTTTCAAAGTGCTGGAACAAACAATCCTAAAATTTGTATGGAATCAGAAAAGAATGCGAAGTCCCACATCGGGCTCCCTGCTCAGCGGGAAGCCTGCTTCTCCCTCTCCCGCTCCCCCTGCTTGTGTTCCTGCTCTCACTGTCTCTCTCTGTCAAATAAATAAATAAAACCTTTAAAAAAAAAAAAAGAAAGAAAAGAATGCGAATCGCCAAGGAAATGTTGAAAAAAAAAGCAAAGCTGGGGGCATCACGTTGCCCAATTTCAAGCTATACTACAAAGCAGTGATCACCAAGACAGCATGGTACTGGCACAAAAACAGACATATAGACCAAGGGAACAGAATAGAGAGCCCAGATATGGACCCTCAACTCTATGGTCAAATAATCTTCGACAAAGCAGGAAAAAATATGCAATGGAAAAAAGAGTCTCTTCAATAAATGGTGCTGGGAGAATTGGACAGCTATATACAGAAGAATGAAACTTGACCATTCTCTAACACCATACACAATGATAAACTCAAAACGTATGAAAGACCTCAATGTGAGACAGGAATCCATCAAAATCCTAGAGGAGAACAGAGGCAGTAGCCTCTTTTGACATCGGCCACAGCAACTTCTTTCAAGATTCATCTCCACGGTGCCTGGGTGGCTCAGATGGTTAAGCGTCTGCCTTCAGCTCAGGTCATGATCCCAGGGTCTTGGGATCGGGTCCCGCATCGGGCTCCCTGCTCCTTGGGAGCCTGCTTCTCCCTCTGCTTCTCTCTCTCTCTCTCTCTGTCTCTCATGAATAAATACATAAAATCTTAAAAAAGAAAAAAAAAGATTCATCTCCAAAGGCTAGTGAAACAAAAGCAAAAATGAACTTTTGGGACTTCATCAAGATAAAAACCTTCTGCACAGCAAAGGAAACAGTCAACAAAACAAAGAAGCAACCCACAGAATGGGAGAAGATATTTGCAAATGATACTACAGATAAGGGCTGGTATCCGAGATCTATAAAGAACTTCTCAGACTCAACACCCAAAAAACAAATAAGTCAAAAAATGGGCAGAAATCATGAACAGATACTTCTCCAAAGAAGACATACAAATGGCAAACAGGCACATGAAAAACTGTTCATCATCATTAGCCATCAGGGAAATTCAAATCAGAACCACACTGAGATACCACCTTACACAAGTTAGAATGGCAAAAATTGACAAGGCAAGAAACAACAAATGTTGGAGAGGTTGTGGAGAAAGGGGAACCTTCTTACACGGTGGGAATGCAAGTTGGTATGGAACACAGTGTGGAGGTGCCTCAAAAAATTAAAAAGAGAGCTACTCTATGACCCAGCAATTGCATTCCTGGGTATTTACCCTGAAGACACAGATGTAGTGAAAAGAAGGGCCATATGCACCCCAATGTTCATAGCAGCAATGTCTGCAATAGTTGAACTGTGGAAAGAGCCGAGATGCCCTTCAACAGATGAATGGATAAAGAAGATGTGGTCCATGTATACAACAGAATATTACTCAGCCTCAGAAAGGACGAATACCCAACTACTACATCAACACGGATGGGACTGGAGGAGATTACGCTAAGTGAAGTAAGTCAAGCAGAGAAAGTCAGTTATCATATGGTTTCACTTATTTGTGGAACATAAGGAACAGCATGGAAGACATTAGGAGAAGGAAGGGAAAAATGAAGGGGGGGAAATCAGAGGGAGAGATGAACCATGAGAGACTATGGACTCTGAGAAACAAACTGAGGGTTCTAGAGGGGAGCGGGGAGGGGGGATGGGTTAGCCTGGTGATGGGTATTAAGGAGGGCACATACTGCATGGAGCACTGGGTGTTATACGAAAACAATGAATCGTGGATCACTACATCAGAAACTAATGATGTACTGTATGGTGACTAACACAACATAATAAAATAAAATTTAATAAATAAATAAATAAAGGAAATGGACACCCAGGGGAACTGAGTCTCTGACCACGATCCCCAGATCACCAGTGATGAAAGAATAAGCTCCAAGTCTTCCTAATTTCATATTCTCTCCACTACCTGTAGATTTGTCTGGTTCACGTTTTATCCTCAGCACCATTATCCTACATCTCACCTGTATACCTGAATGATGACTTAAAAATAGAATTTTCAGGAAAAACACATGAATTCCAAACCTAGCTCTATTAGTGCTGAACTCGAGGAATGAAAATTCATTTTATTTGAAATAGCCTTCATATCACTGCATTTTCCCAAGCCTTCCACAGTTCATAAGTCAGAAAAATTACATCTCTTCTCAAAGAAATTTAACCTTTTTAAAATGTAACTCTGTATCTATATGCAAATGTTTCTTAAACTAAGATGTTCTGTCGCATGCTAACTTTATCTCCACACCTAAAATAACTGAGCGACGACTCAGAGCTAGCAGAAACGCAATGTACTAAATTATACATGATTGCCTCCAACATTTCACTAGTTTTAAGTGGTGACATAAACTTGCTGGAAGCACCTTAGCCTTGCTTGAAACATCTGCCTTCGGCTCAGGTCATGACCCCAGGGTCCTGGGATTGAGCCCCGCACAGGGCTCCCTGCTCGGCGGGAAGCCTGCTTCGCCCTCTCCCACTCCCCCTGCTTGTGTTCCCTCTCTTGCTGTGTCTCTCTCTGTCAAATAAATAAATAAAATCTTAAAAAAAAAATACCATACTTTGAAACGCATTTGAACTGTTTTTCTTGAGTAAGTCCTTTCTATCAAAAATACTTAAAGATTTATGTAACATAGCTGGGTGGTTATACAGTGTCTCTCCCTAATCAATTTCACCCCATTAGGCAAGCATTTCAAACAGAAACAAAACTGGCAGAATCTCATCACTTACAAGCTCCCCCAGGAAAAACGAATCGCCAAACCCAGGGATACCCTGTGAGTAACAAGGAGCTAAGCTCCCAACGAGAGAGTAGGATGAAAGGACAGGCAACCTCTTCCAGTGCAACTGAACGGACTCCACACAGCTTTGCATGGCTCTGCCATTAGGAGCTCATCTCAACTGCTTGTACTTCCGGCTCTTGAGGCGCTCACAGGCAGCGAACCTGGTCCAGTTCAAGGGCAGCATTCAAACTCAAGCTGCTTGGTAAGTCTGCAAGAGGAATGGCTTTCTGACAAACCTCTTCTTTGTGCCAAGGCTTCCACAATCATTGAAAAGGCTTTGGGTTTTAGCAACAACGTGACACCAGATGACTCTGAAATGTGGATTAACCTATGCGACGGCAGAGGGGTGAAGGACATTCAGCCCATTTATTGTGGTTATGTGAAAAGTGAAAAAAATTTGGTAATACTCAGCATCGACGGGAAGATCATCCCACGTGAATATAATAATAACCCCTGCAAAGACTGTGCAGGGTTCATATGTTAGTGGAGGGCATCAAATATTCTGATCACTCCGACATGTGGCGGCAGAAATATTGGAAAATTAACTTTTCTCTGCTGCTGAAGACAGGGATATATTTCTCAATTCATGCTTAAATGCTGACGCATTTTTGATATGGTAGAAATAACCCCAAAAGGGGGCGCCTGGGTGGCTCAGTTGGTTAAGCGTCTGCCTTTGGCTCGGCTCATGATCCCGGGGTCCTGGGCTCGAGCCCTGCGTCGGGCTCCCTGCTCAGCGGGGAGCCTGCTTCTCCCTCTCCCTCTGCCTGCCGCTCCCCCTGCTTGTGCTCTCTCTCTGACAAATAAATAAATAAAACATTAAAAAAAAAAAAAAAGAAAGAAAGAAAGAACCCCAAAAGATAGGTGTACAAGTATAAGAGATGTTAAGAATCTGCTCAGGGTGAGATTTATGTAAACCAACTAAAAAGGCAAGGTTTTCTATAACTTCCAGAAGAAAAGGGAGATTATGGTTGACCACAGTTTAATATTGATTCAAGACTATTACTCTGGTGTTTGGGATACATAGTCCTACAGCCTAGATAACAGATAAAAGAACAAAAAACCACCTTGTGTACCAACCATTTACATATCAAAGTCACAGATAAGACATTTCTTACAGAATGGCAAGGTGAGGTGCTCCACAGACCTGTCCCCAGCAAAAGAACTGTAACTGGTGAGAATTCAAAAACCTAGCCATTTAAAATCTCTGGAAATTGTCCTAAGGGTATACAGCAAATGAAGAAACATTTATTCAAGAAAATCTCCAAAAATTCAGTAAGAACAGAGAGACTCCGTGACACATGGGCCATGGCCCACTCCCACCTTCCACCATTCCCCCTCATAGTTCAGAGTGGGTGCTGGTGTGGCCAGAACAATGGCGCTCCGGGTATCTCACCAGGAAAGGCAGGCCACCCACATTTTTCATTTCCCCCAGCTGTGAGCTGCACAGGTTCAATTCCTGAGGCGTGAGCCAAGTGGTTGAGAGAGACCTTCCTCCTCCAGCTCCCACTCATGCGGCAGAGGCTCTACTCCAGGGATGGCAGGCTGTGACAGACGAATGGGATTGTGGTCACCCTTGCCCCAGCTCACTCACGGAGTGGATTCCATGCCCAGAGAGGCAAGGCAAGAAGACCAGGGGTACTGCTCCTGCCAGCCCCCTGCTTGTAAGCAGGAATGTCGCCCCCTCCTCCAGCTCCACGGTACTGGCTCAGAGATTCTCCCCTGGGGGCAGAGGCAGTCAATAAAAACACAAGAGCTCCAAAGCTCTCCTCAGAGAGCTAGACTGAATTTGAAAGAGAAATGGGGAAAGTTCAAGCATAAAGGCTGTCTCAAAAACCATGGAGATTTAAGTGGTGAGCAACAGAAAAGAGCCTCGTAGCTCTATGAGAACAAGCTTAGTCACAGGACCGCTAGTTTAGTAGAGAGAGCCAGGGAAAGACACGCCTAAAACTCCTCTTGGGGTCAGGGCAAACCTCAAAGACTGGCCTAAAAATCTACCTCTGCAAAGGGACCAGAATTTAACGGAATCAGGCTGAGGAGCAATTTATAATGCAAAGCATTGATCAAAGCACAGTCTGCTCAACTAGCAATTACTGGAGCCTAACGGTTAGTGTGATACCACACAAGGCAGACAGCTTAACAGAGCAATCAGGCTAAGAGATGGTCACTGCCATCCCACTGCATCCATCCCCAAGGCTGCGGCCTCTGAGCAGGGACCATCAGAGAGTCCCATACTCCAGGGGAGCAGACATCACTGAAAGAGACCAGCCAAGTCACTAAACAAGTAAATAAACTAGAAAAAATAAAACAAGGCTTGGAGAAAGGGGAGAACGGTACCCAGAGCTGCTACAATATACTACCTAAAATACCCAGTTCTCTACAAAAGACTTTGAGACACGGAAAGGAAAAGGAATGTGGGACCCAGAGCCAGGGAAAACCACCAGGCGACAAAAACCACCGGTGTTAGGGCCCGGTTCTCCCATTCAACAGTCCTCAAGTCAGGGAGCATAAACAAGTTCACAAGAATGGGAGGAAACCATGCTTAAAGAAGTAAACAGAGACTAAAAAGAGAACAATTACAACACAGAAACAAATGGAAATTGGGAGGATGACAAGAGAAAAACTCACGACAGAGAGTCAACAACTGATTGGATCTGGCAGAAGAAAGCAAACCTGAAAATGAATCGAGAGAGTTTATGCAACCTGAAGAGCAGAGAGAAGAAAGAAAGTGAATCGCCTCAGACTGGTATGAGGCACCAATGAACACAAGAACATGCATATAATGGGAGCACCAGAAAGGAAGAAAGGGAGGAATAGAAAAAAATATTCAAAGAAATAATGGCTGAAAACTTCTGCAGACTCACAAAACACATGAATCTACACATTCAAGGAGCTGACCAAACTCCATCCAAGCAGGATAAATGCAAACACAAACAGATGCATGTAGTCAGATCATACTAAAAATGCTGAAAATCAGAGACAAAGATAAAATTCTGGAAGCAGTTGTACTGGGTTAAATACTGCCCTACAAAATTTATATCCTTCTTAGAATCTCAGAACATGACCTTATTTGGAAATAGGGTGACTGCAGATGTAATCAGTTGAGATCTGGTCATACTGGAGTAGGGTAAACCCTGAATCCAGTAGGTGATGATGGCCGCAAAGACTGGATGGATGTGTCAAGAAGACAAGGAATCCAGGACTAGTGGCAACACCAGAAGCTAAGAGAAAGGCGTGAAACAGATTTCCTCCTAGAAACTTCAGACAGCACGGCCCTGCCAACACCCTGACATCAGAATTCTAGCTTCCAGTAGTGGGAGAGTTTCCGTTTCCGTTGTTTTAAGCTACTGAGCTGGCAACTGTGACAGCAGCTGGTGGAAAGTAGACAGAAGACAAAGAAAAGGACTCCTCACATACAAGGGACCCCGGACACGACTAACAGCCTATTCTCTATCACAGCTAGTGGAGGAAGCAGTGGAGCAACACATTCAAAGAAGAGAAAAGAAAGAAAACTGTCAGCCAAGAATTTCATATACAACCCAAACTTCTAAAACTGAAAAACAAAAATAGATAAACAAAAAATGAGAGTACTCATTGCCAGCAGGCCCGCCATACAAGAAATACTAAAAGATGTTCTTCAGGCTGAAAGTAAATGATGCCAGGCAGCATTTCCCACACAGGAAACAAAAGGGGGAGGAACAAATAAGAGTAATTAGGTAATTATAAAAGACAATGTAATGACACTCTCTCCTTTCTACTCTTAATCGATTTAAAGACCAAATTGTATAGCACAACAATGTGAACATACTTAAAGCCACACAACTATATACTTAAATGGTACGATGATAAATTGTGTTATGTATATTTTACCACCATCACCACCACAGCAAAATAACTGGATAAAATAATATGCATATTACTGTACTATTTTCCCTGTAAACTACAGAAATATATTTGACAACAACAGCATGATGAGGGTAGATGAGAGTTGTATTGCTGTAAGGCAATGACATCAAAAGTTTACTCAAACCCACAGGAACAAATGAAGGAAACTAGACAGGGTAATGAAAAGGATGATGTAACAAATTCTGTAACTACATCTTTACTCTCCTTTATTCCCTCACCTTATTTAAAAGATATAAAATTTGGGGGCGCCTGGGTGGCTCAGTCGGTTGGGCAGCTGCCTTCGGCTTAGGTCATGATCCCAGAGTCCTGGGATCGAGCCCCACATCGGGCTCCCTGCTCAGTGGAGAGCCTGTTTCCCCCTCTCCCTCTGCCTGCCACTCTGCCTACTTGTGCTCTCTATCTCTCTGTCAAATAAATAAATAAAATCTTTTCCAAAAAAAAAAAAATTAAAAAAAGATAAAATTTAAAATTTAAAAATTATAAAATAATTATAACAATGTATTGTGGAGTTTGTAACTTGGATTAAAGTAATATATAAAATTCATAGAAATATCACAGGAAGGGTTGGGTAACAGAACTATGTAGGAATGGCATTTCTATATCTCACTGGAACTCAGTATAAAGCTAAAGTAGAGTATCCTAGGTTAAAATGTAGATGGTAAGCACTAGAATAAATAGCAACAAAATGAATTTTTAAAATACAGTAAAAAATAACTAAAGGAATTCAAATGTCACATAAGAAAAGGTTTACTTAATGCATAAGAAAAGAACAATGGAAGACCAGAGGAACAAAAAAGATATGAGGTATACCAGAAACACAAAATAAAATGGCAATTATAAAGCCAACTATGTCGGTAATAACATTAAGTGTGAATGGATTAAGCCAACCACCCAAAAGGCAGCAACTGCCAAACTGGAAACAAATAAAACAAAACAAGGTCCAACCATATAAACTCTTAAGGGAACACACTGAAGACTGGATGATACAATGTGTTGAATGTAAAAAAGTATAACACATAGCACAAAAACAATAAGAAAGCTGGAGTGGCTATGATATCAGACAAAATAAACTTTAAAACAAAAAAAATGTTAATAGATAAAGAGAGGCATCTTATAATGACAAAAGGGTCAATCCATCAAGTAACAGTTATAAACATTTATATACCTAACAGAAACCCAAAATATACAAAGCAAAAGTTGAAAGAACTGAAGGAAGAACTAGAGATTTCAACAATAGCTGGAGGCATCAACACCTCACTCCCAGTAGTGGACAGAACTATACAGAAAATTAACAAGGAAATGAAGGACTTGAAAAACACTGTAATCCAGCTAGACCCAACAGATTTCTATAGAACACTCAACAACAGCACAATACACAGTCCCTGTAAGAGCACATGAGGGGTGCCTGGCTGGCTCAGTTGGTGGAGCATGAGACTCTTAATCTCAGGGTTGTGAGTTCAAGCCCCACACTGGGTGTTAAGATTACTCAAAAATAAAATATTCAAAAAAAGAAAAAAAAAGAGTACATGAAATATTATCTAGCATAGACCATATCCTAGGCCATAAAATAAGCCTTAAATTTAAAAGGAATTGAATCATACAATGTAAGTTCTCTGACTACAGTGGAATGAAATTAGATCAATTAACAAAGAAATCTGAGAAATTCACAAGTACGCAGAAATTAACCAGCACACTGGCAGATGACTACAGGGTCAAAGAAAAAGTTACGAAGAAAATTAGAAAATACTTTGAAATGGGTGACAATGAAGAAACAGCACACCAAAACTTAGGGTAGGCAGCTAAAGCAATGTAATTTCTAAAAAGATACAAACTACCAAAATTAACTTAAGAAGAGATGGAAAATCTAAATAGATCTATAACAAGAGATTGAATTAGCAATGTTAAAAAAATTAACAAAAAAAGCTTAAGCCCAGATAACTTCTGTGGTGAATTTCACCAAACACTTCAGTAAGAATTAATACCAAATTGTCAGAAATTCACCTTAAAAAATAGAAGAGGAGGGAACACTTTCCCACTTATCCTATGGGGTCAGTATTATTAACCTGATACCTACCAAAAGCGGCAAAAGACATCATAAGAAAGGAAAATTATAGACCAAGATCTCTCATAAATACAGACATAAAAATCCTCAGCAAAATGCTAGCAAATCAAATCCACCAGTATATAAAAAAGGATTATACATTAACCAAAAGAGATTTATCCCAGATATGCAAGATCGGTTGCAAACTGAACAAACCAGGGCTAAAAGGGAATCTGGTCAACCTGATAGAAGGCATCTATGACAACCTCTCAGCTAACATCACACTTCACGGTGAAAGACTAAAAGCTTTCCCCTAAGATGAGGAACAAGACAAGGATGTCTGCTCTTCCCACTTCTATTCAACCCTGTACTGGGGTTCTAGCCAGGACAATTAGGCAAGGAAGTGAAATAGAAAACATCCATACTGTTAAGGCAGAAGGTAAACCCCCCATAACTGCAGACAGCATGATCTTGAACAGTACATAAAAAATCCTCAGGAATCTCCTTGAAACTATTAGAACCCAATGATTTCAGCAAAGTTGCAGGGTGTAAGAAAATACAAAAATCTATTGTGTTTCTATTTACTTGCAATACAAAATACAAGAATGAAACTAAAAAATAATTCCATTTATGCTATCAAAAAGGATAAACACTTTAGAAAAAATCTAACAAAAGTGTAAAACTTACACTCTGAAAACTACAAAAAGAATGTTAAAAAAATTAATGAAGACCTAAATAAATAGAAAGACACCCCATGTTCAAGGATTGGAAGACAATATTAAGATGACAATACTGCCCCAATTCATCCACAGATCCAAGGTGGTATCGAAATCTCAGGTGGCTTCTTTAAACAAACTTGATGAGCTAATCCTAAAATTCACCAGGAACTGTAAGAGATCCAGAATAGTCAAAACTATCTTGAAAAAGAAGACAAAGTGGGGGAACTCACACTTCACAATTTCAAAACTTACAAAACTTACTATAAAGTTACAGTAACCAACACAGTGGTACTGGCATAAGGACAGACAGGATCAATGGAACAGACCTACTAAGAGTCTAGAAAAAAAATTTTCATGTATGGTCAGCTGATTTTTGACAAGGGTGTCAAGACAATTCAATGCGACATGATTAGTCTCATCAGCCAGGGGCACTAGGTATATACCCAAGAGAACCAAAAAACTATGTCTGCACAAAAATTTGTATACCTATGTTTCATAGCAGCGTTATGCACAATGGCCTCCAAATAGAAACAACCCCAAATGTCCATCAATTGATAAATGGACAAACAAAATGTGGTACATCCATAATACGGAATATTATCCAGCAACAGACAGGAATGAAGTACTGATTTGTGCTATAGCATGGGTAAACTTTAGAAACATTACTCTAAGTTTAAGAAATCAGATATTAAAGACCACATATTGTATCATTTCATTCATCGAAATGTCCAAAACAGGCAAATGCACTGAGACAGAAAGTAGTTTCAGTGATTGCCAGGAGCTGGGAGGAGGATGTCTGACAGCAGGGATGGGTTTCTTTCTGGAGTGATGAAAACATTCTGGAATTAGAATGGAGTGCTGTCGTAGGACTTTGTAAACATACTATAAACCAGTACGCCATATATTCTGAACGGGTGACTTACAGTATGTGAATTCTACCTCTATTTAAGAAGCCAGCTTCTTGATACTATAAATATTAATCAGATGTGCAAACTTACCAAAATTCTTTTACGGTCCTTTTCTGATAAAAATTTTACTGGCGGGTATTTCTGGGTGAAGCTGTAGAACATGAAGAGATGAGAAAAGAAAAGTCAAACATCTCCTGTGAGGATTTTCTCTACTACCATGAAAACAAAGGCTAGACTGTGGCATTATTATTGTCTGCTCCTTCTATCCATTCCAAGTGAGGGCTGTAGGAACCAAGCGGTTATTGGCTCATCTGAATTCAAGAAATATGCAACCGGCTCCTTGTGTAACATCAAGCTGAGGATAGAGATTCCATCCTGGAGAAGGGAAAATTTACCAAGGTACAGGCTACATGCAGCCAGAGCTAAGCACAAAATAAGGGGGTGGTGGCCTCCTTATAATGCTGTATCGAGGTCTGGAAGGAAGAAAGCAGCTGTGTGAAGTCACAGACCCAAAGCAGGACACTGTGCCTTGCAAGGGGAAGAAAAGAAAAAAACTGACTAAGCCTGCTCCCTTACTCTGGGCAATTTCGCAATTGCAGCATCTCCTTCTGCACCGGTCCCCCAGGACAAAATGGCTGGGCACCAGCACTTTCTGCCTCCGTGGTCTGCTCTCAACACATCTTAAATCTCATCCCATCTTTCCATAATGCCTCTTGCCCCCAGAAAAGGTCACATGGGTCCCTAACCCCTACTGATGTTTCCGGAGCAGGGCAGTGCAAGCTGCAGATAAAAGATCAAATGAGAGTTGATAAATGCAGATTTGAAATATCCATTCTTAAAGTGGTTAAATGGTTCAGTTAGGAACAAAGTGTTTTTACTAAATTCAGAGAAACCAACTTTACAGTCATTATTTTAATTGGAGAGGTGCCAGGGGCACTGTCTCATCCCCTCCACATCCCCAGCTGGGATACAGAAGGCATTTCCTCAATGCTCGCTGAACTGAACAGAATATGACAGGTCGTTAGACAGAAGACCTTGAAGCAAGTGTTTCTCATCTCCTGGAAGAGTGGAAACATGCTTAGAGCTTGGGGCAGGAGGGCTTTCTTTTCCAATGCAGATGAATTCCCCTATTAAGAGCTTCCAGATTCTCAAAAGGTCAAGTTCCCCTTGCAGACTACAAAACCGGAAGCAGGCAGGTGGGAGAATCTGAGGGAATGAGTGAAAATCTTGGCCTTCTCTCTTATTAGTTCTGTGACCCAGAGCAAGACCCCCAAGAGCTCTGTGCACCTCAGGGCTTCCTGCTGTCAAAGGGTAATCACAGCACCTTCCCCAGAGGGCTGCCCTGGCAGGAGCTGTCTTTACCACAGGTAATGCCCAAGTGAATGTTCTCACAGCGGCTGTGGGCCAGGGCACATTCTGCCTGCTGGAACAGTGGAAGCCTTCAGGGAGCCTGACAGATGCCTTCTTTGAGAAGTGACACTTCTTGTCATTCCAAATACTTTCTCCATCAGTCAGCTGGACATGGCCAAGCAAACCACAGCACTGGCTGTGTGCACCCCTCACACAGCCCCGACATCCACCACTCCAGCCTCAATCCCAAATTCCACAGCCAGCCATGTGGCGCACCTACGGTGTCTCGCTCCTTCCAGGCTGACCCTCTCCCCACCTGCCCACTGTTGCTCCTTGTACCGGAGAGGAAACAGCAAACACTTTTCTTATAGGAAATACAGTTCAATAAAACTGAAGCAAAAACATAACTGCCTGACACATGGTCACATGTGGAGTAGAGACTGATAAACCTACTTCAAACACTGTGTGCTACAAACCTTTAAAAAACGAAAACACCGGCTGGGCTTCTTGCTTTGTTTTCTTCAACATGTAGCAACCAAGTTTCAGATTTCATATGTATGATCAAGTTATTAAACTGCTGGAAGGACTCTCTTATAACCCTCATTTCTTCCTTTGAGAAGTCAGGCACACAAAGCCAGAAATAAGAGCAGGGGTAAGCTCCTTCAGGGTCTCCCTAAGTTTGCACTTCCACTGTTTGCCTTCCTGCAGTCACGGATGACAGAGCTAGGGGTGTGTGTGAGGGGACTGTGTGAAGTGACTCTCAGGTGACTGCATGAGGGAACTGTGTGAGGTGACTCAGGTGACTGTGTGAGGGGACTGCGTGAGGGGCTGAGTAGTAACTCTGAGGTGACTGTGTGAAGGGACTGTGTGAGGTGACTGCATGGGGAGGACTGCATGAGACAACTCTGAGGTGACAGCATGAGGGGACTGCATGAGGGGATGGTGTGAGGGGACTCAGGGGACTGCGTGAGGGGACTGTGTGAGGTGACTCTGAGGGGACTGCGTGAGAGGACTGTGTGAGGTGACTCTGAGGGGACTGCGTGAGAGGACTGTGTGAGGTGACTCTGAGGGGACTGCGTGAGAGGACTGTGTGAGGGGACTGCGTGAGGGGATTGTATGATGTGACTCTGATGTGGTGCTAGCTGGGCCACTCCTTCAGCTTGCCACTCGGGCTTCCCCTCCTGCACCTTACCAGCATTGGGCAAAATGGGCAAGGGAAAGGCACAGGCTTCTTTAAAGGCCTGCAGCAGGTTAAAACCCTATGCAGCAGCATACTGGCTCATCCATATATTCATTTATTCCAGAACTTTTTATTGGGCACCTATTTTGTGCCATACACTGAGGACACAGAAGCAAACAACGTAGAGAGGCAAGACCCTGCCAACACGAAGCCTGCATTCTGCATTTCTGAGTGTGAGACAAGCAAGGGAGGTAAATGAAGCAGGAATTGGATAATGGATCTTTTCTTACCCCCAAAAATTAATCCTTTAGTAATTATTTTATGCCATTCTAGACTCTAAACTTCCTGTACATTAAGGTAGCCAGTAAGAAGCATTTTTACTTAGAATTTAAATTCTCATTACTCGCTATCTATTCACAGAACATTTAAAGATATTGAGATGAAATTAAACAAATGTCAGGCAATCAAACTGTTAAGAAATGGGGGGGTGTAGTAAAGAAGAGAAAAAACTCACATAACCCACTTACTCAGGCTTCTAGAATGGCATTGTGCCCATTTCTTTCCCCATATACATATAATCCCTACCTTTCAGATATATCCTTATTTCCTGGGGGTCACTTTGCCCCCAAATGACAAGCACATCAAGACAACATAATCCAGTTACGTTCTTATCTTGCTCATGTCAAGATGGGTATTTGACCATTCTTATCATACAAATCAGTCAGGAAAAATAAAACCAGACAGAGCTCTATCGATTTCTACCACAAAGTCATGTCCGTACTTGACTTTCTAGCTAACACAACCACCCTGGCTCATCTGTCACCTGACTTGCTCACCAACCCAGAGACCAGAACGATTTTAGGATGAGTAACTAGTAAAGCAGAACTAAGGAGAAAACACTTAACCTCTGCACCTATCTTAAAGGTAACTCTCACAATTTGACAAGAGTTACTGGCACATTCTTCAAGATTATATTTATACTTGCGCTTCACTTTCTGATTTAAAAAGGACAAAGAACATCACAAAAGTATCAAAAGGAATCATAAAATTCTCCTATTTCAAGAGATCATGTGTGTAAGCCATCGCCTTAGGGAAGTTATCCAATTAATTCACTTTTCATAAATATTACTCTCTAAAGAATATATCAGCGGTGAGCAATTTTTTTGGGGGGGCAACATAAAACCTGGTGGGTTATTCTTACCATAAACAATTTTTTTAAGTTTCAATTAAAATCTCTCAGATTAGGGCACCTGGGTGGCTCAGTCGTTAAGCGTCTGCCTTCAGCTCAGGGCATGGTCCCAGGGTCCTGGGATCGAGTCCCACACTGGGCTCCCTGCTTGGCGGGAAGTCTGCTTCTCCCTCTCCCACTCCCCTTACTGTGTTCCCTCTCTTGCTGTGTCTCTCTCTGTCAAATAAATAAATAAAATCTTAAAAAAATAAAATGAAATCTCTCAAATTATTCCAGTTTTACCGAAGGCGGAATTTCTGGCTCCCATCCAACATAATGCTATAAGCAGCATAATTTCAGCCCAAATGATGGCAAGAAAATTTAAGGTACAAATAACAAGTTTATATTACTTAACTTGATCTGTTAAAAAATAACTTTGTGTCCAGTAAGAGTTGAAACTGTTTGCTTGACTGCATATAAACTATCAGTTGAAGACAAGAAGAAGATGAACACATTTTGTTCTCTTTGATCATTTATTGAACCCCCTCAGTTCTCTTTGATCATTTATTGAAAACACCGAAACCAAAGAAAAACTTGCTCTCCATTTCTTGCTTTTTAATCTGGGCTTGCAAAAGGTTCATACAATCCCGATGCAGATCATCCAAACTCATCCCAAGAAAAGAAAAAAACAAAACAAAACAAAACATGACATAAACTTTGGGTGAGTGTTTTTACTTTTCTTTTTTAAACCTCTAAAGACCGGGGCGCCTGGGTGGCTCAGTCCTTAAGCGTCTGCCTTCGGCTCAGGTCATGATCCCAGGGTCCTGGGATCGAGCCCCGCATCAGGCTCCCTGCTCCACCGGAAGCCCGCTTCTCCCTCTCCCACCTCCCCTGCTTGTGTTCCCTCTCTCGCTGTGTCTCTGTCAAATAAATAAATAAAATCTTTAAAATAAATAAATAAATAAACCCCTAAAGACCCAACTCTGGACACACAGTTTTCCCAATAAACTCAAGGGAAGTGCTCGCTTCAGCAGCACATATACCAATAAACTCAAGGGAAAAGTTCTAGCGCCTGGAGCTCAACTGTTTGAGAGAGAGAGGGAATGTGGGTGCAGCAGAGCCACACACTGGCAGGCAGGGGTCAGGGGGAGACCACGACAAAAGGTGAGGAGCAACTTGCTTTGGAATCTGATTCAAGTAAGTTCTCACTGTATTATATTATTCTTCCCTTCCATCCACTTTACCTGGACTCCGTTCTGGAACCTTCCTGATGTATGGCGACAAGCAAATTACTGACCCTAATTTCTTATAGTACTTACACACAGTAAAAGGTTTTAGGTCCTCCAGCTTTATTTTCTTGTTTTGGAATTCTCTCAGACTAATCAATATTTGTGAGACACTACCTGAATGCCCTGCATAACTTAAAAGAAGGTAAGGCTTAGCTTCAGTTTGTATACCATGAATTTTCAGGAACTGAGAAATTCACAGAATTTGTAAAGGGAAGATTACAACACACTTAGATCCTCTCTTCTTCTCATGTTTGGACTATTTGCATCAGAGTTAAAAAAAACCCAACAAAACATTTATGTGGCCCTTTGTTTACATCATCATAGTTTGTAGAAATCAAACTGACAGAGGTTAACAGAGGAAGGACTTCTAACATAGGAAGACTCCTAAAAAAATAACTTTATTAAAATAAATAAATAACTTTTTTCCTAGAGAGAAAAAAAGCTTCCATAGCTTCCAAAAAAAGCTTTCCATAGCTTTCATAAGAAATAGTTCATAATGACAAAAGAAAAAAAAAGGGTTTAAAACCACGGCATCTGAATTTTACAGTAAACATCTACCTTCTCACAGACGAGTTCCTATATTGAAAGTGCCTGATAGCTTTCATATTATAGAATTAATTACACAGATGAAAAAAAGAATTATACAGTTGAGATGAATTTATATTGGATACTGACCTTCTAAAGTCAAAAGGATAGAAGTATTTTCCTTAAAAAAAAAAAAAGTGCACATACCTTTTTTCCAAATCTCTGATTTTCTCTCTTAGTGGTTCAACGATCTAAAACAAAAATAACCAACATCAGTTTTGAAGCAAAGACAGTTCTCCACCACTTCCCCCCTCTCTGATGTTCCACATGGGCACGACATCACGCAAAACAGATTGTAATTTCTTCTACTCTCCACTTCCAGCTTGAAATTAAGTTATACTACTTGGATCACAAGTCAAGAATCGAGATGATACACTGCATGTTGGAACTCTTACTCCACAGACACTTAAGTCTCTGGGAAAATTAACCTTTTAGTTTCCTTACAACAAGCAAGGCAGCTGAGGCTCACAAGAACAGACAGATCAACACCACTCTCTTCTTTTCAGGAATGAAAAAATCCCTTCAGCGCTGCCCACAAAGCTTAACCTCTTGTTTCTGCACATTATCTCCACATCATGTGCTCAGCGCGCTAATAAGGAAGGGCAAGCTGTGGGCAGACCCAAATTCCTGTGTGTTAACACCGGGAGCTGGGCTAGAAGGACGAGAGCGATTGAGAGCTTCCCCACAACTGTGACATTTGGCTTCAGATCAGAATGACTGACTTCCCATCTCCCCCCGCAGCCCACGTCACACTCACGCACCTATATCCACAATTACTGGACTAAAAACATAAGCAATTATTTTTAAATAGAAGGTATATAATCAACCAGAGGCGCTAGCTTTCGGGGAGCAGGTGTGTGGCTTCCCCATCCATGCATGTGGGCACTGCCCAAGGTCCCCGTCCTAGCATCGAAGTTGGGCCGGTTTTCCTTACGGCATCTGCTGGGGTGAGTGGATGCTGGCACTTGCCTCCATCCCTGGTGAAAGTACTCACTTCCCTTTCTCTAAGAAATTCTGGGAAGGTCAGTTGAAACGTCAGACAAACTCGTAAATCCATTTTGCCTCTGAGGTAGAATTCAGTACATCACACACCTTGATCAGATGGACAAACGCTGACACAGAGGTGTATCCACAGCGTAACAGATGGAAAGGCTCCTCGAAATAAGGGAGTAATTTTTGAAGAGATGTTTTCAAAATCACGGGTTAGCATCAGGCTCCCACAAGAAAGGTACCAGCACAAGCCAAAGAACCAAAACTGACAAATATAACGACAAAATAGAAGCAAAATACAGGAAAGGAACTAACCTCTTCGATCTTGCTCTCGATTTTGAGTTCACCATTTTCCTGGATAGACCTGTTGAGTAGAAAGCTGCGAAACTGAGACCCACTGAGAGGCTTGATGAGCTCAAGATTTATTTCTGAACAAACGACAACACAAACCAAAGGCTGCGGACCATCTCGCCGCTCCCCTCCCCAAACATCAGTCCCAGGTTCCAATTCCCTCCAGAAGGGGGTGCACCCAAGGAACGGAAGACAATGGAGGAGAGGAAATCTCAGATTCATCTCACCAGCTCACCTCTACTTTGTAAGCGTTATTTCTATTCCACTAAAATAATCTTTCACATTATACTCAACATGGGATTTTAAATTAGAGGCAGGAAGTGTGTCTATAGGAGTCCAAGTCTCTCTGCTGCAAAATGGAGCTTTTCCAAGTAAAAAAACAGAGTTCCTTTAACTGGGATCTGAGTACCCCTCCTAGCCACAGACACAAGTCTTTGTCAGGAGACACTCACACCCTGGTGTTAGGAATCAGATCAACACCTCCCCACTGGCCTTGCAAAACCCACTCAATCTGAAAAGCCTGGTGGGGGCACAGCAACCCTTTACCCTAGTAGTCCAGTGCAGGGGCGTCTGACTGCCAAGCCCACCACCAGCACCACAACTGTGGTTGCTGCTCTTTTATTTTCACTACCAAGGCAGACAAAGTGGAAGGAATTTTTCTTCAAATGTAAAACTGTACTAAGAGGGCCAAATTTGTTTTGACAATGAATGCTTGTTAATTTTTTTGTTGTTGTTGTTTCAGAATATCAACACAGGATTTTACTCTTCTGAGTGTCCATCCTACGTTTATCACAAAGCACAAAGAATGCACACTCAGGCCAGAAGGCTTCTTGGGGCTGAATCCTGAGATAAGCAGGTGGCCTCAGAATCTACTGGTGTACTCCCAGGGCCAGGGGCCTGCCATGGTTTCCTAAAGACAGCCCCCTTCTCAAAAGGCTTTGGAAAGGCATGCCCCCATCGTGTGCTTGTCCAAGCCACCCAGAAACACAATCACATTTAGCAGGGCAAAAGCTAGGGTCAACCCTTTCCTGTGTACAAAAGGAGGGAAGGGACCCTGAAGTAGGCAATGCAGAGGAGCCAGCCAGTAAAACTGGGCTTTACCTGAGCAAATAGTAAAATCAGATGTATTCCTCGAGAATATCCATAAGAAAAAAAGACAAAGCTCAGATGTATGAATGGCAAAAAAAAATCTGTTTCATTTTTAAAATATTCAATTAACCCATGCCATCTACAGTCTATTTGTAATAACTGAAATGTGTCTGTAAAACCCAACCACAACATCCAACTTATTAAAAACAGTTACCTCATATTAACGAAGTTGCCCCAAACAGCTGGAAGGGAAAGAAGAAGAAAATTAAGTCAATATTTAACTTTGTGATATGCAAGGATTCCAACTTATACAATTTTAATGTTTAACCAATATTTCAAGTACACTAAGAAATCTAAATTACAGCTCATGAAGACAACAAAATGCACACTTCTGGAGTATTAAGTCCTACTAAAAAATAAGTGAAAAGAGGATCCGATACATCTCTTTAATTTTGGATTACCTCTTTTGGGGTCTGGAGTTCAACTGTGCTTGTGTTTTGATAAGCAGTATGTCCCAACCTTTGTCTGAGGAAGAGCCAGTCACAAGCATCAAAGAACTGCATGTTTGAAAGAGATCCTAGGGCTCAGTCCGGCCTTTTCCTTTTAAATGTCTATGAAACCAAAACCCAGAGAGGTTAGATAATGGCCTGACACTGTGGCTTAACTTCACCTGGAAGCCCATCCTTTCTCACACTTGGCACATCTCTCTCGCAGTCTAGTTTCTCAACAGCTGGCCTGCTTCCTTGATTATGGACACCTGGAGGGCAGGTTGTCATGTGTACACAGCTGGTGCTCAATAAATGTGAATAAACCAACCCAGCTGCCGCAGTGAAGTTTTGCCATGGATAACTTTAAAAACATAATACTAGACTATGAGCCACCACATGAAGTTACTGAACAGAGAATTATTTAATAAAGAAACCTTTCCCATGAATGAGTGTCTCTAATATTTGTACTCATTCCTCTCTGGCCCTCCTGTAATCATCCCCCAAATACGGAATACCTCCTAAGGGCCAGATGCTCTTAGGTACTAGAGAAAGACAGAGAGCAAATGCACACATCCCCCCCCCCCCCCCCCCCACACACACCCATCCTGGAGATGGCAATTCTGTGAGCTCAGGAAGGCCTTCAGGTTAGGATCTACTCCCAGGCATCTTCTTATTGTCATTGTCTGGTACATAGTAGGGGTTTAATAAATGTTTACTGAATAGGACTCAGTTTCCAAAATCACTTGTTGCTGACTCCACACAAGCACGTTCCTCTCCAGTGTAGTAAGCAACTGATACAAAAGACAGCAATAAATAACTAAATAAAAGTGGCAAGCAAGAAATGGGAAAACTACTATAAATCCATACTATATTCCTTATTCATTAAAAAAAATAGAGAATGTTTATACCTTTGGACCACATGAGCTGACTTTTGAGTATTATCCTAAGAATATACATATATATACAGGAAAGCCGCCTTCACAAATCACGGCTTTAGTTATTTAAAAAAAGGGGGGGTGGGGGGAATAAACCCAAATGTCCTACGATTGGGGAATTGCTATATAAATTATGGTACAGCCTTTCAATAAAATCAGAAAGCCATTAAATCTCACAATGACTGTCATCAAACAGACAAGAAATAACAAGTGTTGGCAAGGACATGGAGAACAGGGAACCATCATGCACTGTTGGCGGGAATATACACTGGGGCAGCCGCTATGTAAAACAGTAAGAGGTTCCTCAAAAATTAAAAACAGAAATACCATATGATCCAGCATTCCGTTTCTGGGTATTTATCTGAAGGAAACAAAAACACTAACTTGAAAAAATATCTGCACCCCCATTCACCGCATTATTGACAACAGCCAAGACATAGAAACAATCCAAGTTTCCATCCATGCATGAATGGATTATTCGGCCATAAAAAGAAGGAAATCCTGCCACTTGAGGTAACATGGATGGACCTCGAGGGCACTATGCTACTTCTGAGGTAAGTCAGACAGAGAAAGACAAATACTGTATGATCTCATTTATATGTGGAATATTCAAAAACAGAATGAAACAAAAACCCAAGTTCATAGAGAGAACAGATTAGTAGTTGCCAGAAGTGAGCAGGTGGGTGTGTAGGTGAAATGGGTGAAGGTGGTCAAAATAAGTCCTGGGGATGTAATGTACAGCATGGTGACTAGTTATTAATATTGTATTGCTTATTTGAAAGTTGCTAAGAGTAAATCTTAAAAGTTCTCATCACACACACACACACACAAATGTGTAACTATGTGTGGTGATGAATGGTAACTAGACTTACATAATATACACTGTGTATATATATATAGTAGTATATAGAGACAGATGTTAACTATTAACTTACATAATATAAACTAATACATAATATTATGTATGTTACTAATATAATACTATATATAATGTTACATGTCAATTATATCTTGGTTAAAAAATATGGTTATGAAAATACACTGCAACATGGTAACGCAGTTATGACAATTCCAGATGAGAAAACATATATGCAGTATGACTTCTGCTACTAAAAACCACCTAGAATAAGACTGTCTGAAGATGCCAAAATACTGTTTAAATGGTGACGTGTTTATCTTTCCTTGTATCTGTGTTCTTACCTTGTGTTTTAAAAAGGAGGGAAAAGATTTCCAAACCCTTGCTGAATGCCATGCCCCCCACCCCTCAGAAGACCTGGGAACACGGGGGGGTCAGTGGTCAGCTCAGTGCCAGCGTTGTGGACGAACCTGCAGTTGGCAAACCCCATGGGCCCTGTTCTTCACTGTGTACCTCAAATAAACCAATCGTGTCATTTTGACTTTAGGATTCTGTTGCTTGTCAAAATACACCAAGAAGCAGTCCCTCTCTGGCTGTGGAACCTCAGGAGGGGAATTATCCACTCCTTAAGATGTCTTAGGGTGGATAATACCTTTTGACAACCTTTTCAAATCATTCCATGGTTACTAGTTTGTTCATTTTCTTTTTAGCCTTTTCTTGAATCAGTTTAAAAGGTCTGTCTCAGAGGTGTTTCTCAATCTTCTATCATCCCTTAGACCATCTGAGAGCATGCGAGGCTGCCCCCCTTCCTGGATGTCTTCGCCCTCCTTGAAGTACAGACACCAGGGCTCTGAGTGCTCTCCCCTTTCCTACTGGTCCCCCAGTTCACCCCTCCCCCCCACCCCGAGAGCTTCATAACCTCAACTCCCCTCCTCACCAATCAGACCTCTATGTAGGCCACAATTACCTCCACCCTCCATTTGCAGCCTCCACCCTCCCTAAAGCAGGTCCATCTACATATGGTCAGAAGTGCACACACCTTACCTGCGCATGACATTCTTGAGAAAACCTCCCCAACCTCCCTGCCTGCTCCAGGGGACATCAGGAGCCCTCTGAGTTGTCAGAGCACCAAAGACACATTTCTTTTTAATGGGCAGTTTACGGGTGGGTCTCCCTGCAAGATGAGGGCTGATTCATATTTGCAACACCAAACACATTCAGGCCAGCCACCAAAATCAGATGAATAGAGGAGGTCGAGGAATGTTTTCACTTTACTACATTTATCCCCTGCTTAGTACCTTCTCTTTTCAGAAGTGTTATCACCAATTAATCTTTAAGATGTTTTTATGTCAAGTGTTTCTGGCTTCTTTCTAAACTCTCAAAAGCTCTGCCTGCTTTGTTTTAGAGAACAAAATGGACTCAGCCCAGCACACACCAAAGACAGCCAGTAGGCAGGAAAAGTTCCTGTATTACCACAGACTCATTCCAAGGAGGAAAACACAGGCAATTCCCAACAATTATGGAGCCTTGCTCCCCGTGTTCTGTGTAGACTGGCCTGGAACCTTGCAAGGCACGAAGTTTAAAAGTAAAACAGTATTAAAAATTAACGTTGCTTTTAGAATTCTGCAACCTGCTTAAGTGAGTGTGACCTACCTTACAGTGTTGCAAAGGGATCGCTGGGAATTACGAAGAGCTGTACTCTACAGATACCTGAACTAAACGGAACTAAATTAAGTCAATTATATACCATACAAGGACTCAGTATTAAGAAAAGTATTTTAAAAAAGATAAGCATTCACCATCATTGACAAAGGGCTTAAGATCAAATTCCCTTACACAGCTTTCAAGTTAATTTATTCTGATTTTTATTTTAAAAATACTTTGCACGCAAACTGAGGCACACTGGTTTCCCAATTCTCTGTCTGTATCCAGACTTCATGCTATGCAAGGAAACTCCGTTCAAGAAAATCTTTCACATAGAAATTTTCATTTAGGGCAAAAAAGATTGAGTGATATTTTTAAGAGTATGATTAAAAAGAGTGTCCTTTTCCAACAAAGGAAAAATTAAAATGCTCATTCAATGCCTTCGTAGTCCCTATTAGTCTAACGTGGTTTCTTAAATATTAATCAGAGAGCACTCGAGACAAATCCTTTTAGAACATAATTTCTCAATCTGAAACCTGTGGGTCTCCACCAGATTCCTGAATGAATTTCAGGAAGTCTAGGGGGAAAGTCCTTGAAAGTCCGTGCAAAACCACGCATACAAAGCTTTCAAAAATCTCCCATAAAAGCTTGAAACTTCAGAGGTGCATTGGTTTTTAGACTCTGAGTCCTTGAATGCCAGACCGCACAGAAGGTGCGGATTCTTCACCAGGAATCCTATTACCCTATTTTAAGGACTGTTATGACACTGGATCAAACAAAACCATTTCCATTTCACACCTATACATTTTAAATGGCTGCAATCACCATTTTCACCTAGAGAGCACATGTGCTTTTATCCTAAGTCAGAGGAGGGAGTGTGAGTTAGGGAAGCCACTCCCCGACTTGGCCAATGGGCACACACCTATATTACACACAATACGCCCAGCGGGCCTGCAGGCGAGTACGGACAGCCAGACAGCCTACAAACCAGCATGCCAGGGGCTCACCAACCTCGGCTTGGTGACATTAGACAGTGTGACCACATGGAGAATGCATGCAGGATTTGCCTTCTGTCTTCAGTATTTGCAAAAATCCTTTCTTTGCTCATCCACCAGCCAGCCATCCAACCACAATGGTGGCTGTGGGTGAGGGGGGTGCTAAGACCCTGTGCCCAACCTCACCTGTATGGTAGGCAACATACACATGGTACACACACACACGAGAGGGCTGGGCCAGGGGGGCAGGCGAGGCTCAGCTGACACGACGCAGTAGGGGCCCGCCTGGGACCACAAGGGGAAACAGCTTGACCCTGCTCATGCAGGAAAAGATGGGGTTCGCCAGCCACCCACAAGACGATGGGGGACTGACCCAGATCATAAACAGTCCTTCAAAGACAGCGCAATGGGAGAACTGGCATGCCCGCAAACTCCTCTCAGATGGTCACCGGCATAAATCCAAGTCTCCTTTTAAAAACACACTTTTAGATATTGAGCCCCTGCTAGGAGCCAAGCACTTTATGAGGTCTTGCAGCAAAGGCTCCTAATCCATGGGGCCCCTAAGACTGAAAAGTTTCTCCAGGACCTAACAATGACTAGGAACTGGCAGGGGGGCCCCTGGGGGAGAGTGGCGTGAGGGTCTGCCTTTTCCAGCTTCAAGGGATAAACACTGGGCCTCCCAGAGCCTGGGAGGCCCTACACCGTCTACACTTCAGACCTCATGAATCAGGATCTCTGCAGAGCAGCCTGGATGTTGCATTTTTTCAAGTGCCCCAGGGGGCAGAATCACCTAGAGAGAGGTGGTGAAGGGAAGGTGGAGAGCCTGCACTTAAGAGATCTGGTGGCCTGCCACAGCCACTCACCTGTTGCCTATCCGCACAGACAGTCCAGGCTCAAGCCACTCTGGACCCTGGTAATTTCTCCAACTTGCCTCAGGGTCTTTGTATTTAACTCTTCTTCCAAACGCCTCTTTATCTGCCCCCCTCAGTTCATCCAGGTTTCAGCTCAGGGAGGTCTTCCCGACCAATCTATCCCTAACAGTGCCCCACACCTCCTCTTTCCTCCCTACCCACACTCAACCTTTCTTTTCTTCACAGCACTTACCACCAGATAATATACCCACATATCTATAAAGCTCTGTGCTTGTATGTTTCCAGCCAAGAAAATGGAAGCCTCAAGAGAGCAAAGACTATTTCGTTCACTGCTGTTCTCGGACGTCGAGACACTGCCACATACTGTTCAGTGCTCACTCAGTATTTGCTGAAAGAAGGAGGCATGAATGAAAAGCTCTCCCACATGACCGGGAATCACTGCTCTAAGGCAGGAGTCAGCAAACTTCTTCTGTAAAGGGGCAGAGAGTAAATATTTTAGGCTTTGTGGGCCGTATGATCGCTGAAGCCATGACTCAACATTGCCACTGAAGTGTGACACGGTCCTAGATAATTCGTAAAAGCGTGACCATGCTCCCGCACAACTTCATTCAAGGATACAGAAATTTGAATTTCGTGTGTTATGAAATAGCATTCCTTTTTTTACTTTGTTTCAACCGTGTAAAAATTTTTAAAACTTTCTTAGCTCAGGCGTGGGCTGGATTTGGCTCATGGGCCATAGCTGCTTATCAATCCCTGCTCTAAGAGATCCCAGAATGACTGCCTGCCACCCCGGTGCAGGCGGGCTTGTCCTTACACAGAGAACTGCCGAAAGCCACCTCTATGTAATACACACCAGGGAAGTAAAGGCTGCCGTTGACCCAGTCCTGGGGAGCAGAGAGGAGGCATTGACCTGTGGAGACGGGGGGTGCGGGGACATCCACTGGCCTGTGAAGAAGATGTCCTCGGAGGATATGAGCACCCCTGGTTCCCCTTCCTAGCATTCCAAGACAGCAGGGCTCTGGTGAGTGGGCTACGAGCAATCACTGAGTGTGTGGCAGGGCAGGAAGCAGGGGTGTGAGGGACAGATGGGTAGAGAATGCCGAGAACAGAAGGGGGTGGTGAATGGGTGTAATCAGGAGACAGGAACACCAGAGGTGGAGGAGAGCGGGGGGCGGGGGGCGGGGGACACCGGTCTAGGATTAGCCCACACTCCCACTGGAAGCATCCAGGCTAAAGATGTCCACCAGGCAAATGGAAACAGAGGCCCGGAGCCAGGAAGGCCAGCGCCAGCGAGAGGTGCGCGTAGGGTACCTGTGTGAGGCCAGCATGTCAAAGGCTCAACAGCACGTGGCCCTGACTGTGCATCCAGCCGGGCGATGGCCACAGCCCCGGGGAGGCTCCCGACAAGGCCAAGGCGTGCGAGCAGCAAGCACAGTGATGCCGATGTCACCGCCGCCGGTGACCCCACACCGGCCTTTCCCGCTCACTGTTCCTAGTCACGAGGTCATGTTGTCTCCTCCACTTCACAGCCGCAGACCAGAACCAAGAGGAGCCTCCAGTCACCACCCACAGTCTGCCAACACTTCCAAGTGGGAGGCCTCATTCAAGGCCCCAGAGTCACCCCCAACTCCAGTGAAAAAAGGAATCTCGGGTTTGTTTTTTTTCTAAACTTGTCCTCTAAGCTAATCCCCCACCCTCTGAGCCCTGTGTGCGGCAGGTGCTTCAGCTAAAACTGAGAAACACGGAGGTCATGAAATCCTTCAGGGGACAGCAAAGCTTCTGTGCATGCTGAAGAGGGTCCCTATCTCAAGACAGTGAACAGCAATTCCAATCCCCATCTGCTCAGGTCAAGAACACTTTAATTTAGAGAAGCATGCAAATCAGCAACCCTGTACAAATCCTGGGCGCCTTGAGCTCATTTAAAATGAGTATTACCGGCACAGGAAGTTGCAGCAGTGCTAAAGCACATTTACCCTGCAGCATGCATTCTGCTGTGACTGTTTACTGTTCCTCTCCAGGTTTTCTGAGCGTGTTAACTACAACAGAACGCCTCGTCTAAGCTATGACTCACTTTGTGCCAAGTGCTCACTGCAAAGCTGTATGGTGTCACTATGTTTCTCACACAGGGCCTTCCTGGTGGCACTATCTGTCCAAAAATTCTCCTGTCAGGAGATGGGGTCTGTGTGTCCTCCCCTTGAATCTGGTGGACATGGGACCATTTCCACTATAGGGGAAGCCGGAAGTGACGCTATGTGGCTTTGGGAGCTGGTCATAAACAGCGTGCTCTTCCCTCAAGTCTGCTGGCACACCGTCTTTGGGGCCCCTGATCTAGATGGGGTCACAGCCAGGTGCGGTGCAGGTGCTAACAGCCAGTCCTCGCTGAGGTCGTCCTCAGGCGCCAGATGTGCCAGTGAAGAAGTCCCCAGGAAGTACGTTCTCCAGGCCCGGCTGTTTGAGCCGTCCCAACTGAAGTCCCAGACATCATGTAACAGAGAAGAGCTCTCCCCATTTCAAATTCCTGACCCAATGAACCCGTAAAAGCACAATAAAATGATTGCTATTTTATACCCCTAAGTTTTGAAATAGTTGGTCAAGCAGCAAAAACATAAGCAGAATCAAAACAGACAGCAATGTCCCCAGCCCTTTAATCTAGAGATGAGGCAGACCTTAAGTCAACCCAGGATACGGGGCTTAACTCCTCCCCACCTGATGCATTCCCAACCAAGTGCACGTGCACCCTTCCCCACACCCAAAGCACAGCTTTGCACAAACTCATCGCCTTGGTAAAAAGTCTAGATCGAGGCTGCCGCCCTGGGGAAACCCTCCCTCCCCAACCACCCAGGCTGCCTGCCTGACCTGAACAGAACTGTAAATGTGTCAAAGAAAGATGCACCCCTTGCTCACCACTGATGAACCTCAACAATCCTCGTACCAGAACACAGCAAATATTTGACTCCCCTCAGGTAAACTTCGAAGCAGCACAACTGAAATTTTTTCAAACAAGGTAAGAATATACATTACTTTTTTTTAAGATTTATTTATTTGAAAGAGAGAAACAGAGACAGTGCACAAGAGCATGAGCAGGAGGGGCAGAAGGAGGGGGAGAGAGAATCCCAAGCCTGACGCAGGGCTCGATTACAACCTGAGCTGAAACCAAGAGTTGGATGCTTAACTGACTGCGCCACCCAGGCGCCCCTACTTTTTTTTTTTAATACACTACTCTTATAATAAGAAAAGCATTAAAAGAGTTGTTTATATGGAGCAGAAGGTTCAAATTAGGAGATACTCTTCTGTTTTTAATTCTTGAATAAGAAAGGAAGATGTGCAGAAGGGGGGAGATTCAACGTCTCCGGTTCCCACTAAAAGAATTAGAGGTTCAGGGTCAGGCAGCATCATACCTCAAAGGGGAACAGTCACTGAATGGGGATCTTTGCCTCCTGCCTGCCCTGAAGGAACCGAGCCCAAAACCCTGAACCCCACACACCCAGCCAGGCCTCTGACTGTCCTGAGCAGTTAGGAGGAAAACTGTCTCAGAGAAAAAAGGCTACTTGGGGTGGCCGAGCAGCCTCTGGGAGCACCTACTTCTGCGCCCTCCCTGTGACACTAACCCTGTTCTGGGGGCCCCCCGCCCTGGGCCCAGACTGTGGAAGCAGGCAAGATAGCAGCACCTTCTAGGCCCTGCCCCGCACTCCGTGCAAGTCCCAGCTGCCAGGTCCCAACCTGCGGCTATAAAACATTTCAAGTGACTCATGCAGTCTTATAGCCTTATCTAATAAAACTGTACTGACATTCCCATGGGAAGAAATTTTGCCCCAAGATGGTCCTTTTTTTTTTTTTTTTTTTTTTAAAGTGGTTAAAAGGGGAAGAAACCATAGACTTCGCAGAGGACATATGGTCCTCTGAAGAGTCTTTACTACATGTAAAAATGTCGCTATTAAGTGAGAACAGAAACAGTAGAATCAATTTTTTGCTTTTTAAAACTATATACATGTTTAAAACTACATGCAGGTGTCTTCACAGAAGTCTGAGACACATGGGGTAAGACCTTTTTGTACACCTCTGTATTTTAATTTCTACAACTCGTAGGAAGAAATGCTGAAATACATTCTTTAGGTCCAGAGAGGACACTGAGTTGCTTCTGTCCATTCCAAGCAGGGCAGCATCATGGCTTACAAAACACAGGGTGACTTATTAAAATCCTCCAATCTGGTAAGTTAGAAAAATCCAGAATCCAAAACCATTTACTCAACTATCATATCAAAGCACTCTACCATTCTGTTTTAAAAGCCTGGATAAGAGAATCTCTCTTCCCCAGGGACCCTCTTAGGTGTACAGGACAAATAGTTGCTTAGAACAGAGGTACACAAAGTGTGTCCCTGGGGCAGTGGCAGGAGTGTCACGTGGGACCCTGTCAGAAATGCAGATTCCCCAGCCCACCGAGCTCTCCTGAATCAGAAACTCTGGGATGGGGCACAGCCCCTGGGGTTTAATGAGAGCTCCAGGTGATGCCGATTCACCCACAGTATAAGATTCTCTGCAGTAAACTGCCTACCTCTGTTGTTTTCCCATGCTCAAAAGATACCCCATGTTTTGTTAAGAGGACAACAGAGTTAATGCACAAATAAGCCCTCTGCGGACCCTCCCTCCATTGTAGTGCATTTCTAGATGCCCCTTCTTCCTCTGCACTGCCCTCCCTTCCTTCCCAGGCCACTGGGAAGGACATGTGACATGCCCCTTCAGTACATGCTCCGCTCCAACCCTGTGCCAGCCTCTTGCCTGGGCTCTGGCCACTGCACGACCAGGACCAGAAGCCCTCCACTGCGGCCCTCCCACTTCTTCCACCTCCGTGTGGCACTTCTCCTTCCTTACCAGATGTCCTGTCCTGAAAGCTGCTGGCTTTGTCATTTTCCTACTCAAGACTTCCAAGTTCTCCACACGATTTTGATTGCCTGCTCCAATTATCAAAAGTCCTGAGCATGCACCCCAGCACCCCATATATATGTATATGCACACTGCAAAGGCTAAAGTAAGCTAAAGTAAAAAATATATATATATATATATATATATATATATATATAATAGAATTTCTTTTCACTGCCCCCCATGTGAAGGGTTCCATGGGACACACTCTCCCCCACCCTAATGCCAGCCACACAGGATGCCCTCATCCCCAGCACCCTGGCCCACACTCCTCCATCACCTGTCGCCAACAGGCCAGTGCAGTTCTGAACACACTCAACCCTCCCCAGACTTCCTACCCCACTGAATGTCTGGGGGATTCTTACATCATATTTGTGCTTCCCAAATATGAAATAATCAGCACCTTGTCATAGATGGTCTCATCTCTGATAGAAAGCAAGGTGCCGGGCTGAGATAAAGCTTGCTTAGGACTGGGAACTCACGAGCTCAACCCGGCACACTTAGGGACAGAGACTGGGTGTCATAGTCACTCTGCACAGCAAAGCCCTGGCATAACCATAGCATCTGACTTTCTCCCCAAAGGGTGTCCAGTGCTCCCTCCCTTGGCTCCCCCATGCTCAAGGCCCAGGAGGGGTGCCCTCTCCAAACACAGGCCGATCCCAGGGCTCCCCCTGACTATTCTGGGCAGGATGCCCAAAGGACCCATCTGTAGCCGAGACAGTCTTTAAGGTAAAGGTTTAAAATTCTAAATATTGAGCTATCCTTAACAGGTTTCACTTTGATTCAAGAAAGCTGTAAGAACAAGTTTGAAGGGAAGAGCTCTCCCATTGAAAGCCTCAGCCACGCAAGCCTTCCTTTAAGTGAGAACCCACGATATACATCGACCACTAAGTTCTAGGCAACCATTTAGACAAATGAGATCTCTGCATTGAAAGATTTTCTCCATATGTTAACTACAAAAGCAAATCACAGAAAAATCCATGGTATAAAACCATGTACATTTTAAAAATACCTAATATATTTTATGAATACATAATGCAGAGGAAACTATCTAGATGACTCATACAGACATACTAAAATGTCAACCAGTAACTAACAGGAAGGGAAACAGGGTTAGCTGGAAGGGGAAAGAAGAGGGAAAGGGATCTTCCAAATGCTTCCAAATTGTTAGAATGTTAAACCTGTGAATTAAAACTAAGCCCCAAAAGACATATATCAATGCCCTTTGCACCTTACTATCCAAACTGTAACTTACTCTTTTTTTATTGCAGAATATATTTATTATTTTATTTTTTTATATACATATATTTTTATTATGCTATGTTAATCACCATGCATGACATCATTAGTTTTGGATGCAGTGTTCCATGATTCATTGTTTGTGCGTAACACCCAGTGCTCCACGCAGAATGTGCCCTCTTTAATACCCATCACCAGGCTAACCCATCCCCCTACCCCCCCTCCCCTCTAGAACCCTCAGTTTGTTTTTCAGAGTCCATCGTCTCTCATGGTTCGTCTCCCCCTCCGACTTACTCCCCTTCGTTCTTCCCCTCCTGCCATCTTCTTCTTTTTCTTTTTTTCTTAACATACGTTGCATTATTTGTTTCAGAAGTACAGATCTGTGATTCAACAAGTCTTGCACAATTCACAGCGCTCACC
>NW_027397072.1:85385940-85411345 GCF_003265705.2 Callorhinus ursinus
TCCATAGTTTGGCTACTGTGGACATTGCTGCTATAAACATCGGGGTGCATGTACCCCTTCGGATCCCTACATTTGTATCTTTGGGGTAAATACCCAGTAGTGCAATTGCTGGATCGTACAGTAGCTCTATTTTCAACTGTTTGAGGTACCTCCATACTGTTTTCCAGAGTGGTTGCACCAGCTTGCATTCCCACCAACAGTGTAGGAGGGTTCCCCTTTCTCCGCATCCCCGTCAACATCTGTCATTTCCTGACTTGTTAATTTTAGCCATTCTGACTGGTGTGAGGTGGTACCTCACTGAGGTTTTGATTTGGATTTCCTGATGTAACTTACTCTTAACCACCATAAAATATCTTGGTTTCAAACTGAGGGTTCTAGAGGGGAGGGGGTTGAGGGGATGGGTTAGCCTGGTGATGGGTATTAAAGAGGGCACGTTCTGCGTGGAGCACTGGGTGTTATGCACAAACAATGAATCATGGAACACTACATCAAAAACTAATGATGTAATGTATGGTGATTAACATAATAATAAAAAAATTTAAAAAAAATCTTGGTTTCCTCCAGGTTCTTCAAGTCAATATTCAGAGGCTACAATCTATCAACAGAAAGCTACCATGATATTTACCATATGTTATCACCACTATGTGTCTATTTCTTGCAGGTGGAATTAAGATGCATTCTGTCCCCAAATCTTCACCTGAGAAAATCACTTCTGCCTCTTCACGTCAGGACACAAATAAATTTGTAAACACATTCCACTCAACCATATTCTCCAGGTTCTAGTGCACAGTACTATTTTTTTGAAAGATTTTATTTATTTATTTGACAGAGAGAGCACAAGCAGGAGAGCTGCAGAGGATGAGGGAAAAGCAGACTCCCCACTGAGAAGGGAGCCTGACGTGGGGCTCGATCCCAAGACGCTGGAATCATGACCTGAGCCGAAGGCAGATACTTAACTGACTGAGCCACCCAGGTGCCCCATAGTACTATTTAATTAAACATTCAAAAACTGCTTAATCTGAATTACTAGACAGTAATATCAAGTTTAGAGAAACAGGCACAAAAAAAGAGAAAAATGCCAGACCACCCCAGAAAGCAAACAAGCACTTTGATTCTTTAAATCACATTAGGGACAGATATAAGTGACAAAAAGTGGACTCTCCCTTCACCCCTCCTGTGGCTTCACAGATACCAAGAGAAACAAAGTTGCCACATTATTTCTCTTGCTTTTTCCCACTTAAACAGATGTAGGCTCAACCTAAGGAAGTGGGACAATATTTTCTATCTGACAATAGAAAATGAAATAGACGTCCCTTGAGGCTAGGAAATAAAGGCATCTCCTTAGTTTTCTGACAAAAAGAAGAAACAGATTCACTGAAGAAAAAGGAGAGCAAAGGGCGAACCCTTCCCTTCCCAGGCCAGCCACAGGGCTGCGGGCAGGAGAGATGAAAGCATTGTGGGTACCATCCCTGGCACAGCCCGCCAAGCTTAAATCACAATCACAGACCTCACTGCCTGTGGATTCACTCTGAAACTGACCCAGTGCTCTTCCCTTCTGACTAATCACTTCCCACTTCCCGGTGGAAACAAGTCAGGAGAAGGCGTGAATTTCCAGATCCCAGCACAAAGCAGGCCATTCAATAGCCATTTGCTGCCAAGTGGGTGATGAATCGGCTGAAAACTGACAAAGCAACAGCTCTGTACAAGCACTTCCTTTTCAACTAGCTTCCAGTGAACACCACTGATTAAGTCTGATAGTAAATGGAGATGAATCTATTTTTAGAATACTGAAGGCAAAAAATATCAGAAAAAATTTTTTTAAAGTAGGTAAGAAGAAAAGGAAAATTCACACTCCTCACTACAACTTCTAAACAGAGAAAGGAGCTCATGTGACCAAACCCAGAATATGAAAATATGATATAATGCATAAAGGTGTAGTAACCTTTTTTAGAAAGTAGAACACTATGATTAAGAACAAGACAGAAAGAGAATATGTGTATATATATAAAGATTAGTGCAAAGCACAAAGGAGAAATATTTAAAAAATGGAATACAACTTTGGGGGTAATTTTACAGCCTGATGTTAAAAGTTGCTTTGTTAATAATATATTTGCTATCGGATCTACTGAGAATGCTAAAGAGAAACTTGATAAACTTCACAAAAAATATACAAAACCTACATGAAAGAAATTATAAAACTTTACTGAGGGTCAAAAAGAAAGACCTCATTTCAAAGGAAGAGACATCACCATCTCTGTATGGAAAGACATTTTTAATATGCTAAAATTTTGTGAGGATTGAGATTTTATCTTTGTACTTCATTCTCTTAAGTTTTTCCACATTGAGTACACTATTTCCCTATTTACAAATTATTTAGTTTTAATGGGAAGTTTAAAAATCTGGACGATGCTTTTAAGTCGGCCTTTTTATTTTGTATTTGAAGAAGCGGAGAGGGAAAGAAGGTGCGGGAGGGATTGAGGAGGGACATCTCAAACCATGGTGCCCACTGGTGTCACCTAGATGGCAGCCAGGCAGGCCACGCCCCTGGAACCAGTGCGCAGATTTCCCACTGGTGGGGTGGCCATCCACAGGGTCAGGATCACGTGGAATGGCTGTGTCTGTAGGTCACCCTAACAGGCCTGGAAAATGCCGGCCTTCTGGGCTCAGCCTTTGTCAGGGACGGCATAGTCCAGGAGAGCATGGGGAACGGGGCCTTTGGGAGAAGCCAGATGAGGTGGCCAGTGTGGAGGGGGTGTTGGGGGTGGTGAGAGTAGGGAGAGGGGAGGGAGGGAGGGAAAGTGATGGAAGTAGCACGGACTAGGTGGGGGAGTTAGGAGGAGAGCAGGAGAGGGGGTCAGGGGACGGGCAGAGAGGAAGGTGCTCCTTAGAGGAAGGGGGAGACTGAGGGGGAGAGGGAGAGAGGAAGGCGGAAGTGAGTGGCCAGTGGGGGAGTACCGGGGACTAGGTGAGGTGGGTATGAGAGAAGGGGGAGGTGGGAATGCGGAAGGGGGAAGGGTAAGAGCGGGTGTGGCAGGCAGGTGGGGTGGGGGGAGGGAGTGTTTGGAGCCCGAGAGGGGGCAGGTGCCTCAGAGGCCTCAAGAAGGTGCCCGGGGGGGTGGGGGGGGGGGAACCAGGCAGGTGAGCCAGGCAGGTGCAGGTACAAGACCCGCTACCCTGGCTCAGAAGGGCTGTGGGCCTTGCAAACTCAGCACCCCAGCCTGGACAGAACACTGCTGCTAGAACAGAGGGACAGGCCTTCCAACCACCCAAGCTGGGGCATCAGGGCTGTGGGGGCTTCAGTGCAGACACGCTACCCAGCAGCCACCTGGGCCCAGCATGCTCATCAACCAGGTCAGAGTCATAAGGAAGAGGGGGGACCCCTACTGCAGGGCCAAGTAAGAGGACCAGAAGCCAGTTGACTACCGACCAACAAGACAAGGGCAATGCCCAGAGATCCTCTAAAATACCTCCTGCCCTTCCACCTTGTAGGCACCCCAACAGGGCTGCTTCAAAGTGAAACATTCTTTCAGGACAAGTGTCACTAAAAGTCTATACTGAAGCTAAGAAATGGGGTAGGTGCAGCCTTGGGGTTCCTTCAGGTCCTTCTGTACCACCATGGAGTACCAGACTAAGAGCTGGGGCGGGTCATGCAACTGCCCTTTGCCTCAGTTTCCCCATATATAAAATGGGGAGATTATCCTCCCCCATGCCTCACTGTAAGACAGTAGCATTATCAAAGTAGGTCATTCCTCACACTGCATTTCTGCACCGGCATCAGTGGCAGAAGCGGGAAGGTGGGCTTTCATTGCTTTGAGGGCCAAGGACAGAAATTTTGTCCTTAAATAATTAAGATGAACTGGGAGTAAGGAGAGCAAGGAATCAGAATAAAATTCTATAAAAATAAATTAAAAAAAAAAACTAAAAGGAAGAACAGAACTAAGATCCTGATTTGCCTACATGCAAGTTTCAAGGAGAACCACCATTTATGGCCCCTTATCATTCACTAGTAACCATTTCCACAAGGACTGTCATTTGGCCCCTGACAGTGTCAGATTAATGTGATTCTTTCACTTGATTCCAACGGAGCCATTCTACCCCTTTAATCTTCTGTTGCCAGTATAACACAGCTGTCTGCTCACATCTTTAAAAATAAATAAATAGGAGGGGGCCTGGGTGGCTCAGTCGTTAAGCGTCTGCCTTCGGCTCAGGTCATGATCCCAGAGTCCTGGGATCGAGCCCCGCATTGGGCTCCCTGCTCGGCGGGAAGCCTGTTTCTTCCTCTCCCACTCCCCCTGCTTGTGTTCCCTCTTTCGCTGTGTCTCTGTCAAATAAATAAATAAAATCTTAAAAATAAATAAATAAATAATAAATAAACAGGGGCGCCTGGGTGGCTGAGTTGGTTAAGCGTCTGACTCTTGGTTTTGGCTCAGGTCATGATCTCAGGGATTGAGCCCCATGTCAGGCTCCCCACTCAGTGGGGAGTCTACTTGGGATCCTCTCTCTCCCTCTGCCCCTCCTGTGGGGCAGACTCTCTCTCTCTCTAAATGAAATAAATAAAATCTTTAAAAACAGATAAATAAATGAAACTCAGATCACTTACATTACATATGTCAACTGAATTCTAACTTAGAAACAGCTTGTTTTCAGAAAGAGTATAAAAATGTTCAAGGATACTAAGTATAAAATTCCAAGGTCTCACCACCCTAACAAAATTGTTTTCATTTTCCTAGATGCTCAGACTCTTTCTGAAAAAGACTACAATAAGGGGAATTCAAGTGTTTGTTGCTGCTGCTTTAGGGCACTTATTTATTTTGGTTAGAAAAATAGAAAGCTTAACCAAAAACTCAAAGAAACTCACGGATTAACCTGAAATTCCCTCCTTGCCCTTCCGAATGAAAGGGAGAGAAAGAACACCCTGCAAGCACCTGCTTGCCTGCTGTCACTGCCCTTCCTACGTGAGGACAGGCCCCCCGCCACATAACTTCCTCACACCTATACCTAGAAACATCTTCCCTCCCAAGGTGGCTCACAAGTGAAGCTATCATCTCTTTAAAGACATTCTATCAATTCCTCATAGTGTTTTCTAAAAAGTATTAGTACCTGCAAGGTATAAGAGAACACAGTATCTCCATGCTGTAAGTGCATAAAAATCAAACAGCAGGGTTAGATAAATGACTGTCCTCAAGCCACAGAATGAGCCGAATGAGGGCGAGTGAAACTGCCCTTCTCCAAAAAGGGCCACCCCGGAATCCTTCCTCTCACGCGTAGCCTGCAGGAGCTCCTAAGACCTAAGCATTTGTAGAACATAAAGTAAGGAAAAAGGGGGGGGGGGGAGTAGGCATTAATGTGGATTCAACGCACATGGAGAATCTGGCAACTGGGCCTGCCTGTTAAACATCTACTAAGGAAAGCTCTCCGACATCACAGCAACCAGGCTCTTGATATCCCGGCCTACACAGCGGCACCACACACCAGGCCTGAAACCTGCCCGCACATCTACACGAGGTAGTGGGGTACCGGCGGGAGAGTGCACTATCCAAGCTAGATGGGCTGCCCCCAAATGCAAAGCTGATTCTTTTTGGCCCTTCCCTAATGCTTGTATATTTTGAAATATGTTCCTTGCAATCTCTAACTTCTCATGCTACATGAATTTTGATCGAATGTTTGTCTACTCAGCTCACTGAATGAAGTTTATGGGGAGGCAGACTTCAAATGCTGCCGTTAAGGACCAGAAGGACCTGCTCCTTGCGCTGTCACCTCCATGCACATGGTCAGGCTGGCACCTATGCCTTCAACCCTACTGCCCAAATCCTATTCATCCTCTGAAGTACCGACCCCTGGGCCTTGAGGGCATGCCCATTCCTTCCCAGTCCCTAGTCTCATTTCTCTTGTCGAACATCTTGGCCAGTGTCTTAAGAACTATGTGTGTGTGTGTGGGGGGGGAGAACAGGAAAGCTGCTGAAAATAAAGACTCCCAGGTCCTAGAATTTGTTTCTACCCTCAGAACACCTCTAACACCAAATGTATGGCTTTTTCCCACACTAACAACCAATTTTCCAACTCTCTGGACACTCAACTGTGGGTATCCAACAATTCAATTCAATCCTCACACTGACAACCTAGAGTTAGGACAGACCCACGTTAAGGGCTCAGTCCCACAAGGCTGCGCCCACTTCAGACACCAATCACAAGTCCCTATACTTCTGATGAAGTGGCTATAAATTGGGGGTGTTCATGACCGCCCCCATCCTTGGGTTTGATAACTTGCTAGAATGGCTCCGAGAACTCGGGCAAACGGTTTACTTACACCTACTGGTTCATTATAAAGGATACAACTCAGAAACAGTCAAGCGGAAGAGATGCACAGGGCAAGGTATGGGGAAGGGACTGGACCGTCCATGCCCTCTCTGGCGTACCACCCTCCCAGTCCCCCGCTGCGTTCCACAACTGGGGAGCTCTACAAACCCCACTGTCCAAGTTTCTGTAGAGCTCAATCTCCAGCACCCCATTCCCTTCCTGGAGGTTGGTGGGCGGGATCCTTCTCGTGACCAGCCCCATCCTGGCTACCCAGGAGCCCACCCTAAATCACTTCACTGGCATCAACTAAGGTGTGATCAAAGAAGGGTTCTCATGAGCAAAAAAAGACAATTCTATCACTTAGGAAATCCCAAGAGTTTTAGCAGCTTTGTGCCCATAGGGGACAAAGACCAAATATATTTTTCTCCACACCACACCAGGCATGAGGAAATAATCGCCATTCACTTCACAGAGAACCGTTAACACATAAATAAAGAGTTCTTAAAAGTCACCGGAAAAGAGGGGAGCCTGGCTGGCTCAGTGGGAGGAGGATGTGACTCTTGATCTCGGGGTCGTGAGTTCAAGCCCCATGTTGGGTGTGGAGCTTACTTAAAAAAAAAAAAAAAATGAGTGGGGAAAAAAAGAACCAACAACTCAACAGAAAAATGAGCAAACCCATAAACGGTTCTCAGAAGAAGATATATTAATAGCCCTTAAACATTTCAAAAGATGCTTCATGACACTCACAATAAGAGAAACGCAAATTAAAACAAGGAGATGCCATTTTTCAGACTGGTGAAAATGCAAACGTTTGCCAACAGCCCCTGCTGGGGAGGCCGAGAGAACCAGCGGCCACGGTGGGAGCGTGGGTTTCTCCGCTGCAGCAGCCTTTGTGATAGCAACATATCTGAAATCACTGAAATGCCTTCCACTGGAGACAGGCGCGTGCGCACGGGAGTGTAACACAGCCGTACAACAGCGAGGGCGTGTCTGCATGGGTCCGGCAGAGCGCTCGCTCTCCACAAAAGGGAGGCAAAGAGTCCGCACAGGATGCTACCTGCTGAGTAAACACCCATAGTAAGGGCAGCATCCACACAGACTAATGTTAACATCTGCAGAAAGATGGATAAAACACACTGAAAGGGTGCAGAAGGCTCGAGATTTCCCCGAGAGGCAGCTAATTTTTAGGTACTTTGACTTTTGAACCATGTATATGGTTTAAATACTTTATCAGAAAGAAGAAAACTGAATACAGACCAAGAAATGAACCTTGACTTGTATCGGGTATTAAACAAAATTATCACAAGTAGCTTTTGAACACAATACTCTAACTGCACATCCTCAGTGGGACATATTGTGAGGACAAAGAACTACAGAGAAATCCTGAATTTGGTTAAGTTTGTTGTCAGTACGGTACTGACGTAGTAATTCTGAAACCATTCTGTCTGTATGGTAGTAGAGAGCCAATGACTTTTTATTGATGTTAGAAATGAGATTTCCACAGTGGGGAAAAAGGACATAGCAATATGGAATGGGGGAATGTAAGGAAGAAACCTGTTAAGATTTAAATGGGGCGTATGGGCATAAACTCATGATTGGAAAAAGTGTGTACGTTTCCTGGCTCTGTCCCCTGAAAGAGATGGAAGCAAGGACACCTCAATGGCAATTCACACAACCAGGGCCCAGGCCCTGATTCCTTAACAATGTTCCCCAGTGAAAAGAAACAGGACTCCTTCAAGAAATAGCTAATTCCAGGACTGGGGCAGAGAAAGAACAAGATGAGCCTGGAACATCTGGAGATCAAGGAAGTGCTCAAAGACTCAAAGAATCTATGAGTCCACAAAGATTTTTTTTAAAGGGGGCAGGGGTGAACTGACTGGTGACCCCCTCCCCCAAAATATGTCCACATCCTAATCCCTAGAAACTTGAATGTGATCTTACTTGGTATGGTATAAGTAAGGATCTTGAGACCAAAGATCACTCTCGATTATCCAGTTGGGCCCTAAATCCAGTGCCAAGTGTCCTCATATGGGAGACACAAGAGATGTGACAGACAGGAGGCAATGTGACCACCCACAGAGGCAGATGGTAGGATGCATTCACAGGCCAAAACATCTGGAGCCTTGAAGGAGCCTTCAGAGGGAGAGCGGCCTTGCAAGCACATTGATTTCAGACTGCTGGCCTCCAAACTGTGAGATAATTAACTTCTCTGTGAAAGCCACCTAGTTTGTGGCAATTTCTTACAGCAGGCACAGGAAACTACCACAGAGAGTGAGAAATGAACGAAGGAGGCAAGTTCTTTCCAGAACAACACAAGTTTATAAACACAGAATGGCTTACAGAATCAGAAAATCACCATTTTGGATTTCCCAATGTAAAAACTGATCCAGGCAAGGACCACCAATGGATGCTGAATGCACAGGCTGGACAAGAAGACACTCAGGGTTTCCAAGAATCACCCCGGGGACTGTGTACAGGGAAAAGGCACCTTTAAAATGAAGTGCAGTGACATCCAACATATGATGAAGGGTGCAACCACCCTGACGGAATGCAAATCAACAAGCACTATTATAAAAAATGTCCAGCCAAATGTAATTGTAAGGAAACAATCAGATAAATCCAGAATTCAGGACATTTTACAGGACAACTGGTCTGGGCTTTTTTAAAAGATAAGTGTTACAAAAAATCAAAAAAAGTTAGAGACCTAACAGCCAAATAAATGCAGCATATAAACCTTGACTGATCCTAGAGTTAAAACAAAACAAAACAAAACAAAAACCCAGAAAAGGCTATCAAAGACATGGATGGTACAGCTGAGGGAAATTCAAACATGGACTGTATGTTAGACAATGTTATTTATGTTAATTTTCAGGGTATGAGATTATATAGAAGATGCTTTTAGTCTTAGGAGATCTACGTTAAAGTATTTAAAGGTAAAGCAATATTATGTCTGCAACTTTCAAATATTTTAACCAAAAAAATGTATACATTAAAACAGGGAGAAAGAACAAATGTGGAAAAAAAAGAACAGCTGGTAAATATGGGCGAGGAGGATTTGGGTGTTTGTTGATTATTCTTTCAATAGAAAGAATAGAAAATAGGTGTGGAAATTCTGAAAAAGTTGAGCGCCCAAGACAATTTCAAGGTGCCCCTCCCCAACCCCCAAGGAGGGACAGGAGGAGGATTCCCAGGCCCCTGCCTGGTGGGTATCAGGAGGATCCTGAGAACCTGCATTTAACAAGTGTGAGCTGATCATCACGCTCAGGTGAATCTGGAACCAGCACCTGGGCTGTTTGCTTGTTTTTCCCCTACCTCTTCTCCCTGGAGTCTGCTGGCATCACGATGCTAACTCCCTGTGTCTCCCTGGCAGCAGACCAGTGGATGTTTACTGAGGAATTCACGAGGACAGTCCCCTAGCCACGTGGGGCTAGTTAGCTTAAGGGCAAACGTATTCTAAGGGAAGCCCAACTCAGACAAGGTTGACGTCTGTTCCCATAAATGCAAACACCATGCTTCTAAATGGTTTTCAGTAGCTTTCCTCCACAGTGGAATAAGAGCAACAGGATAGAAAGGTACCACAAATGCAGTGTCATTACCGCAAGATCCACGATACACCAAAAATTAAGTGAATATTACAGGACATCACAACGCTAGATTTCAGGAGCTGAAGGTAAAAATAATGGCTCCTAAACTCACTACAACAGCAGCAGGTAGACTTCTTTTTCATTCTTGCTTAAGGTCTGAGCCTAGGTAGATGGGTAAAGGGTAACAGAACAAGGCTAGCAGAGGCAGGCAGTGGGGAAGGCCGGGCCACACCCCAGGGGGTCAGGAATGGTCATGCCTGGTGCATCTGGAAATGGGGTGACAAAGCCCCTGAGACAGAGAGTCTGACTTTCAAATTTGTCTAAACAACAGGACGAGTGGCAGCTCCACTCCCCGGCCTGGCAAAAGATGGGCAGCCCCATCTCTGGGGAGGGGGGTCTCGGACTGGGGAGCCAGGTCCACCTGGGGACGATGATCAAAGTACTGTTCAGACAGGAAGCCCTGTACCCACTGGGCCCCTGGACGCAGGCAGCCGAGGCTCCCCGGCAGAAGCCTGGCAGAGCCTTGTCACCAGAGCTCCGAGACCAGAGGACAGACCTACGGTACTCCTCCCTAACAGGAGCAGAAAACCTAAGGCCACCAGAATGCCAAGGAAAGCCTCACACAAGAAAAGTGGGAAGGGACCTGGAGGGAAGAGACTCTTTAGTGAGAAAGAGCAAACCAAATTTCCAAGACGAGAATACAGCCATGAAATGAAAACCACATTTTAGTCTTTTTTTTTAATCCAGAGGAAGAAAGAACTCTTATAAATGGAAAAATTATAGTAAAACTAAAAATTTTTAAAAATCACTAGAAGCGTTAAAGTACAAAGCGCAAGTTTCCAAAAAATAGAGCAAAACTTTTGAAATGGGGGGGAAATAGGAAATAAAAGGACTAGAGCAGGCAATACTACATCAGCATGATATTCCAGAGAGAGGAAACACAGAATAGAGGAAAGGAAACAACCAAAGAATAATTTAAGACAATCCCCAGAACTGAAACGGAAGAGTTTCTGGACTACCAGGGGGCTCCGCAGTACCCAGCACACAGGGCACAGAGGCATGCAAGGCGGGCCAGGCTCACCTCAGACCACAGGGGACAGGTTGGTCAGGGCAGGCTCTGCTGAGCTGCAGCAACGAGCAGGCCCAGACCCTAGGAAGCTTAAAAACAAAGATGCATTCTTCAAGTTTATGTCACTCTAAGGGAGTGGGGGGGCTGTGCACTGAGCACCATCACCTTGAATGATGCCGGTTATCAAACCAGAGGGGAGGAAACGCTCACAACTACTCACTGGGCCCCGAAGTGAAGCAGGGCTCCCTGCCTCCACTCCTGGGCACCGTGACTGCAGGAGGCCGCCCGGGTCTGGGAGTGAGGAAAAGGCCAGGGGACAGAAAACTAGAAATGGGTGGTCAACGATGACCATCATGGGCCAAAAGAAGATCCTGAAATCTTCCAGAAGGAAAACACAAGTCCCACGGAAAGGGACGGACCTGAAACAACTTGTCAATACTAGAAAGCAGAAAGTAAAGGAACAATTCCTGAAAAGTTCCGGAGTCTTTTTCTAGAATTCTACATTATCAATCCATCAAGTAAAGATGAAGAAAGACACTTAGATGGTCTCAAGACTCTCCTTCAATGCACGTCCAAGTGAAAGAAGTGTGAAATAAGCAAGGGGAAGTCAGGGGGCAGGGCATCTATGATGGGCACGGCAGGTCTGAAGGCTCTGGGGGACCTTCTTCAGGAAGGCCCCCGTCAAGAGGTCCTGCTGCTCCTGAACATCTTGGGGAAAGATGCAAACAACTGACAAAGCATTTGGAGTTTAATCAGAAATAATACATAGAGAATAAAAAAAAAAAAAGAAAGAAAGGAAAGAAAAGTCAATAATTAGCTCCAGGGAAAACAAAAAGTCACGCACAGCACTCCTCACTAGCAATCAGAACAGCATTTAGTCATACACATATATTCTAAATGTTTATCTCAAAATTACACCACATCTACACTGGCGATGGCGAACATGGGGGGGCGTAGGGCAGGTTAAGAGAACAAACAATCATCTTCCAAAGAATAAAGTCACTAGGTAATACCTACAGATGACAAATCAGCAAGCATATCATTCTATGGCACAAAGACAAATATCAAAATCAGCGAACAAAAGTTAAGTGCTTGCCTCTGGGTGGGGGAAAATAGAGGCAGGGACTCTGTCTTGCCTAACAAACCCTGCAGAGGCTACTGACTTTTCAAACTATCTGCATGTTAAAAAACATGAAAGGCAATTCCAGCTAAGCCTCTGCCTGGGGAGCCTCTGCCTAGTAAGTAAGCATGATTTTCAATCAAACCTCTGAGCTCTTCCAAAGAGCTAATAGCACTGATCCAAGTGCTACCAGGGCTGAAACACTTAAGAGACAATCCCTGTCCTCAAGGACTGGGAATTTTATTGAGAAGAAAACACAGGCGTGTGCAGTGCAAGGTGGCACGGGCTCGCTCCTCTAGGCATGGTCCAGAATGTTCACTGAGAGCAGGAAGGAAGACTCTGGCCCAAGTAGGCAAAGAAAGAAAAAAGAAAAAAAAAAAAAAAAACTCGTTGAGAAAGATCCAAGTGGAAGGAGAAAGACTAGCAGAACTTGAGAGAGAAACAGGCAGTGCACTTCCAGAACAGGGACTGGCTAGCCGTGAGGGTGTGTGGTAAGTGGGAGTGTGGACAGTTTTTTCAAAGAGATTTCACTCCTAACAGGAAGGGCAAGATTGTCAATGGACTCCCTGTTGACTTACATTTTCAGTGTCCTTGGACACTACCAATCAGGAGCCCACCCCTCCGCACTGTCTCAGGTATACCATCCACGCTCATTAGTAACACTGATCCACCCTATTCTTTTTTTTTTTAAAGATTTTATTTATTTATTTATTTGAGAGAGAGTGAGAGAGAGAGCACATGAGAGGGGGGAGGGTCAGAGGGAGAAGCAGACTCCCGCTGAGCAGGGAGCCCGATGAGTGACTCGATCTTGGGACTCCAGGATCATGACCTGAGCTGAAGGCAGTTGCTTAACCAACTGAACCACCCAGGTGCCCCCTGATCCACCCTGTTCTTGAGGGCCTCAAAACTAAAATCAGATTTTGAGCTGGCCCAAGGCCTCTCCCAAGCTGGCCCACTCTGGCCCCAGTCTGCTGACCAGCCTCATCACTGTACCTTGTTTTCATGCTCCAAAAACACTACCCTTCTTTGCATTCCTATAGCACTCCCTGTTCTTGGCTGCCACAGGACCTCTGCACATGCTGTTCCTTCTGGAACACATTCCCTCCTAGGCCTCCTAATTCTACACATCCTTCAATTCTTAGCTCGAGCCTCAGCTCCTCATGGAAACAAATGTCCCTGATTCCTCTAATTCAGGAGTCCCTGTCATAAGCTCTCATGCATTCCTCTCCTTCATACCAGTTTGTAAATTAACCCTCATTGGGGTGATTATCTAATTCTTGGCCACTTTACCTTCTAGGCCAGTGGTCCCCAGCCACAGCAATCGCTTCCTAGGGGAAGCTATGAGAAATGCACATCCCAGACCTACTCAATCAATAACTTGAGGTGGGAGGCAAAAATCTGTGTTCTGAAAACCCTCGAGGCAATTCTGATGCACACTCCAGTTTGAGAACTACTGCTCTAGGCACCAAGATGGCACTTCCTGGCATCCCCTGGCACCAAACACAGTCACAGACAACGGTAAGGACTTGGCAGGATTTCCCAGTGGAATGGATGGTGAACAACTTCCCATGGCTCCCTAGATCCCCTTTTATTAATTCTAAACACCTCTGTCCAACTTTAGAAGTCCTATAATCAACACTGAGCGTGATGCAGACCTGGGTTCTATCCCCACATCCCTGGCCTTTTTGGCCTCAAAACTTGGCTCTCTGTCCTTTGTCATCTGTGTAATCATCCATAAATGTTACTAATTTCTCTTGGTCTTAATTTCCTCACCTCTAAAATGGGAATAACCATAGTATTTCCTAAGATTGTTGAGATAAATAAGCCAATGAGACTCATGCCTGCACATACATGTAAACACTCAGCAAATTTAGGTATTATTATTTCATAACAATAATTATGCAATTTTAAGTGATCTTTCCCCTGGTCAGCTTTCTTATTCAAAACTGACGACAAACACTTAAGGGTAGCTTTCTCCCTTTCAGACTACTCACATCTAATTCCCATCCCCGGCTTGAAACTGTCTACGATCTAAGAGCCCTGCTGGAGCTTTCTCAGCTCCACCTCCTGGAAGAGTGTGGCTATGCTGAACAGCCTAGGTCTGAATAACACATGTCCTCCTAGAGCTCAATTGAAGTCACTTTCTCAAGTCCCCTGTCACCTCCGGAATCAGATCTTGGTAACTAAACCGGTTAGCAGGTTGTTTCATTTAAGAGTGTATCTGTCTGGTGGCTAGGATTCAAACGGAGCTCACACTGGAAGCTATTTCTAGTCCAACTGTGGTAGTTGGTAAAGTATTAATAGCAACAATAAAAATATACTCCCATCGAACAGATCTTTAAAAAAAAAAAAGCAAGCAAAGGACAGTTTCCGCCTCTAAGAAGACAAGGGTCTACCACCTGCCTGCGAACTGCCCCCCTCCTGCCCTGTCTCAGGCAGAGGCTGGGAGTCATGACTGAGACGAGAACCGTACACACCGTACACAGCAAAGTGCCGCCCTGGGTCTCCCTGCGCTGCGCCTCCCCATGGGGCCGGCCCGCCGCGCCCCGGGGACCCCGCGCACCCGGACATCTGGGCGCGGCCACCAGCCGGCGAAGGCCAGCAACACTTGGCTCCCCAACAGTTAAATGCTGAGTAATTTTCCTGCGGAGCAAACAGTAGAAGCGAGGGCTCTGCCAACGGCAACAGTATTTTTATCCTACTTAACCAACACGGCGGCACGGCCGCGGCTGTTCCCAGGGTGTCCTCGCGCGGCACGCTCGGGAATCGCCGGCTGCCGGCTGCCGGGGCGACGTGGACAGCAGTCCCACGCGTCGGGGCGGGAGGGACGGACGCAGAGGGCTGGGGCCGCGCGCGCGAGATCGGCCGAGGCCGGAGGCGTCTCGCCGCGCGGGGCCCGGCTGTCCCAGAGCCCCCCGGGCAAGGACCCCTCCGCTGGGCCGCCCGGTCTCCGCGCCAGGGCCTAAGCGCTGGAGGGTCTGCGCCCAAGTTGGCCAGCTGCTTTGCCACAAGAGCGGAAAGGGGGAGACCAGTCCGCAACCCCCGAAAAGGGGTGAAAGCACGGAGCGCAGGTCCCGCCCGGTGCGAGACGGGAGACCGGACAGCAGGGCCGCTCCGGGACCGCACACAGCCCGCCGGCCCGCGACCCCGCCACCGCGGCGCCCGGGAATGAATGGGGCTCCCCGCCGGCCCCGGGCGCGAACTCACAGGCTACGTAGGCGAGCAGCGCGATGCCCAGCAGCAGCTTCATCCTCCTACGGTTGACGGCAGACACGAGGCGCAGGAGCGCCTTGCTCACCATCCCCAGGAGCCGTGCGGGTCCAGGGCCCTGCCGCGCGGGGGCCGCCTGCTGCACAATGCGCGGCGGCTGGGACAGCAGCGGCAGCGGCGGCGGCGGCGGCGGCGGCGGCGGCAGCAGCGGCGGCGGCGGCCCCGGAGAGCCCCGCCCCCTGCCTCCGGCCCGCGCGGTCCCGCCCCCGTGCGCCGGGTTTCCTGCTGGTGGCACCACGGCGCACGCGCGACTCCGCCTCTGCCCCGCCTCCTCCCTCGCCCTCCCAACGCCCCGCCCCTCCTCCCCCTCTCCCCGCAGGCGCAATTGCGGCAGCTAACTCAGTTTTCGAAGAATGTGGCTGCGAGCCGGGGGCGGGGCGGGGCGGGCGCGGCGCATGCGCGAGCCGGCATGTTTGCCTCGGAGGTGTAGCTGGGCTTCTGTACCTAAGAGGTGCGTTCCCTACCCGAGGGCGGGATCGCGGTCGCCGGGTTTCCGAAGCCGGCCCAGCGGGTGGCAAGCGGTGGGCACTCGTATGTGGCGATGAAAAGAAATGTTTATGCTAAATTTAGCCATGTCTTTGAAGTCCTTTGAACGCCTCTTTCAGAAAGTTGACTAGTTCTGTGGGCTGTCTTCAGTAACAATAGCGGCAGCGAAAATTATTAATCCTCTAAACACTGCTAAAGTCAAACCGATGCGTTGCTTTTTTCACTCCTATGATGGACTGGGATGTCTTTCTTCTAAAAATAGTTTGTTATTATTATGAAAACGTAATGCTGGTGGTATAAGGACAAACCAGGAAAAGGAAGGAATGAAACCGCGCTTTGTCTCTGCCTCTAGAAAAACACTGAACATGTCAGCACATGTGTTTCATTCCAAGCTTTTTGTTGAGTGTATATTTAGTCGAGTAGTTAGGGAGGTGAACTGCGGTGGTGTACAGATTGCGTGTGTGGTAGCTGAATGTATTTATTCCATAAGCATTTATTGAATGCCAGCTACAAACAAGGAGGTGTGTCAGAGGGTACACAGATTTCAGAAGCTTGTCATCGGAGCCGCAGAAAGCTGGCCCCGACAGAGAAGAAAAGGTGGTACGCACAGACCTGTGATGCCAAGTCAAGTGAGACCCAGAAAATGTTGGGGAGCTACTGGCTAGAAGTGCTGAACTCAGCCACAGGGAGAAATCAGAGGAGCCAGCAGCGTCCTTGGAATGCCAGGCCATTGTGCCAAAATCAAATACTTTGTGTTAGCTTTATTAGAAATCTCCAAGAATAATAACTAGCAATAAATCAAAGCAGTCATATGTTACAGCCTTGAAACTACACAGAGTAAATGCTGTGATTGTGTGATTCAAATACAACCTTCCCCCCATCCCTGGGCTCCCCCAGTAACTTGCTGAGAATCACTGAATGGGAGGAAACATGCTGAGCAGTTTTGCCATGGGAAGAGCCATCCTGCTGTCATACTGCCCACAAATGGAGTGGACTACTTTCAAGAAGCCCAGATCCCAGTCTGAAGTATCAAAGGAAGCTGATGGGTGACACTTCCTTTACTTCCTTTGGAGGCAGAGAGAGCCCTACCGTGGGAGTCAGAAGCCTAGGTTCCCACAGTGGCAGGGTTTCTAGAGCCCACCTGTGAGCCTGGGACAAACCGCTTTTTGCCTATGAATCTTAGTTTGCCTATCATTAACATTCTGGGTTTGGGTTTGATCTATGACTTTGCACTGAAGCGCCTAGAGCAGGCAGGGCTCTGGGCTCCTCTGATTTTAGGATACTGTGATTTTTATATTAAAGGTGAGGAGCAGAGATGTGAGAAAAGATTTTGTTGACACTCACCCTACTGGGAAAATCAGATTGAAGCTGTGAGTAGATTTCAAGCATATTCAGTTAGTAGGCAGGGTTTAGTTGATAGGTATCCACCAATTCAAACAGGACCGCATTGTGAAATACACGCTATTTCTGTACAAAACTGAATCACATTCTTAGTTGAGCATTTTTTCTGCCACTGTATACCATTGCCATGTTCTGCCCCACCGGAGTAAGTATTTGGAAATGTCATCAGCTGCTGCAGGTAAAATTCTGCTACTATCATCATTACCACCAAGAAAGCTGTTGGTGGCCCAGGACCCTGATTTCCAATCCAACCAAAACCAGAATTGCGGAGTAGCAATAGTATGCATTGTGCCCAGTGGAAGTGCAAAGACACGAGGGAAAGGCAGTGCCAAAGAGGCCCTCCAGACTCATCAGGGAAACCGTGGGCTTGGGTCTGTCATTCCCTCTGCCCCTTTTCTCTGTTTCCTCTTGTCTTTTTTCCAGCCAGCCCACCTCCACTTCCTGCAACAGGTCTGGGCTCACGTCCCACCCCCACCTTGCCCTTGCTATCAAGGACTTCATTCTTTCTATGGATATGTTAACAAGAATATTTTTGAGCAGTTACTAGTTCCAAGGGGTAACTAAAAACAAAATCATAATACGGCTCCTGTCCTGGAGTGCTAAAAACCTAGGAAGGGCAGGAAACAACATTCATTACACCTCTATCACAGGCCAGAGACTGTAACGCCAGGTACTTTGACATGTGGGCTCTTGTAAGTCCTGTAACAGCCCTGTGGTATAGGGGTGCTGTTGCTGTGGCTGAGTTTAATAGAGGAGGGACGGAAGCCCCGAGAGTTTAGGTAGTAGCTGGGAGCCTAGGAATGGGGTTTTAGCCCATGCCTTTCCCCTAGGCCAGGATGCTTTTTGGCAGGAGAGTGAAGACATGCGCAGAAACAACTGTAATTCCTGGTAGCAAGTGGTGAGTGCTGTGGGACAGGCTCCATGGATGGTTAAGGAATTTCACCAGACAGAGACACTGCCCCTTGGGAGCAGGGGGCACCGAGTCCGCGGGTACATGCTCACCCAAGTTGGGTAGCAACAGCTCCAGCGAGAGTGTTTATACCATGGAAATGAGCAGTAGCTATAAATCAGGGCTTCTTCTTCTTTCTTCTTTTTTTTTTTTCCTTTTAACCAGCACACCTCTGCATCCAGGTAAGAGCAGCGAGAGGCAGTTTGGCAGAATAGGAGCAGCGTGAGCAGAATTTGAAAGCTCAGGTCGATTTTTACTCACGTACCTTGAAGAGCAGTCTCGCTCAGGAAATAGCAAGGGCAGGGGCAGTGGGGAGGGAAAGGATCCCTGAGGACACGGTGGGGATGTTTGGTTGGCTGGAGGGGCAGGGATTGAAAAGAGAAGACACAAATGTTGGAGAGGAAAGATTCTGGGAGGCTGTGAGGGTTAGTACAAACCAGGAGTCCGTCAAGCCCGGGTCAAGGGTCACTTTCTTTGCTGGCTACTTACCAGTCGCCTCAGCGTCCATCTGTACTTGGGGTCTCTGTTCTGTTCTGCGGAGGCTGGGAGTGCGTGCACTGCATTGTCCAGCCGCTGGCAGGATCTGCACCTCGGCGGTCCTGGTGGAAGACCGGCAGGAAGACACGTCTTCTGCTTCTGGCTCCCAAGGGCAGCCATTGCTAGTGGTTGCTGGAAGTTGCTAGCATTAGCCATTTGCTAGCAAAGGTGGGTGATTCCAGACCCCAGCAGTTCAGAGCATCTTGTCAGAGAATCAAGGCTTCTCTTCCAAGTGATTCCAGGGCTGCCCACCCCCGGACATTCACTGCTGCTCATCTCTGGGTATCAATCCATTCTTCCTTATGCCTCCAAAATCCCTCTTCTTTGTCTTCTTAAGCCTTCTAACAGCGTTGTTACCAATCTCCTATATTACATGCCTTCTGTTTGAAATACTTAAGAATAGTTTCCTGGACTAGACCTTGGCCGACATATCTTCTGCTAAGGTATTTGAGAAAGAAGAGTGGGTCCAGGTTTACTCTGGAGCTGTCTTGTTGTGATGCTCTCCTCCATGCCATGCCAGCTCTGCCACAGGGCACTACTGGTTTCCTGCTGGGCACTGACCCTGATATCTGCCCTGGAGTCCCTTTGTAGAGGACATGACTGCCACTGGTCTTGGGAGAGGGACGGACGGGAGGTAGGTCTTTGTTTCCCACCCCACCGTCACACCAGCATGAGTGAGTGCACTAGACCTTCAGTCAGGCTTGGGGATGCAGGAGGGTTTAATATGCCAGCCACATGAACAGTTTGAAATTGCATATCTAACATTCCCATTCTTATGAGTCTTTTTAAAAAAAATACACTTTATTTTTTTGAACAGCTTTATACTTCAAAAAAAAATAACAATAACAGCTTTAGACTTGCAGAAAAATTGAGAAAGTAGTACAGAGCTTTCCCAGGCCCCCATTTTCCCCTGTCATTGATGTCTTGCGTTCACATAGGATTTATGTCCCTTCACATCAGCTTCCTCTTGTCAACATGATCTGTGACTGTCTGATGGCCTTTCTGGCCTGGCTGAGGTGTTTGTCAGGTTCCTCCCCTGCGCAGCTATTCTTTGTCCCCTTCCTAGCTGTCCTCCTTGCAGGAAACCTGCTGTCCATAGCCTACACGTGCGAAGTGGGAAGTTACGCAACCCCTCCTTGAGGGAGTCCTATCTGTATAAATTATCTGGGATTCTCCATTAAGGGAGTCTTGTCTCATCGTACCCGTCCATAAATACCCAATTATTTAATTATCCAGTGCATCATCCTTACTTTCCGCACTGTAAGTGCTCCAGGTTCAACTTGTATATTTCCTGCCCCAATCCCGGAATGTGTTCCTCCTGATGTCTCCAACTCCAGTCCCTTGCCACGTGGATCCCTCTAGCCTCCTGCCCCACCCCCACCCCGCCACTCCTCCCAGACAGAACCTGGCTCCTACCATCCACCATCTGTTTGCTTCATCGTCTGATTATAGTACTCACGTACAGCAGTGTCACCTAAGAGTTCTTTGACCCTGCACCACTGGGGATGGCCATCTGCAGTCTTCCGTCCCTTCCCCCCTACACACACGCGCGCGCACACACACACACACACACACACACACACACCTGTCTTCTCTCTCCTCTGCCCTTCCCCCCACTCTCAGCCCCCCCCTGCCCCCCGCCGCTGCCAATCCCACCCCAACCCTGGAATTCCTGTTTCTCTCTATGCGGTGCACTTTGTTTCCCCTTGTTTAGTCCATACCCTGGTGGCTTCCCCTTCCTATCTTTCTAAGCAAATACAATTCCCTTTCTAGGAAATACTCTGATGTCACCCATAAAATATCTTCCCAAGCCCGATCAGGCTCAGGGGCTGGTCTTTAGTCCGTAGACACGGGGTGTGACCACCCCCTCTCCCCAGGGCAGCAGCATCCATTGCCCACCAGGTCTCCTGGCAGCAGAAGCCAGACCAGGAATGGCCACAGGAGGGGCACAACAGCCCAGGTGGACAGGAGCAGGAACACGCCAGGAGTCATGGTGGAAAGGGCATGGAGACAAATTTGAGGGTTATTTCAGAAGTAGAACAGTGGAAGCTCTAGTTAATTGTAGAGGTCAAAGGGGAGAAAAATTAATCATATAAGACTCTCATGTCGTATGCTGGGGTGACAAGTTTTCGTGAGGTGTTACTCAGTGAAGATTGAAAGTATTTTTCCTGGCAGGTGTTTGCATTTTAATGAGGCTCCTGGTCTAGATTTCAGAATTGGCAAGGAGGTTTCAAATGCATGCCAACTGCAGTAGCAATGTAGGGGTTGCCCGAAGCAGGAGTTAGGAAGGGCTCCTGCATCCAGATGCAGCAGGGGACGTTCTGTGATGTTAGTGCTGCCTGTGTGGCTGGGGAAGAGTGGGGCCTGGGAGACCCAGGGCTCTTTTGGTTGTCCTGGTTCTATCTGCAAGTTTCCTTCTAGTTCAGGGATTTTTTAGTGAATTATAAGTACTAAAAACTACCTTTGGAGGAGATTATTTGGAGCAAAGCCTCCATATCATATCCTACAGGCAGCATCCTTCCTCGTCCAGTGTAAAGGCAGCCCTCTATTCCAGATTCAAATAACCAAGGAGCTGGAAGACAGCATGGGAATAATGAGTTCCTGAAACCTGACCGAGGACTTTGGTCAGAGCACTATCCTATAAGGCAACAGTAAACTAATCAGTTACTCAGTGGATTAGGTATCAGCCACTAAACCATGCTTTTCAGACCTTATGATACTTTATATATTAGGGGAGAAAGCTTAAAATGAGAATTTTTAGGCACAAAGAGTGATCAGGAGAGAAAATTCTCTGTGTGTGTATGTGCACACACACACACATGTGCATGTATGTAAGCAAGCACCTGCATGCGATCTTCAGAAGCAGAGAATGCAAAATATGGCATTCTCATGAGAAGCAGAAAAAAAAGCCTTTCTTTTTCAATACACCTTACTGCTATCTGGCAGGAAGTTGTCATAAGAAATATATAAATCTATGTCGTCTCTGATATTGTGAGTTCGATCAGTGCACCACCTGCACAACTGTATGTGGTATACATGGCCAGGAGTGGGGTGAGATGTAGTGACACAGCAAGAAGGTAGAGGAGAAGACAGTAAGAAAATGGCTTCCCGGGGCACCTGAGTGGCTCAGTTGGTTGAATGACTGACTCTTGATTTTGGCCTAGGTCATGATCTCAGCATCATGAGATAGGGCTCGTGTTGGGCTCCATGTTCAGCATGGAGTCTGCTTGTCCCTCTCCCTCTGCTCCTCTCCCCTGCTTCCTCTCTGTCTCTGTCACTATCTCTCTGTCTCTCTTTCAAATAAATAAATAAATAAATAAATAAATAAATAAATAAAATCTTAAAAAAAGAAAATGGCTTCCCCCGTAAGCATATGAAGCCATGGAGTTATAACAATGAGACCTGCTCTGATTGGGTTTTCTGGTACACAACTAATTATCACTGAGTAAAGCACTTCAAGCAGGCAAGCATCTGATGCATGAAAAAACAGGCACGAAATAGTCCGTGTCTTCATATCCTCCACTTGTACTTCACTGACTGGACCCCTAGTCCATGACAGCAGCACGGAAAGTTGGGATGGGACAGAATTAAGTAGGGGACGAGGTAAGCAGCCATGACAGTACCCTGTGATTGTAAAGTAATAGAACTCAAAACATAGGTGTGAAGGTAGTTCTACAGACATTTTGAAGAGCGTGATAATTTTGAAGGACAGCATACATTTAGACATACGTTTAAAAAAAATCAGTTACTTTATGTCGTACTTCATGTGCAGCTTTCTGATTGCTTTTCAATTACCAACATCAGCGAAAGACAGAGACCTCGTGGGGGTTGCAGATCTCCAGCATAGTGTCAGAACTCCAGGCTGAGATGGGGAATTTTTCAGTGTTAATGGGACAACACAGAAGTGTTGGGCGGAATAAAATCCAGAGTGGGAAGGGGGAGCAGGCAGAAGATCCAGTACAAGTAGATGTCAGTTTATTTCATTTTAAAGGTGGGTAAGCCTTGTTTCCTATACAGGTTCAAGGTGAAGCATTAAGCAGTGATAACATAGCAGCTCAAGAAATTGCCAGAGGCCTTCCCTCCCTTCATATTCCAGGGTCCTGAATGCTGGGTTTGCTTAAGGGAGATGTTCACTGGAAAAGAACTTGAAAAGAGATATCCCTAGGTGAACGGCTAAATAAAATTAAAGTAACACTACCCAGATGTTCATAGTGCATGAATGAATAAACAAATGTGGTATGCATGCGGTGGAATGTTACTCAGCCTTGACAAGGGAGGAAATTCTGACACAGGCTACAGCTTGGAGGAAGCTTGAGGACATTGTGCCAAGTAGTGAAATAAGCCAGTCACAGAATAACAAACACTGCACGATTCCACTAGTACGAGGAACCTGGAGTCAACACCTTCATAGAGACAGAAAGTAGAGTGTCCACTAGTACGAGGAACCTGGAGTCAACACCTTCATAGAGACAGAAAGTAGAGTGGTGGCTGCCAGAAACCGAGGGAGAGGAGAATGGGGAGGCATATTTGATGGGTCATTAGGACAGATGAAAAGTTCCGGGAACGGATGGGGGCAGTGGTCGCACAACAGTACAAAAGCCCTTAATGCCCCCAAACCATGTGCTTAAAAATGGTGAAAAGGGTAAATTTCATGTTATGTGTATTTTACCACAACAACAAAAAAAGAGGATCACTCCTACTTTCTATCCTCACTCGAAAGTGATAAGAATCTGAATGTCGTGACCTTGTAATTATGTAACAGAAATGTGGCTTTTCTGGTTGGGTATTCTCTCCTGGTACAATAAATGTACTCTTACAATTTTTTTTGTCTGTTTTGTTCATTTATTTTTATTTTTTATTTTTTTAAATTTTTTTCATTATGTTATGTTAGTCACCATACAATACATCATTAGTTTTTGATGTGGTGATCCACAATTCATTGTTTTCGTATAACACCCAGTGCTCCATTCAGTATGTGCCCTCCTTAATACCCATCACCAGACTAACCCATCCCCCCACCCCCCTCTCTAAAACCCTCAGTTTGTATTCTTACAATTAAAAAAAATAACACTAAGATACCCACCAGAGCCCTTTCAAAGGTGTCTGCCAAAGTCTCCCTAAGGAAATCCTTCTGAATTATTTTATCAAACAGAGGTGGTTATTTACTTTGTGATTTGCTGAAATTAAAGCAATGTCATACTACAAAGAAGCATGAGCCTTGTAGAGTAGCCTGTAACATTGCATACACAATTTGAATGAGCTCTTACTGAGAAGTTCCTTTTAGTTGGCTTGAGAAGCCTCCTGAAGCTTTATAGAACATAAAATTATGTGTGTCTGATTACATTGTGGTCACTATTGTGAGCAGTTCAGCATCTGACCCTTCCTTTTTCCTCACGGCAATATCCTTTCTTTGGGGAAAAAAAAAGAGAGAGGACATGTTATTGTAACTTGTGCATGTTGTCATAGGCATTGGTGACAGCTTGGAGCACTCAAGGATTTTTCTGATGCCCATACTCTTATGTCCCCTTCTGCTGAGAAGAGAAATGTATTTATTCATGGTACCATGAGAAAGCATGGTAAGCCTTCCTTAGCAATTTAGACTAACGTTTTCTGTAACAGAGAGCCCTGCATTACCCTACCAAACGATGCCTCGCAGCCACACCGTGGGTGAGGACTAGAGGGCACAGTACTTCATATTTAAAGTCAAACGAATGCAGATTCCAATTCTGACCCCACAGCCGATGCGGCTCTGGACATGGTACTTAGCCTCCATCTGTAAAACGTGTTGACTAGTACATACCTTTCAGGGTTGCTGAGAGGGTTGGAGACAGTATGTATAAGAACACACAGTGCCTGCCATGGAGAGGACACCCTATTAACACCAGTCACTCTTGCTTTTATCAGTGCTGTCCTTGTTAGAGCGTTTGCTCGGAAGAGCTGGCTCTTACAATAATAAATATGCATTGGTAAAAAGTTCTTCCTCAAAACTTTTACACTAACGCTGGATCGAGAGCATCCATAATGAGCAATAGAATTATTGGTTGATTTCAATAAAATCCTTCACATCTGGACTTGCTAATGCTTTGAACTTTTCTGAGCATTTCCTCCCTATTTTTTACATTCTCAGGAACAGAAATGTGCGGAAAATGTGGTCTTTAAGGCATGCTGACAACTGCCTTCACTAAGTGAGGAAAAAGGAAATATCTATTTTTACCTGTGTTATATCACCTTATAAAGATCACGCACAGCAGATGTTGCAAAAATGCAGGTCATGACTTAACAGTGGGTGCCACAAGGAAGTCGGTCACCAAGAGAAGTGTCACACTCACCCTCCTCATCCCTGAAGAAGTTTTTCATCATATTAGAATAATGGAGACTTCAGGTCTGGTGTTATTACTCTTACAGCTGTATCTGTCTTAACATTTGAAAAGCAAATGTTTTCACCCAAGCCAAGGGTTGCTGGCAATCGATAAACTCAGTAGTACTGTTAGAACAGTTACCCACTTGCAAATGACAAAATTGAAACTTGTCTGTCCTGAAAAGAAGGAAGCTGGAATGATTCACAAAATCAAGGGAAGGACAATAAAAACTGGGGCCTTTGGGCCTAGAACTGGGAGCTCAATAACTGCCTCTCTCTCTCTCTACACACACACACACACACACACACACACACACACACACACACACACACA